>NW_025335440.1:7146466-7151665 GCF_004798865.1 Varanus komodoensis
AAATATAAATATAAAATTAAAATACAACAGTACAGTATAAAATAAGCCGCCCTGGCCAGATAAAACCAATAATGTTAACAGTTAAAATGCCGCTTGAATAAAAAGGTCTTCGCCTGGCGCCGAAAAACAAATAACGACGGCGCCAGGCGGACCTCTCTGGGGAGCGCATTCCATAACTTAGGCGCCACCACAGAGAAAGCCCTCCTCCAAGTACCCACCCTCCTAATTTCTTTCATGGAGGGTTCCCGGAGAAGGGCCTCCCCCGCCGATCTCAAGGGGCGGCTGGGCATATATGGATGCAAGCGCTCCTTCATTATATGAATTACCTAGGAACAGAGCAAGTCAGAAGGGGCCTCCCGGGCCATCTAGTCTGACCCCCGGCTCCAGCCGGCTCCGCTCACGACATGCCCACCATGTGGACGTCCAGCCTGTCCTTGAACACCCGCACCGATGGGGCCTCAACCACCTCCTGTGAAAGCCCATTCCACACCCTCAGGGTCCTGACTGTCAGGAAGTGCTTCCTGGCATCCAAATTGAGCCTTGGTTCCCCGAGCTTGGCTCTGTTGGAGGGCATCCTGCCTTCCTCTGCAGGGGAGAACAGCTCTCTACCAATGCTTAAGGAATAGGAAGGATATCAGAGGATGATTTAAATACGAAGTCGGATGGTATACATTTCATATGTAATTATGCCAAAGCGGCATTGTATCCATTTTAGACTATTATGCATCCTCAAGGAAACAACTCTTCCACGTTTAGACAGAGGAGTGTCCCACCACTCCCAGTATACTCCAGCAAGCATAACTGGGCTCTGTAGGACCGTTTTCTTCCTACACATGCGCAGGATCGCACCCTTAAGCATGTGCAGTAGTCTGTGGGAAAGTCTAAACATGCACATTAAGTATCTCCTGCAGGTGGTGGGGGTGAGGAAAAGAATATTAATAGTAACGGCCAGATGAGGAAAGAAGGACACCCAGTACAGGAATGCCTTTTGCTGCCAGTTCCTTCCTTTTCAGCCACCCTTTTTAGAAGAGGGCAACTGATGCCAAGTACAGAAACAGGAAGGTAGGAAGAATTTGATAGGTGTGTGGGAAGCCTTATCAGGTGGGGACGGAGACCAAAAGGTCCGTCACACCTTGGCCAAAGGCATCCCAGCTGGAGAACCGGAGAAACAAGAGAGGCAATGCGTGAAGGGCTGGCTGGGAATCCGGAGCCTGTCCTTCGTTCCACATGAAGGACCCCATGGGACCCTTGCACGTTACTGATGGGTCCAGACACTCCCATCCTGAGATAACAAGCCCCAGCTGGTTATTTCCAGACTGGCAGAAAACTGCCCAGGCTCCGGGTCCCCTTCAGCCCCATATAGTACCGCACGTGGTCAAAACAGCAAGCCCCGAGGGCAGGGGAATCGGTGCCTCCTTTGTGGAGTGCTCTGCCTCGTGTGCCAGGCCTTTGGCGCTTTCAAAGGGTGACGTGGCTCGCCCTCTCGGCCAGCAGCACAAACTCGCATGTCCAGCTTCCCTCGTTCCTTGAACTGTGAGATCACGGCTGTTCTGCCAACGTCACACAGCCCCCGTGTGGCTTTCCCCCAGCCCTTCCTCTTCATCCTTTGCTCCTCTCTTGGCTTGTTCTCTCCTGATTTTGCAGAGCCTGCTCCGAGATCACTTCTGTCTTTCTGGCTCAGCTCTCCTCGCTAGCCGGCCTGCGTGATTTCTATTCCCAGGCCATAAGAAAAGAAGCAGAGCCCCACGGGATCGAACCCAAGGTCCATCCAGTCCGGCACTCCACACACACGGTGGCAGCCCAGCTGCCCCAGGAGCCCTCCAGCAGGGCGGGTGCCAGACCCCCACCTGCCCAGCCCCTCAGCAACCGGTGTCTGCAGGCAGGCCAAAGGAGGTAGCCCATGTCCAGCGAGGCTAGTAGCCACCGGTAGCCTCCTCCTCTGTGAATCTGGCCAACCCTTCTTGGAGCCACTCAGATCGGTGGCCATCTGCACTTCCCGTGGCAGCAAATTCCACAGTTTAACTGTACACTGTGCGTGGAAGGACTTCCTTTTATCTGTCCGAAACCAAACCAACCTTTCATGGAACTGCAGCAGCTACACTTTTCCTGTGCTCCACTGAGGATTGCCCTCCTCCTCCTTGGCCACGTCCCCAGCAGCAGAAACACTCACGGACCTTTAACGGTGCCAGGGAACAAGTCTAACAGGTTGACGGGCAGGCGGGTGAACCCCAGGCCCATATCCTGGCACAGGCTGGTTTGCATCTGCTTTGCATGAAAGCAAGGGCTTTGCTTGCCAAGGGTCTCCTCCATGTGATTTTGGGGTGTCTCCTCCACCCTTCAGCTCATCCCATTCAAGAGGGTCTCTTGAGTCTTTGTGTAGGGTTTTCAGGAGGCTATGGCAGGAAGGAGGAGATGGGGAGAGCCCTTCTCTTCATCCAGATTCAACCACAGAGTCAAAGCAGGTCTGGAGAATGATGGAGCCATGTGCTGAGGTAACCTTGCAGAACCTGGTACCCACCAGATGTCTTGGATTACAGCTCGTATCCTCCCCAGAGAGTGTGGTCAATCTGCTAAGAGCTCTGGGTGATAACTCATTTGGGTGTCTTTCCTTCAGGATGGAGTTGAGCTACGGCCAAACAAGAAAATTGGAATTGTTTCCCGAGGGACTAAGAGAGCCCTCACAATCCACAAATGTGAAGACGAAGACCAAGGAAAATATGTGTGTGATGCCATTGATGACAAGAGCTCAGCTAACCTGGAGGTCCACGGTATGCTGTAAAAAAATCCTTTGCTTTCTAGACAGCTGTGCAGGAAATGAGGCCCAGACACTGAGTCCATTCCAAGGGTGCATTAATGGCTCCTCCCACTGCAGCGCTAAGTGATGCCTTGCACACAACAACGTCCACAGTTCGAACCTTTGCATGGCACAACACTAGAGCAAGCGCCGTACTTTTTCTAGAGTGTGTTCACAGTTCAGGTGAGCATCACCAGGTGATGAAAAATCAACAGCTACGGAGCCTTTGCTTGCTTCCCCCAAAATAAAATTCTCTGCATTCATTCTGTGGTGCTTACTCTCCATTGAGCATTTCCTGCTCCCGAAATTTCTTCCTTCCTATTCCCCATTTCCTTCATCTTCATAGCTAAAAGGGAAGAAAAAGTGGCCGGACAGAGGAGGGAGTCAAAGGAACTGGTCTAGTCTCAGTGTAACTTATTCAGAAAGCCAGAAAGAGCAAGAGTGTTGCAACAAACATGTTTTTAATGACTGTTTAGCCCGAGACATCAAGATCGTGAAGCCGTTGGAAGATGTGGAAGTGAGTGAAAAAGAGAGTGCTTCCTTCCTCTGTGAGATTTCACACGATGATGTCCAGACACAGTGGTACAGCAACGCAAGCAAAATTCGGGCAGGAGAGAATGTCAAACTGCGCCAAGATGGTAGGTAACATTGGGGTGGTGGTGGTGACTGGGTGGAAATGTGCTTGCTAGCTATGGTATTTGGGATAGACACTGGGAAAGGGACCTGGAGGTTGGGGGGTTTTTTTTGGCTGGTCTGTAACCACAGATGGACGGCCTATCCACAGAACACATGTATGACAAACCTGCCAGTTTGGCTTTCTTTTCCACCCAAGAATCCTGGGAATTGTAACTTGATGAGGCCACCGAGTAGTCCAAAAGCTGCTGCAGTTTTCTCTGGACAGATCTGTCCCTAATATCCTTAATTTTAATCTGCCCCATAGCCTGCATTCTCTGGGTGAATTGCAAGCACTTTGCATTTGATGTTCTGAGTTTAGGTTTCAGCTGTGAGCTTGTCTGAGCTCCCGGATGTTCCTCGTTGTTCTTAAATGTGCACAGAGTTCTGCATGGATTTCATCTTTAAAATGAAGACCCATAACTGGGAGGGCTGTTTCTGTTCACAGGAAAGAGTTACACACTAGTCTACCGCAGTGTGGAATTGCAGGATTCTGCAGAGATCAAATTTGTGGCAGAAACGGCAGAATCTCGAGCGCAACTTAAAGTAAAAGGTAAAGGTGCCGCTGTGGTTGAGTGATGGGGCTGGTGTATCCTAAAAGTGTTAATCCCATAGAACAAAAGTGGAAGGCCAGATCACTCATTTTATTTGACCCAAACAGCCTCAGGTCTTGCTTTCATTTAGAGTAACATAATAAGTAAAGGTGGAGTTTTGGACAAGGAAAACCAATTTGTTCTGTTTGCCTGATAAGTGACATGAGAGAAACTATTCTCTTCCAAGCCTTGGAATCTCACTGGAATGACTTACGGGCCCAGTTGCCAAGGTTATTGCATCATGCACATGAATCTCCTTGAACTCCCTGCAGTATGACAAAAGCGCAAATTATCATCATCCATTATTTCTCTGATCGCCTTTAGAACTGCCCGTGAGGATCGTGAAACCTCTCCGGGTGAAGATCGCTATTGAAAAGCACCGGGGTTTTCTAGAATGCCAGGTGTCTCGCCCCAATGCTGTGGTCAGATGGTACAAGGGGGATCAGGAGATCCATCCCAGCACAAAGTATGAGCTTGTGAGCGATGGAGTTTACAGAAAGCTCCTCATCAACGAGACGGAGTTTGAGGATGAAGGCATTTACACCTGCGATGCCATTGATGACAAAAGCAGCGCTCAGTTCTACGTGGAAGGTACCCGGACTTTTCTTGGTTGGACTATGTGGGTGGAGCCCCTCAAAGAGGGTGGCTGCTTCTCTGAGGGCCCAAGGCGGGTGTGGGGGAAATCATGTTGCCATAATGGCCATCCATGGGGGTTCCAAGCACTGGACCGTTTAGGGCACCTCCTCCTGTCTGCCAATGCCCAGCGTGTCTTCCAAGCTTGTGGTGATTCAGGACTTGCCAATGCCTCTAAGCTCAGTGGCTCTCACTCGCTGCAGAACTGGTCTTTTTCCTGATTGAGGAGCTGTGAAAATGCAGGCCAAATATCTATCCTGGTTCAAACTGGATACGCTTGCTGGTTAACAGGCCAGCCCCAATCTGCAGGCCCTCCGAGGTGGTTCTCGATCTGGAATTGGGCTTCTCAGAATGGGGTGCGATGGAAGGTGTCTCTCACAGCTTTCCTTTGCTCCTTCGCGCCTTCTCCTCAGAACAATCCATCAGTATCGTGAAGGAGCTGCGGGATGTGGAGGTCACCGAGCCGGCAGAAGCCAGGTTTGAATGTGAGATCTCCATTCAGTCTGT
>NW_025335440.1:7151765-7155982 GCF_004798865.1 Varanus komodoensis
CCGTCGTTATTTGTTTTTTCGGCGCCAGGCGAAGACCTTTTTATTTATGCAGCATTTTAAATGTTAATATTATTGAATTTTATTCGGCCAGGGCGGCTTATTTTATTTTACTGTATATATTTTAATTGTCATTGTTTTAATGTATTTTGTATTCAATGTTGTAAGCCGCCCCGAGGCCTTGGCAAGGGGCGGCATAGAAATGTTTTAATAAATAAATAAATAAATAAATAAATAATAAAACCAAGAAAAGAGCAATAAAATGAGAAATACAAGTTTTATTTATTTATTTATTATTTATTAAAACATTTTTATGCTGCCCCATTCGCCGAAGCCTCGGGGCGGCTTACAACGATAAATTAAAATAATTATAATCTTAAATTAAGAAATATAAACATTCGATTAAAAAATAAAAATACAATATAAAATAAGCCGCCCTGGCCAGATAAAATCCAATAATATTAACAGTTAAAATGCCGATTAAATAAAAAGGTCTTCGCCTGGTGCCGAAAAACAAGTAACGACGGCGCCAGGCGGACCTCGCTGGGGAGCGCATTCCATAACTTAGGCGCCACCGCAGAGAAGGCCCTCCTCCGAGTACCCACCCTCCTGATTTCTTTCACGGAGGGCTCCCAGAGAAGGGCCTCTCCCGCCGATCTCAAGGGGCGGCTGGGCATATATGGATGTATTGCAAGATAGTCAGAAAGTGGAACAGTACCATAAACTGCAACGAGTCAGAAAAAGCCTGTTGAAACGGCTACCTTGTCCCGAGGCGCATAAAACTCACGGCAGTGCCTGCCTCAGAAGCAGCATGCGTGAGTCGTTTCGGAGGGCTGGTGCCACCACCGAGGAGGTGTGCTTAAGTCCCGTTTCATGGGAGCGCTCTATTGGCTGCAGAATGACCAAGAAGGCCTGGCGGGAGATCCCAGGGGTGCTTGGGAGGCATCCAAGCTGCTGCTGGACCGCCACCTGAGAGGGGTGGTTTAACATGGCGGCCCACACTGAGCAGGGGCGTGGAGCTGATGGGCTTCTCACTCCTTCCAGCTCATCTGTTATCGTGCTCCATGATTTTATGTAGTTAGGTAGGGATCCTGTTCCGCGGAGCAGCTTGACTGCGACCACCTGCCTGCAAGGGCAGTCCTCTTAATTGCCCCCTGGGGCAATTTACTTATGAGGCAGGGGTCAGGCTTGTGAGGGTTTGGCTGTTGGATTGGGTCCACAGCACACTTGGGAAAGGGGAGAGAAACCCCTGGTGGAACAGTAAGTTTGACACTTGGGAAGAGAGTGGTTGAACTTGAGACGGCTTAAAAGATGGATCGAAATCTGAATCGCTTTTATGGAAAACTACTTTTGAATACAAAAAAGAAAGGCAGTGGCAGAGAAGACACGAAATCCTTAATGTGCGGAGCTCTTTTTCTGAGTTTGGGGAGGAGGTTACATTCTAGTGCACTGATGCCTCACTTTCTGCCACCTATGTCTTGAACAGAGCGCAAAGTGGAGATCACCAAGCACCTGCAAGATGTGGAAATCGACGAGGAGGGCTGTGCCGTCTTCTCCTGCGAGCTGTCTGAGGACAGCGAGGACGTGGAATGGTTCCTCAACGACACGCATCTCTTCCCAAACAATTTCAACGAGATCAAGAAGTTGGGCACCTCCCACAGCCTGACGCTCAAGCACGTCACGACGGAAGATGCTGGGACAGTGACGGTGAAGGTCCAGAAGAAGGTCTCTGAAAGCGCTCGGCTGAAAGTGAAAGGTGAGCTCGTTCAGCAGCGCACGTTGCTGGTCTCCCCTCTTTGCGACCAGCCAACCCCAAACCTGGGGACTAGAGCCATCCTAGGTGTGGCAGGGGAAGGAAGGAAGCAAAGGGTGCCTCTGTGCTCTTCCCACCACGCACACACTTAGATAGCCCACACACGCTCTGGTAACCTCCAGTTGGACTACTGTAATGAGCTCTATGTGGGGCTGCCCTTGAAGACAGTCCGGATACTTCAATTGGTTCGAAACAGAGCTGCCAGATTGCTGTCGGGATCCGGTCGCTGTTCTCACATAACACCGTCCTGTATCAGCTTCAGTGGCTCCCCATTGAAGTCCAGGCCCAATTTAAGGTGCTGGGGATGGTGGAGGACAGGAAGGCCTGGAGGAATGTTGTCCATGGGGTCGCAATGGGTCGGACACAACTTCGCGACTAACAACA
The DNA here is from genome assembly GCF_004798865.1 of Varanus komodoensis. Lineage (NCBI taxonomy): Eukaryota > Metazoa > Chordata > Lepidosauria > Squamata > Varanidae > Varanus > Varanus komodoensis. Next base: position 7,153,960 of record NW_025335440.1, read on the forward strand.
GCATGGACCTATAAAGCCCTAAATGGCTTGGGACCAGGATACCTGAAGGAACATCCTTTTCCCTATATGCCCTCCCGCCTCTTAAGATCTGCAGTAGAGGCCCTGCTCCAGGAACCCTCCTTGAAGGAGGTCAGGAGAAAGAACGTACTCAGAGCAGGGCCTTCTCTCCAGTGACGCCCTGGCTGTGGAATGTCCTCCTCAGAGAGATTTACCTGGCGCCAACGTTATATGCTTTTCAGCACCAGTTCAAGACCTTTTTATTTACCCAATATTTTAATAATGTTTTTATTTTCAGTCGTGTGTTATTATGACGTATTATTAGGTGTTTTATATTGTAAGCCAATATTGTATATATTGTAAGTTTTATAATATTTACAATATTTTAGTTTGTAAGTTGTAAGCCATCCAGAGACGAACCGTAATGCACGGGATAGAAAGACCCAAATAAATAAATCAAGCAAGCAAGCTAGCTGATTTTGGCCATGTAAGCGGGGTGTCTTGGAGCACAAGGAAAGCTGGTTGTGATGCTGCCACTGTAACAAAACCCACAAGGACCATGCAGCACGGTCCATTCTGCCCCAGACACACCAGCAGGAGGCAGGCGCTCCAAGCTGAGGCCCCATGTCCAACCTTGGAGCTGAGATTCTGAATCACCGTGTGACTGGCTAGAATCTGTCTAGTGACTACAGGACTGCGCATCCCGTCACTCCCCGTGCAAAGTGTTTTGGCCTGTTACAGCAGTGTTATAAAACGTTTGTTAATTCCCGCTACACCTTCCACATGCACAATGTTTTCTGGGGGCAGGATCATGCCCCAAGGGGTTCACAGTCTAGGAAAAGGCAGAAATTAAGCCCTCATACCATCACAAAGCAAACTCTTAGCAAACTATTTATTTATTTATTTTTCGATTCATATCCTGCCTTTTTCCTACAAAGGGCTCGAGGCAGCTTACATCATTCTCCTCCTCGCTCTTATCCCCACAACAACAACCCTGTGAGGTAGGCTGGGCTGAGAGTCTGTGACTGGCCCAAAGTCACCCAGTTGGTTCCATGGCTGAGCGGGGACCAGAACCCGGATTGCCTGAGTCCCGGTCCCATGCTCTTAACCACTACGCCACACTGGCTCTCCCTATAACAGGTCTCAACTCAAAGATACACACTTAAGTTGGCAAAACCCCAGTTCAGATAGCATGAGCTTAAAATTCCAAACCACCAGCTAAAAAGGCAGTAATAATTACAAAAAAACCTGTATAAAATGATCTAAAGTCACTCAGGAACTTGATGTCTGGAATCGCCCTGACAAGGTATGGAATTCTCCTTTATAAAGGTTTCCTAATCTATATTCCTGCAAAGAAAGGACATGTGGTCTTTGCAGTTAGGCATCTGTTTTGCCCACAGATCAATAGCTTTTTTGGACAGGGCTCCTCAAACCCTCTTCCACATGTGACCAAAATGTTACCCAGAGGACAATTTGTTGTTATTTTTTTTAAATATTTTTATTAAGATTTTTCAACCACTACTAAAAACATCAGTCATCAAATACATCGGACGTACTGGGTCAGGCCCCTACAACATATTTTTTCACATTCCATAGTCATAATCAAATTATTATTATTATTATTATTAGAACATTTCTATGCTGCCCCTTGCCGAAGCCTCGGGGCGGCTTACAACACGATAAAATACAATACGATACAGAAATAACAATATAAACTTAAAATTAATAATATAAAATAAATAAAGAATATAAACGATATAAAAGAAGTTATAAAAGAAGAGTTATAAAAGAAAAGAAAAGAAGTCACCCTGGCCAGATAAATTAGCAAATATTGTTAACAATTAAAATGACGTTTAAATAAAAAGGTCTTCGCCTGGCGCCGAAAAACAAATAACGACGGCGCCAGGCGGACCTCTCTGGGGAGCGCATTCCATAACTTAGGCGCCACCGCTGAGAAAGCCCTCCTCCGAGTAGCCACCCTCCTAATTTCTCTCGCGGGGGGCTCCCGGAGAAGGGCCTCTCCCGC
>NW_025335440.1:7156082-7221446 GCF_004798865.1 Varanus komodoensis
TATATGGATGCAAGCGCTCCTTCAGGTAACCAGGACCCAAGCTGTTTAGGGCTTTATAGGTCATCACCAACACCTTGAATTGGGCCCGGACTTCAATGGGGAGCCAGTGAAGCTGTCGGAGGACTGGAGTCATGTGAACATAACGCCCCGTCCCCGTCAGCAACCTGGCAGCTCTATTTTGAACCAATTTATAACATCTTAAAGACATCTTTAAATCTAAGCCAAGTCCCATTTCTCCAGCCAATAATAAAAAAGTTCCCAAGTTTGATAGCAGTCAGTATCTTCTTTCTCCTTCAGTGATAAAATCAATCTGTCCATTTCTGCACAGTCCAGAGCCTGTCTTAGTATCAGTTCGTCGGTGGGACCAGAGGACAATTTGTAATCATGCAAGAGCAACAGCTTGTTTTTAAGGCAAAATGAGGGGTCTGCTCGGTATGTCGGAGAGGGCTTGATGGTGCACACCCAGGACAACCACTGTAGGGCCAAACTGTTTCAGAAGGTTGGATTTAAGCATGTCCTTTCTTTCCTCAGAGAAACCTGCCGTCTTCATGAAGGCCTTGGATGATGTGGTCGGAGAGGAGCGGGGCTCAGTCACACTGCAGTGCGAGGTCTCCAAGCCGAAGGTCAAACCCGTCTGGAAAAAGGAGGGTGTGGCGCTCGCCCCAGGAGACAAGTATGAGATGCTGCAGGCCGAGAAGACCCTGCAGCTCGTCATCCATGACCTCCTCAAGGACGATGCTGGCTTGTATACGTGTGACCTTGGCACGGAGGTCGCCAAATCTAAAGTCAGTGTTCAAGGTAGGGGCGCTGCACTGTGGAACGGGGGAGTGAGGGGGCAGCGTGGGCGCCAGGCACCTCCAGACCGTTTGGATCTCTGGGCACAGTTGGAATGTGGAGTGTCGCGGGCGCTCTCACAAAATGGCTGCCGTGGTGGGCAGGGCCAACCCCAACGAGGGATTTTCCAAAAGGTAAACTGCCAAGAATAAACGCCCCCCAGTAAGTGTGAGCGGAAGTCAGAGATGAAGCTGTGAAACAAACAGTCTTCTGAACCCAGGGAACTATGGCACAGTGCTTTGTTTTACGAAACGCCAGATTCTCAATTAAAGGGCAATTAACTGAAGACTCTTAAGGAATAAAATAAAGATCTGGGGAGGAAAGAGGTTGCCAAATACCAAGAGTGGTGCCCGTTGGTGCCCATCCCTCATCAAACCACACAGTCCAGACCACAGAATTCCTCAAGGAGAGGCCCAGACCAGCACACAGCACAGCGAAAAGCCTCTCTGGACTTTAAAATCCATACCGTCTTTCCCCTTGTCTTCTCTCTTCCTCCCTAGGATTGTGAAATAGCAGAAAACCTGGACTTTTTATATAACTAATTATGGATTCCCACACCCAGTTTGGAAAGACATACCAAGCATGTCTCTCTGGCAGGGAAAGATTGGGTTGGCTGGGGATAATAGGAACTGTAGTGCTATTCCTATTAACACATCCTGTCTCCCGCCTCAGGAAATAAGGAGGGTGGCTACAAGAAGAAGGGCCTTTTGGGGAGTGGCACCCCAACTTTGGAATGAGCTCCCCAGAGAGGTTCACCTGGCACCCGCTTTATATTCTTTTTGGCACCTAGCAAAGACCTTTTTATTTTGCCAGCATTTTAATTGTTTTTTTGTTTGTTTCTTTATTTTAATGGTGGCATATTTTAATACAGACTGTGGTTACGCCTTTTATGTAAACCTAAGTTCTGTTAAGTTAAGATGCAAAAAGGGTGCACTTCTATTATTTGATTTAGTGCTTAACATTGTGTTTTTAATGTTTCGTAGTTTTTATATGGCTTTATCATTTGTAACCTGCCCAGAGAGCTGTGTGACTAATGGGAGCCTAAAAATCTAATCAATCAATCAATCGCATCTGGAGAGCACCAAGTTGGGGCAGGCTGTTTTCTCCCCATTGTTTTAGTGAATTACAACGTTTCTTCCCTAATTGTTTTGTCCGCCTTCTTTCCCCCTCCATTCCCAGAGCTGAACATCGGCATCACGAAACGCCTGAAGAACTCAGAAGTTGTGGAAGGGGAGAGCTGCAGCTTCGAATGCGTTCTCTCCCACGAAAGTGCTGACGATTGTCACTGGCTGATCAATGGAAATGAAGTGGGCCGGGATGGGAGGTTTCGCGCTCTCCGGAAAGGGAGGAAATACACACTCACCATCAAAAAAGCCCTGGGTTCTGATGCTGGGGAAGTTGTTTTCTCCATCCACGACTTAATCTCCAAAGCTTCTCTGGTCGTGAAAGGTATGTCTCAGAGAGCGGCGGCGAGTGTGTGTTTGGGAGGAGTGTCTCGTTCAGAAACAGCTTCCTCCAATCTACAAGCGAAAGTCTTCCTTTATTCGTCCCTCTTGGCAGCTCACCTTTTCCTGTTTCCCGGCAAATTACAAAGACAGACCTTTTAAATGACTAGATCTTTACTCTCCGGGCACAATTTCTTTTTGGCAATGATAGAGTGGCGCTTTTGCTTCCTCTCCCCCAGAAAAGCCAGCTGAATTTACACAGCCGCTGCAGGACAAGACGACGTCCGTGGGGCAGGAGGTGAGCCTGACTTGTGACCTGTCCAGGTGGGACGGCAGCATTCGGTGGTGCAAGGACGGCAAAGCGATTCGGAGGAGCCAGAAGTATGACCTTCGCCAGGAAGGGACCCGGGCCATATTGATCATCCACGATGCAACGGTCAAAGACAGCGGTGAATACACATGCGAGACAGAAGCCTCCAGGACAAAAGCGACCCTTACCGTGGAAGGTAGGCCGCCTGCAGGGCGAAAGAGGTCCGTGGCGGGCAGGTTAGTATTGTGGCAGCTTAGCCCTACATCCTAGCTCAGTGATGGCGGACCTTGTAGAGACCGAGTGCCCAAACTGCAACCCGAAACCCACTTCTTGATCACAAAGTGCCAACACTGCAATCAAATCAGAAAACTGAGGTTTCCGTTTAGAAAAAGCAACTCACAGCCAGTCCAAGCAAATGTGTATATATATCCTTGGCAGCGCACCGACCAGCCATGCGAAAGCTCCGACGAGCCGCGGCTAATGAGCTGTGCCTTGTGGTGTCGTCATCGCCTGGCCCCACTGCTCCTTTCCAAGCAGGCGCATGGAGTCCTAGCCTTCAAAAGTGGCTCTTGGGTCTCGCAGCTGCATAGGAAATTCAGGCCGAACAAAAAGGCTGACCCTTTAAGGTGATGCTCAGTGGATGCGAGGACCTCGCTGGAACAACCACTCCGTTCCCAAGGCAGCTCCTGCAGAGTGCCCGTCAAGGCGGCTGCAGCATTTGCCAGTCTGAGCTCTTGTTTCCTGGGCCTCCCTTGATTTGCCGGCTGCAGTTTCTGGGGTGCTGGGTGGCCTGGCTGCTTCTCCTGGGGCCCGGCCTTAGCCAGGACGCCCGGGAACACAGAAAGGGACCACACGGAGGCGCTGGATGCAACGGCAAGTGATGCCTACCCGTGAACCGATTATTGTTGTAAGCCGCCCCGAGGCTTTGGCGAATGGGGCGGCATAAAAATGTTTTAATAAATAATAAATAAATAAAAACCGGTAACCAGCATTCATGCATCTCTTGCTCTGTTGGATGGGAGTATTGACGTTCCCGTTATGTCCATTTCTTTCAGAAGCAGGGAATTGCTTCATCAAAGATCTTTTGGACCTGAAGGCCGATGAAAACAAAAAGGCAGTGCTCACCTGTGAAACCAAGAAACCCGCGTCCACCGTGACCTGGAGGAAAGGAATTGCCGACCTCAAGGCGAGCCAGAAATACGAGATGAGCCAGAAGGGGAACGTCCTGCAGCTCACGGTGAACGACTTGAAGGAGACCGACAGCGACATCTACACCTGCGACATCGGTGACACCCAGTCGAGTGCCAAGCTAGTTGTGCAAGGTATGGTTGTCGTGCGGTTTGTTTCCAACACGCCAAGGAAGGTTAGTCGACGAGTGTGGTTCCATCAGGCCTGCAGTCACACCCCGAGTCAACAATTGCAATTGCTTTGTGTGAGGCTGCCGCAGAAATTTTGTTTGGTGCAAAAAGGGGCCGCCAGACTGACTAGTGCACCCTGGGTTCTGGAGGTGCTTGACACATCCACTTTTATTAAATAAACATATATTTAGATCTTCCCAAATAAGTACATAAGAAGATTAGAATACGGGAGTGGCTTTTCCACGAATGCAGCATCTTTTCTTGGTTGTAAGATGGAATTGGTATATCAAGCAGTGCATGGCACCATCAATTATAGCTAAGTCTTTTCTAATTAAACAAGTTGTCTACTTGGGAGATCCGCATTGTCATATGCATAGTAATACACTATATTTATTGTGACATATAATCTTTACATCTGCTCCTTTATCCACAAGTGTGGAAACGTATTGACATCTCTTCCTCTAGACTATAGTTTTGTGTTTCCCCGCACTCAGGTGCAAAGGCGTGCTGCAAGAACGTCTCTTGCACAGGACTAGAACCTGATTTTTTTGATGCTCTCTTTTTTCTTTGTTGTATTCTGTTTTTTCAGGCCAGTAACAAACTGCCTGGGAAATGTATATGTAGTTTTAAGGTTTAAATATTTTCAAGGAGGAGGGGGTTGCTGTCAGAGGTAAAGCACTGCTCAGTCCAAGCGCTTGTTCATCTCTAGTTTCCTGATCAGATGGTTTTGTGAAGGATGCAAGAGAGGGCAAACTGGATGAAGGCAAGCCTGGAAGTCCACCGCTTCTGGACAAGGCAGTGTCTCGCTGGGGGCTGTCGTGGTCCCCAGTCCTCCAGTGCGCTGCCGGAGATTTGGAGGAGGACAAGGCACAGGTGACTTCCTCTGGGGTAGCACAGTTGATGTCATATTCAGGGCAAAACCTGCCAAACCTGACTTCTCAAGGGAAAAGCACAAGCCTCAGTAAGGCAATTTTGGCAGTGATTCTAGTCATTATCTGTCAGCCTTTGTGGCCCCTGCAAAGATCCTCAGAAAACACGTGATAAGGCAGTACCTTGACCAGGACTGGTTTATGAGCATCTCAGCAAAAGCCCAATTCGGTTCTGGGCTCTGCACATGGGACAACTCCAAAGAAGTTCACAGGTCAAGCAAAACCAAGAAGGTTATGAAGATGTTTCCTCCATCCAACTCTGTTGCCCGTTCCCTCACCCTAAATTCAGGGGAGCAGCTGGCGGAGCTCCCTGTTCGATCCCGGCAGAGGATCCTCACTCACAAATGGGTGGAAATCTCAGTTCCACTCCCTTTAGTTGGCAACTCATCTTGGGCCTCACAGCTAGAAGCCCCCTCTCCAGCAGAGTCCTTCCCTTGCTGCTCGATTTCCAAGGAAGATGTTCCTGAAAAAGGAGGAGGGGGATCCATCTAGGTCTCGTCCCCCTGCTGTGTCAGCCTCCAAATCTCACCACTCCCTGGCTTGTATGCCAGTGGGGAGCCCGGCAGAACCAAATTCTTGGGCATCTGGCTTCCAGTAGTTGGTCCTTGCTCTACACTTTCCTCCTCTGACTCAGAATTGGTGTCTGGCTAATTCCCCTCTGAATTAGGACAAGATCACACTCCTAACCTGAGGCACAGCCCCACCATCTTTTGCTGGCTCAGAGGATGAATCCTTAGGAGACCCACCATCTCTCCAGCTTTGCAAAAGTCTCAGGCTACAAACTGAGCAAGGACCCTTCATCCATCTGGTCAGCTCCTCCAGGATGAGCACAGCTGACCACACCGCAGGTCTTCTGAGTCTGCATAAGCTGTTGGTTGGCTTTGGCTGTCTGCTGAGACAACACCCTCCTGTTATCATGGTAGTTCCCACAAGTGCACCCAGTTGGAGCTAGCCAGCGTCATCCTCTTCCTTGCCTTAATCCCCCTGCCAGCTTCTCCTGTGGGTCTCAAGGGGTTGCTTCTCATCTGTAGCTCCAGCTGTTTTCTCCTGGGACTTTTGATGGGCTTTGACTCAAAGAAGGCATTTGGACCACACAAGCAAGCAGACTTGCATCACATGAACTATCCACAGCTGTCTGCTTCCCCACGCCTAGAAGCATCAAAGCTCAAAGCTCCAATCCAAGGAACTTCTTCTTTATGGTCAATAAATGGACTTCTATTGGGATTTAGGGGGTAACTGACTTTCTGCATCTGGCCAGAGCAATGTCTGTGTCACCTCAGACCTGTCAAGGTCCTGGAAAGTGTATTCTTCAGCCGCCTGAGCATCACCAGTGTGTCCTGAATGATCCTTAAGAATCCCGTCTTTAATGGCAGGGATACCCAGTCTGGGATGGAAGCCACATTTGACATATACAAGATGGAAAATGAGATCTGGAAGATGGGAGACCAAGAAGGTGTGCAGTGTTATCGCCATTACAGTGAAAAGAAAGGGGGAAGAGGCGGGTGTTTTGGATGGTACTCCAGTGCCAGTACTAATGTAATTTACTGTTCAGATTATGGCACTTGATTTTGGTGACTGTTTAACTTCATCTGGCAACTTCAAACCATATATCAAAATAGGAAATTAGCTGAATATTCGCCTTTGAAGGAAGAGCCTTCCAGATATGAACAAGATCCTGGTGGAGCTACTTAAAAGAAATTTGCTTTCTTGGGCATGCTGCCCACACGGTGTATTCTTCAGCTTAACCAGATCCTTGAGGAATATTTCTGATGGCCCCAAAAGCCTCTGAAGAATCCGTGTGGTTTATAGCTTATCATGGGATGTTGCCTCCAGAGGCGAAAGAAGAGGTTGTTCACCTCATCCTACTGCAGACATCTAGTCAAGATCAATTTCTATATCATCGTTTAAGCAGTTTTGGTTACTTTGGGTTCATAGAATAGTAGAGTTGGAAGAGGCCCAGTGGGATCATAGGATCCCACCCTGCTCAGTTCAGGATTCCAAACTAGACCAAACCCTCTGAAATGGTTGCAGCAGCTTCAAACACCTGGTAGTGATAATGGGGGCAAAAAATTAAAGTTTGTCGAGAAGTGGTTTCTCTTTCTCCTCACCTCTCTGCCGACTTACTCCTGTGCAAGCTCCGTTCAATGGCGCATTTTTTGCCTTAGTGCAGTTACACAAGGCAAGATTGTGACAACCAGAATATGTGACTCCTACAGTTGATCCATAGATTGGGATGGTGTGTATTGTGAGAGAGACGTTCTAAGAGATTGCGTAAGTATTGCTGTATGCTTGTCCTTCCGAACATTCTGCTGGAAAGGAACTGGAATTACAAGATGAAACTGCTAATCTGGAAATCTTATTTTTTTACAAAACGAGAGGCGTGTGTTGTAGGAACTGCTTCCTTCTCCTGCTACTCTGGGTGTGACTGCAGCCCACCATCTTCAAAGCAAACTTAGTGTGAAGAGTCACTGGAAGTTTTTAGTTATGTATTTCCTATTGCCTGTGGTCACAAAGTCCCTCTGCCCCTTATTTCATAAAAGTCTAGGCAGGTGCTTTAGCTGTTTATACTTTGCATCTTACCCATTTGTTTTCTTGATTTGTGGAAGTCAGTTTAATTATTTGAAGGCATTGTCCGTTACATGCATATAGGAAAAATTACAAATTTTGCCCTTTAGCAGATATCTGAATGGTTGACTGACCAAAAGCAGAGGGTAACCATTAGTGGGGAATCGTCGGGATGGCGGCCAGTGACAAGCGGGGTCCCCCAGGGCTCTGTTCTGAGGCCAATCCTCTATCATCTTTTCATTAACGACATGGAAGAAGGGGTGAACAGTCTGCTGATCAAATTCGCAGACGACACTAAAACTGGAGCAGTGGCCACAACTGAGGAGCAGGTACTCCAGATCCAAAAGGATCTGGACAGACTATGGAAGTGGGCGGGAGACAACAGGATGGCGTTCAGTGTGTTGGTTATTACCTATAAAGCCCTTAACGGCTTGGGTCCTGGTTACCTAAAGGAGCGCTTGCGTCCATATATGCCCGCCTGCCCCTTGAGATCAGCGGGAAAGGCCCTCCTCCGGGAACCCTCCGTGAAAGATATAAGGAGACAGAGTACCCGGAGGAGGGCCTTCTCTGCGATGGCGCCCAATCGATGGAATGCGCTCCCCAGAGAGGTCCACCTGGCGCCGTCGTTATTTGTTCTTCGGCGCCAGGCCAAGACCTTTTTATTTAAACATCATTTTAATTGTTAGCTTTATTTATTGATTTTATATCTTCGGCCAGGACATCTCCAATTGTATTGTTTTTATATGTTCAATATATATTTATTTACTGTTGTAAGCTGCCCCGAGGCTTCGGTGAATGGGGAGGCATAGAAGTTCACTAAATAAATAAATAAAATGTGGATAAGTGCAAGGTCTTGCACTTGGAGCATGGGAATGGGTGTCATAAGTACAGGTTAGGTGACAAGTGGCTGGAGAGCAGCACTTGTGAAAGGGACCTCGGGGTGCTGGTCAACTGCAGGCTAAACATGAGTCAGCCGTGTGATGCGGTGGTCAGGAGGGCGAACGCCACCTGTGGTTGCATAGCCAGAAATGTGGCTTCCAGATCAAGAGAGGTATTACTACCACTCTACACGACTCTAGTGCGCCCGCAACTGGAGTATTGTGTTCAGTTTTGGGCCCCTCATTACAGAAAGGATATAGCCAGGTTGGAGTCAGTGCAGCGTAGGGCCACAAGGTTGGTGGCCAGTTTGCAGGGGATGCCATATGAGGCGAGACTGAGGGAACTGGGTCTCTTCAGCCTGGAGAAGAGGAGACTCCAAGAGGATCTGTTGGTGACATATAGGTACGTGAGGGGGTGTCCCTCAGGAGAGCTGTTCTCCCTTGAAGAGCAGGGCAGGACGCTCTCCAATGGAGCCAAGCTCAGGGAACCAAGGTTCAATTTGGATGCCAGAAAGTCCTTCCTGACGGTTAGGACCCCCAGGTTATGGAATGGGCTTCCACGAGAGGTTGTTGAGGCCCCATTGGTGAGGTGTTCAAGATTAGGCTGGACATGCGCATGGTGGGCATGTCATGAGCGGAGCTGGCTGGAGCCGGGGGTCAGACTAGATCGCCCGGGAGGCCCCTTCTGACTCACTCTGTTTCTATGTTTCTATGAATCTATAGAAGGAAATTTTACATCTCGCAGTTCCGATGAGCATCTTTCCTTTAAGGGCTTTTCTGCCTGCTGCTTTTAATATGCCTCCTTTTTCCATTTTCGTTACACATTACTTTTTATAGGGTTTTTCTTACTCTGCCTTTCTATACATTCCACTAGACAACCACAATATTACAGTGGTTATATTATAGTGGAATAACATTAGAGTGGAATTGTTGGAATACGGGAGATTAGGAAATAATACCTGACTGGTCCAAAAAAAAAAAAAAAAAGCCACAAAAATGCCCTGGGGAGAGGGACGGGAGGAGGATGTCATATAAAGCTCCCACAAATTAAATGCCCCATGCAGAGGCGCCCTAAAAGTCATGATGCCAGCAGGTTGCTTTGCTTCTTTTCCATGCCGACAACTCTACCTGCCAACCTAGAATAGCTGCGTGTTTGCATTTCAGTCTTTGGGTCTTGAGTATTTTGCTTCCGTTTCCTACCGGCAGAAGCTTATGGGGATGCCCAAAAAACCCTGCCTTTCCTGCTCTTTCCTCCCGCCTCATGTTCACCTCTAATTCTGCACTTCAGCTCTGCCAGTGCTTTTCCAACAAGAACTGCAGAACAGGGAAGCCAAGATGGGGAGCAAGGTTCGGCTGACCTGTGAGCTCAACAAGCCAGACCTGCCGGTGCAGTGGATGAAGGGGAACCAAGTTCTGCAAGCGGGCGACAAGTATGAGTTCAAGCAACGTGGCACCGTGGCGGAGCTTATTATCCGGGATGCCAAAGCCGCCGACGCAGGGGAATATACCTGCAGCACCGGCGAGCTAAAGACCTCTGCTCGAGTAGAAGTGACGGGTACGGAGGGTCACTCGTTCCGCAATGCTTGATTCTGCTTGCCCTGCTTTCATAGCCCCTCTGTGTAAAAATAGGTGTGCGGATCTGGTTCCTTGGCAACCGTACATGGGATGCACGCAACACGGACACCTAAGCTGCTTGTGTTCCATCCCGTGATATGGCTGCATGGGGGTCTCCACATCTGAGCCTGTTGTGCCTTACTGCCACTGCTTGGAAGGCCATCTTTCAATCTTTGACATTTCTTCAGCCTGCATGGAGAGATCCTTCAGTCCGTTGGTCCCCACACCTGAGGCATTTGGGTCTTCCTAAATTGGCAGCTCTCATTCTGAGATCTTCTTGAAATTCCCCCAAGTAAGACACAGGCTTCAGCCTAGTTCTTCTTGTGGTGGATCAGGCTGTAGAACTTCAGACCACAGGACTGAATTCTCCTCGGTGTGCTGCAGGATGCTAAACTGTAAAGGTCAAGGTTTCCCCTTGACGTTACGTCCAGTCGTGCCTGACTCTCGGGGGCGGTGCTCGTCTCTGTTTCCTGGCCAAGGGAGCCAGCGTTTGTCCGCAGACGGTCTCCGTGCTCATGTGGCCGGCATGGCTAAACACCGAAGTGCACAGAATACTGTTACCTGCCCACCAAAGTGGTACCTTTTTACCTACTTGCATTTGCATGCTTTCGAGCTGCAAGGTTGGCAGGAGCTGGGACGGAGGAACGGGAGCTCACCCCGCTGTGCAGATTCGAACCGGCGACCTTTCGATCTACCAGCCCAGCAGCGCAGCGGTTTAAACCACTGCGCCACCTGCAGTCCCAAACTAATAGAGAGAGAGACAGTGGCAGAAGTGGCTACGGCTGATTGGTGTTGTGGGGGTGAAGCATCTGGAGCACCACAATTTTCCTACCCCTGGACCACAGCCTGGCTTTCTTCCTAACATGCTAGCTTTCTACATGCAGGGAGAACTAAGCCTTGGTTTCGGCAAGGGGCGGCATAGAAATGTTAATAATAATAATAATAATAATAATAATAATAATAATAATAATAATAATATAAATAACTAGGCTGTAGAGATTGTCCCACTGCCCGAAACAGGCACTGGGGTGTTCTCCAACCTGTTCCTACTTACGGGGCCATCTTTGCGTGCCGTTCCGTGCCACTGGCTGCAGTTTCGCCCTATAGCATCTATTTTCCTGGTTATACATTTTAGCCGCACCAACCCTTTTTAAGGAAGAGCTCAAGGATATGGAAAAAGAAGAGGGGGGCACGGTGGCTTTATCCTGTGTGCTTGCGGCGTCTGATGTTCCCGTGGCGTGGAAGAAGGGAGCAGCTGTCCTTCGCGCTAGTGAGAAGTACGAGATGAAGCAGAAGGGGTGTGTGGCCGAGCTGCTCATTCACAATGCGGAGCCAGGGGATTCTGGGAGATACCTCTGCAGCGTGGAAGATCAGCAGAGCACCGCTCAGGTCAAAATCCACGGTATGCCGAACGGGGGTCTGTTCTTCCCGTAGCCTGATTCCTCCTCCTCTTTTGCATGCGTCGCCTTCCAGTGCTGGCTTGATGACGCTAAGCAGCAAAGATGTGGTATAAAATAATAGTTTAGGCAGATGATTGCATTTTTCTTCTTCTCCGATTTCTGTATCCTTGCCTGTTTACTTTCAGGTAGCCACTGGCAACTGGCTATTTGCCGGACTTCAACTCCCATAGTTCCCGGTAGCCAGCCTGGCTGAGTATGAGGGGGGATGCAGGGTAACCCACCTGGAGGGCGCTGGGTCGGGGGAGCTGCTGTAACATCATGGGGTCGCCACTCTTCCCGCCAGTAGCTCATTTGCAAAGCAAATCTCTGTCTCAATTTCATCAAAGCGATTTTGGGAAGGCGGCTGTGAAGCCTCATCGCCCGCCCGCCTGCCTGCTCTCCTGGGAAGGGGACCCTCTCCCGATCCCGTGGCTGAATGGCCCAGACCTTGAGAGCACAGCAAGAGGAAGGCTTAGGGTGCACAAAACTCTTTGCTCCGAGTGCTGCATCTGGGGATAGGCTAGGAAGGCGAAGGAGGCCCTGACCATGGAGTGGTTGGGAAGAGAAGGGGAGGGATGGGGGCCCAGAGGGGAGCGGGGAATGAAAATCACCAGGGGGGAGGTATAGGTGGGGAGCTGCAGGAGTGAAGGAGGTTCAGCATCGCTCTGGGGGGCAGACAGAGCTTCAGCTACCACAGGTGGGTCTCGTGTGTGTAACGGAGTCTTTTGCTAAGGCTGGTAAGTGATCTTCAGGTCAAAAGCCCCAAACCAACACCCTCCTCCATCCTTCAGCTGCACCTGTTCAATTCAAAGAAGTGCTGAAGAACACGGAAGCCACTCAGGGTGGCCTAGTGACCCTCCACTGTGAGCTGAACAAGCCTGCCCCGGTGGAGTGGATGAAGGGGCAGAAGGGCTTGAGGCCAAGCAGCAAGTACCGAATGAAGAAGGAAGGGACTGTGGCTGAGCTTACAATTCACGATCTGGACCTGAAGGATGCTGGAGATTACACATGCACCTCTGGAGACCAGAAGACAACCGCCGTCCTCACAGTGAATGGTAAAAAGGCAACCTTACACTCTTCCGGAGTGGATCTTTTTGATCTACCCTTACAAATCTCCGCTTTCTGCTTCACTTTTGCTTTGCTCTCTGGCCTACCCCTATCTGGCTGGCATGACGTTCTGTGTTCTACTCTTCTCCAGTTTCACAGGATGCAAGATGTCGTGGTTGCATGCTGGTGTGATTTGGAAAGTTCTTGCAAATGACTTGATATGGGGTCCCCAACACAGAGGATATACGGTAGTCCTTATTATCCCCATTTAGAAAAGGTTGACAGTTGCATTTGTCGGGGGCTATTCCAATGATCTGTTGCTCAGTCTTCCTTTAATGTTTCTGGAGTGCAGTTTATTTTGGTATTCCTCTTCCAAAACTGGGAACTGGCAGGCTTTCCAACAAGTGTTTTACAGGGAAACTTCTTCACGATTGAGCAGGAAACTGGGCATTTCAGAGCAAGATAGGGGGTCCTTGCAGCCGGTACCTGCTGATGTCATGTCTCCATTCTGCGTCCCCCAGCTGTGGCAGTGCAATTCAAAACCAAACTCAAGAATGAGGAAGCGACAGAGAGTGGGACGGCCACCCTGCACTGTGAGCTGACCAAGGCCGTTGACTCAGTCGAGTGGGCGAAGGATCAAAAGGTGCTGAACCCAAGTGATAAGTACAGGATGAGGCTCGAAGGCCGCTTTGCCGAGCTAACGATCCAAGATCTGGAACTGACAGACGCCGGGACATACACCTGTGTGTGTGGTGATCAGAAGACCGCTGCGGCGTTGAAAGTGAATGGTAATAACATTTACGTCCAGAGTCAAAGCCTGTTAAGACACTAGCTCAGCTGAGCTCTTTAAATGCTTTTGATGCATGTCTTTATGGATCTGGAGCCAGTTTCTTTTCCTTTTTTTCTTTACTCTTTTTCTTCTTCCCTATAGCTCCCACACATCTTGATGGGCACACCTGTGCCATTTGCAGAACTGCAAAATTCCCCCAAGGTTCTGCTTCGTTTTATTGCGCAGCAAGCTTTTTCATCAATGGGTTGGTCGCCGAAGAGATTCCTCACTCTAGGATAATTCAGACGTAACTAATTCTTGTCTGAGTTTTTCCTCCCTTCTCGAGTGTTGTTGCTATGTGTTTCCTGGTAACATGGAACGTTCCTGTGGGATCGTAGTCTATCAGACCTGCACCCCTGCCTAAGTCCACCAATGGTTTGACCGTTTCTCTTTGTTCACATTGCATTCTTCAGCACTGCCCGTCTTTTTCCAAGAAGAGCTAAAAAGCAAGGAAGCCACAGAGGGGGAGACGACCACGCTGCACTGCAGGCTGAGCAAGGCGGCCCCGGTGGAGTGGTGGAAGGGGCCACGGGCGCTTCAGCCAGGTGACAAATGCCAGATAAGGCAGGACGGGCCGTGTGCTGAGCTGGTCATCCGTAACTTGGATGCGGCAGATTCTGGGGACTACACATGTGCATGTGGAGGCCAGAAGACTACAGCCAGCTTGAAAGTGAATGGTAAAACAGCAAGAGGATAGTTACAATACTTTCTCCTAAGAGTTATATGTTCTTAGGGCCTCCTTTTGCAGACCCCACCCCAGTCCTCAAAACTCCATTCTCTCTTACCTCTACTGATCCCTGCATGCTTTATTTTCCTTCCCTCCCCCTCTTAAAAATAATGGTGTAGATCCCAGGACTTTCTTCTCTATTTCGGAAAAAAGATCCTCTCAAGTGAATATATGTTTCCTACAAGGTTAGCCAGAAAGTAACAGGCTTATAACTGTTTTTTCCATCAGACTTTTAAATATTTTTATTTCCTGAGTAAAAGAGTCTTAAAATTTTCACCTAGTATTGGTTTGGTGAGACCCAGAGGGTTGCTGGGAGAGGGGGAATGGAACTTCTTACTTTTTCCCAGTCCGGATTATTTGTGTGTCAGATCTGAAAAGGCAACTAAGATTATGCTGTATGTCACTCTGGATGCTTTAGTGAGCAGGATATAAGATGATGAAAAGAAGATGATGGTGAGAGCATCCAGACCCTCGCTGAGCCAAGTGACAGTTCTGAGCTTCTTATTTCCTTAACTCCCTCCCTCAGAAAGTGCAGAATAGACTATGGGTCCATATGGCCTGAAAACCCAGTTACCACCCCATTGAACAGTACCCTGCGAAGTAGACTTCTTCTGGGGGTGAAGAACCAAATAATACACTCCCTCTCCACTTCCATGAGTTGCAATGACACAGTACACTCAAAAAACTATCCCAGAATAGTCTGAAGTGCCCTGAGAATGAGGTAGAAAAATGGAAGCCCCCTTTACAGGGGAAGAGAGCTGTCAGGCGATTGAAGGCATATCTTGGCAGAGCGGACGCTCGTGACCTTGGCGATCTTAGGTTTGGGTGATTCATGTCCCATGTTACCTTCGCTCTGCAGTTCTGCCCGCGCTTTTCACCAAGGACCTGAAGGACGAAGAAGTTACAGAAGGTAAAGATGCCACCCTGCGGTGTGAGCTGAACAAAACTTCAGCTGCCGTAGAGTGGAAGAAAGGCCACAAAACCTTGAAGGAAGGCAAGAAGTACAAAATGAGGCGAGACGGTTCCATCGCTGAGCTGGTGGTTCAAGGTGTGGAGCTCACGGATTCCGGAAGCTACACCTGCGTATGTGGAACCCAGCAGACCGTGGCGTCTCTGGAAGTCAACGGTAAAGACAGACTCGTTAGTTCTGCAGATTGCTCCGTGGTTTGGGGTCAACTCCCAGGCCTTTCTCAGCTTTGCTGGGTGGCTCGCATGCCTTCAAACCATAGTCAAAAAGAAGCAATCTCTGAATGAGGGCAGGAATGTTTTGACGTGTGGCTTCCATACTCTTTAGTAGCTTCTTTTTCACCGGGAGGACCAAGGTGATAAATTGGACAGTTTTCAGACTATTCTCTCCGAGTCATTGGTGTTTTTGAAATTCACTTCAGATGGGATGCTCCCAGTTGATCACACTCGAGGTATAACCAACCCATCTTAATTTTAAGGATTGCTAACCAAGTCCGTAAGACCCTACCTTACTTCCAAGACAGTAGCAATGATTCTAACATGATATATTCCATGCAATCAGAATGCAATATAGGAAGTGTCATCTCCATCGTCCCTTAGTCCGTGCCTTCAAAAACTATTATAATGAAAAAGGTTTTGTCCTCCAAGTTTCTTTGGGATACATTCTCCCTGTTGTGGGGCAGGACACTGCCTGGCTTGTAATCTCAAAGGAGCCATTAAAATATTATTTATGGAGGGAGGGTAGCTTAGAATTCAGGTATCTCTGAGAGTGCCCTGATATGTCCCCATCCATCCACAGCCACACCTCTTCCTGAGTCCACATGCCAACTGCCATCTCTTCTAGAGTAAACTAATTTTGGGAGAGACCACTGGGTAAAACCTTTTGCCCTCTTGGAAACTTTGTTGAAACTTTGGTGGAAGCTTGAAGGGATGAAGGCTCAATGGACTTCATCTTTTTCCTCCGCGCCTTAACTTCTTTCCTCTTCTTGCCATCTCCTCAGCACTGCCTGTGCTTTTCAAAGAAGGACTGAAGAACAGGGAAGCTGTGGAAGGTTCTACAGCTACTCTGCGCTGTGAAATGACCAAAGCAGGTGCTGAGGTGAAATGGAAAAAGGGACCCCAGATTCTCAAGCCGAGTGACAAGTACCGAATGAGGCAGGATGGCACGGCAGCTGAACTCTTGATTCGTGATCTGCAGGTGGAGGATACGGGAGATTATGTCTGTCTTTGTGGAGACCAAAAGACAACCGCTGTCTTGACCGTTCATGGTAACCGCACATTCCGTATTACATCCATCAGGGATATTTCAGGATCTGCCATCTCTGTGGAAATTCCTGGCTTTGTGTTGTCTTAGTGCCTTGTTCTTGTTCTTTGTTTCTTTTGGTCTGCTGTCTGCTTGTTTGTCTCTGAGTAAATTATATTATACCATGTTTGCTTTCAACGTGGTTCACATGTCATCAAAAGCAAATTACATTGGTTCCATGGCACACGGTTCTTTGCCTGGATGTGTCTGACAAATGACCAAGGGGTTCTATACAAGCATAGTTTCCACCCTCCTCACTCCGTCCTCCCTCTGTTGGCATGTATCCCATCAGCCAACATGCCTGAAATCCGACCCCGCACTGGATGCCTGGAGCAGTTCCTGCGGCTGCTGCTCTTTCCAGGGGACTCTGTGGTGGCTGCATCCCGGGACCATGGAAACCACAATGCTGGGTTCCGATGACCAGAGAAAATCATGGTGAAGCATGGAAACATCGTTTTTTTTAAATCATGATTTCTAAAAAAAATCAAAAGGTGAAATAACACACTAGTTTGGATGACACAACAGCCCACCCTGTGCAAGAGAGCACCACGGCTTGTGGTGCTGTGTGATCTCACCCTGTCAATGAAAACATCCACAATTCACCCTGAAGGTTATCGCCATGTTTTCCATTTATTTATTTATTTAGAAAATTTCTATGCCGCCCCATTCGCCGAAGCTTTAAGTGCTGGTCATAAACTTTGGGGCCTTTTTCATCTGTCGGCAGCCTCAGAGGACATCTCTGTATGCCGAATACTTGCAATGGCTCCCATGGAACGCTGAACATGTTTTTCTTACCTACTTAACGTTTGCTGCGCTCCTGCACTTTCTGGCTCTTGCTCTGGTGCTAATCCAGATCTGTGGACTTACAGGACATACCAGCAAGCTACCTGCCACCCTAAGCTTTTACAGCTTGAAGAACTCAAGGCAGATGGCGCATCTTTTGGCTAAGAAACTTGGTCCATCTTTTCCTGCATTCAGAGCTGGTTCCAGCTTTGACTTCCTACACTGGGGTCTTAGATGGCTATTCTGGTGCTATTCAACGAACGAGACAGTCTCAGAGTATTCGCTGGGGCTTGCCACTGAGTTGCCCTACCTGGGTTCGCATGACACAAGGTGAGAAAAAATGCAAGGTGCCACAGAGTGGGGAAAATGTCGCACTGCGAAGGTCATATGCTACTCTGCCAAGCAAACTGCAAGGAGTCCTGCCGATCAAAGTTGTGCCTGAACTTTGTACCAACGGCCCACTCTTTACTGCCATGACTCGGAATCTCATTGGGCTGTCCATGGCAGCAGAAGACGCATCGCTTTGGCCCTTTCTTCATCCATCTTACACTCTTTAAATTTGTCCTCATGCTCTGTGCTTGTAATATTCCTTCTCCAATCTCATTTTTTCCAGTTAACAGTGCTTTGCAGTATTAAAAAAATCCAGCTATGAGAATGTTTCCCACTGAGCTTCCGAGAGCTCATGCATCTGGGAGAAGAAACCTGATGGACTTTTCCTTTTCGGTTATTTTGCAGCACGTCCTGTGAGCAGGGGCCTGGGGGTTGGAGTGGGCTGATCTTGCAGACCCCGTCCCATCCGGAGCCTCACCAGATTCTTGCCAGCAGGACGGAAGTGCATGGATCCATGATTTGCCTCCCCACTACCCAAATGGGTCCTCGGTTAGATGAGCCCCGAAGCTTGCTGAACTTTCCTTCTGTGGAGTTGAGAAAGCTGTGGGTCCTTTCGGTCACAGCCATGCGCTTTCACTAATGGGCACCCCCACAAACACACCCCTTTGACCCAGGAGATGAATCCGAAGGAGGACCCCTGCCAGAGGCCAGGGGAGTGTTTCCCATCAGTCCCAGGGTTCCTGGGATGCTGTCTAGGCATTTCCTCCATCCTTGTACTTCCGTTTCTGGGTGCTCTGTTTACGTTGTTTGCACGATGTTGCGTAGATATTTGTGGGGTCCTTCACTGTGAGTCACAAATGTCTTGTGCTGAGAAATATGTCTGTTTTTGTCTGTTCTTAAGAGCCATGCTTGGAAATGTGATGAAACAAAATAGCCTATAATTAATGATCTTGTTTTAGCAAATGTTTGGCTTCTTTTCTTTTCTTTTTTCTTTCTTTTTCTTTTTTTCAATTTTGTAAAAGCTGGAAGTTAGTCAACGGCCATTGTTTTGGTGTGTGGGTTGCATTTATATGGTAAAGTTCAAAACATGAAGATGACATTGAAATTTAAAATGTTCACATTTTAAATTTCAGAGCTCCTGACGATTTGATGTTCAGCATTTTCAATGAGCATCGCTCTTTCAAAAGCATTAAAAATGCTCTGTGTGTTGCTCAGTCACTGGGGAAAGGACGCCAGAAGGTGCTAATCTGTCCAGCACAGCTCCCTCAAAAGCCCCCTTTGAAGTGAATGAGGCTTCCAGAGGAGCTATGCTTGGTGGGACCCTCATGAGGACTAGAATATCTGGCTCATGACATGTTGTCTGTCGCTGTTGTATCCCTCAGCTGTGCCAGCACGTTTCCAAGAAGAACTCAAAAGCAAAGAGGTGAAGGAAGGTGAAATAGCCACCCTTCGCTGTGTCCTAAGCAAGGTTGCTCAGGTAGAATGGAAGAAGGGGCAAACGGCACTCCAGCCGAGTGAGAAATACAAGATTAAGCAAAAGGATAATGTGGCCGAGCTAACGATCCAGAACGTCACTGAGCAGGATGCCGGAGACTACGTTTGCGTTTGTGGCGATCAAAAGACGTCTGCGTCCCTCACAGTGCATGGTAAATATTATATGTATATAAAAGTGGGCTACGGAAGAGCCCCTCCCCTTTCTCTCTTGACTCTCCAGCCACCTGCCACGGACCCCACTGTTCTAGAACAGGTCTCTGCCGTAATTTTTCTATTTCTTTTTTCCAGATCCCATGGTTTTGTCTCTCATGGCAGCATTGCCATGGGGTCAGCATGGCTGAATTGTCTGGGAATAATGGGGCTTGTAGTCCCACACATCTGAAGGGCATTCAGTTTGGGAAGACCGTTGTGAAGAGAAGGGGTGGGTCTACAGGCTAGATGATGTAGAAAGGATGCAATTGTGTTAGGGTGGGTGGTATGGAGAATTAATTTTAATTTTAGTTGTTTAAAATCCTGAAGTTGCAGTGAGCCTGTTGGATGCGAGTTGTATTCTGGTTTGCAAAAGGATGTTGCCAGATATGTCTAAGTTAACGTAATCCTAGTCAAGACCTGGCCATGGGACTATATTTTCGGACAAAATGCTGTGGCGCTCTGTATATTTCTTCCAGTTTTTGTCTGCACCATCACCTCTTCTGCACCATTGCATCTTGAGCAGTGAAAATGTAAATCACACCAGGGAAACTTTGTAGAAAACACAACGCTCTTGTGCATGCTTAAACCAGAGCTTTGAGGCGTAACTATTTTAGGGATCCCTCCCATACCAGGTGGAGGGATAATTCTTGTCATATATAGATGAAAAGTCAAAGGAGCAAAACCTTGGGCCCCAGCCCAAACCGGGGACCAGCTGGCAGGTTTGTATATTCTCATGAATATGGTGCGCTTAAGTTTCAAGGCATGTGTGCACCCATCTTTCCTCTCAGGTTGTTCCCTACTTGGAAGTTAGATATGTCCAGCTCTAAAAATGGGGCTGGCAAAGAGGAATTCCCTGGAGCCTTCTGGCTGGGATGACCTCACGGCTGCTAACATGCTCTTTGTGCTCTCTAGCCCTGCCTCCACGATTCAAGGTGGAGCTGAAGAACCTGGAGGCTGCAGAAGGGGAAAGAGCTGCTCTGCGCTGTGAGCTGACCAGAGTTGCAGCTCCCGTGACGTGGAGGAAGGGCAACCAGGTTCTCAAGCCGAGTGACAAGTATGACATGAAGCAGGAAGGCCCTGTTGCCGAACTTGTCATTCACAGCCTGGAACTGGCCGACGCTGGCGCTTACAGCTGCGCGTTTGGGGAAGCGAAAACCTCTGCGTCCTTAGCAGTGAATGGTACATTTAAGGCTTTCTTTCCCTTTGTCAGATAGGATGCCCATGCAAGCGGGAGGATGGTCTCCTTACCCATCTGTCCCCAGCCGTTCTCCTGTGTAAAGAGGTGGCCCAAAGAGGTTGGCAGCCAGGACAGGCGGAGTAGTATCTCTATCAATCCATCACCCAGGGTAGCAACCACACCTTCACAAACTAGATTTCTATTTCTGCAAGGATGCAGAATTTGTGGAAGTACCTGAAAAGGCGCACACAGAGGTGTTTAGCAAAGTGATGTTCCATAGAACAAAGGGCCTGCCATACTGAGATATCTGTGGCGCATAGGTTGCCGGTCCTCAGTAGTTTGTCTATCAAGGTGGACATCTGCCCAGTAACACGAGCGATGCAACAAGTCACCCTGATTCTACAGTATGCAAGTTTTATTGGTATGTTGATCCATTTTGCAAGGAGTTGTGAAGAAACACCTTTAGATCTGCCCCCCTCTTGCTGTGCGAGGTAAAATTTTGCAGTACGGAAGGTTTACGCAAAGGGAGGTAACGGTTCATGGAGCACAGCATATGGCCCTCACACGGGCCCCGTTTCTTGACATGTGCGCCAGCTGTTTTGCATTGCCCAGATGTTCGCACTGACATACGCTGTCCGTTCTGGACTCCTCAGCTCTTCCAGCACGCTTCGAGAAAGGCCTGGAGAACCGGGAGGCCTCCGAGGGTGGCTCTGCTACTCTCCGCTGCGAGCTGACCAAAGCCGCCGTTGTGGAGTGGAAGAAGAAGCACAAAGCCCTCAAGCCGAGTGACAAATACCGAATGAGGCAGGACGGTCCTGTCTCTGAACTTGTCATCCTCGACCTGGAGCTGAGTGATGCTGGGGAGTATTCCTGCGTGTGCGGCCACGAGAAAACTACTGCAGCACTGACAGTGCATGGTAAATCAGTATGTCCTGTCTTGCATGTCTGGAAGACCCCAGTATTCCTTTTCCACGTGTCGACATCAGAGTCCCCATTTTGGGATGCCCACGGTCTCCTTGCAACATACCCTCTCGTTCTAGAGCAGTGCTGCTCAGAGAGTTTCAGGGGAACCTACAGCTCTGGAAAGGATGGGTCAGAGTCCTTCCATGAGAAGATCCACGATGAAAGAGAAGCGTTCCTCAAAAAATATCTTTTCCATCTCCACCCCGCCCGCCCCCCCATTGCAGTGGAAGCTTCAGCTGCAAGGTCCACACTGTTGTGTCATCTGGGGACAGCCATAAAACCCCAGAGTCCCAGTCAGTGCCAGTTGTGATATGCGTGAGCCCCAGAGCACGTGGCAAAATCTCTGCAAACACACACGCAGGTTTGGTGCAACAGCCAGAATGATGCAAAAGAGGATTCCCAAGCAGAAAAGCTTTGGGAATCTCTCTTCTAGAGCATCGTGAATTGATTCCCCTCTCTGAAGGGTCCCACAGTCTGAAAGATGCCATGTGTCCTTGCTTGGTTTCTTGTCTGCTTGTTTAGATGTAAAACAGCCCAAGGACTGGCTGCTGCGGGTTCATATTTGTGTGTGAAATCTTTGTTGTGTCGTGTCCTTGCCTCTGGCAAATAAAGCACAGGCGTGACCCAGGTTAAACAGCAGCGATGCTGCTCTGTTCACTCCACACCTTTTCAGACAGCACAAGAGTGTTGAGAGTGTCCGCTCCTTCCTTGTTTCCCAGCCCTCCCTGTGATTTTCAAAGAAGGATTAGCAACCACAGAAGGCACGGAAGGGGAGACGGCCACCCTGCGGTGTGAGCTCAGCAAAGCTGCTCCTGTGCAGTGGAAGAAGGGCAGCCAGTCGCTGACGCAGGGCGGAAAGTACGTCATGAAGCAAAAGGACAGAACGGTGGAACTGGCCATCCGTAACCTGGAAGAGGAGGACTCTGGCAGTTACACCTGCGTGTGTGGTGACCAGCAAACCACTGCAACCCTGGCCGTGCATGGTAATACCAATTTTTTGCACACAATTGTAGCGTTCCCAGCATTCCTTCTCCTTATGCGCTTTGTCCGTGACATGCCTGCATTTGTCCTTTCCATCTTGCATGTTTCAGGGGTTTTGATCTCTCTCTCCTCTCTCTGCCTCTCTCTGCCAGCATTTATGTGTATACTAGCTTGCTCCATCCTTCTAAAACTTCTCCCATTAAGCCTGCACATTCACACTGGACATCCGTTCTCAGACTGGTCCAGCTTGGCTTTCAGGTCAACCTGCCCTCTTGGCCAGGGGATGGACGATCTCCTGACTTCTGCGGGATTTGGGAAGCAGCCCCCACCAGCGGGGTTCTGTCCATCACCCTGGGCGCCCTGGCCGAGTGTCCGCATTTAACACCTCCAATGTTGCATCCCTCAGTTCTGCCAGCCCTCTTCGAAGAGCCCTCAAAGAGCGTGGAGGCTGTGGAAGGCGGAGAAGCCACTCTGCGTTGTAAACTGACCAAGGCCGCTCCCGTGGAGTGGATGAAGGGGCAGACTTTGCTCCAGGAAAGTGAGAAATACAAAATGAGGCAGGAAGGCTCTCTTGTAACGCTGGTGATCCGAGATGTGGACCCAACAGACGCGGCCCAATATACCTGCCTCTGCGGGGACCAGAAGGCTGCAACCTCCTTGACCGTGCAGGGTAAAGAAATACATGGTCACTTAACTATTTCAGTATTTATCTCATAACTGTACTTGGATTGAGTGGCATTGTATTTGTGTGTGTCGTTCAGTTTGGGAATGTTGTCACGAATGGTTGAGCAGGACCTGTTAAATTTTCCCTAGCATGATCGCTGTTGGGAAATGAAAGCAAAACCCCAGTGTATTTCCATTTCATTTCAGTGGTGTTTTCACAAGATGCATCCTCTGCCTTGTGGAATTCCCCATTGGCTCCAGTAGTCCCGAAGGCAAAATGCGAGGACAGGAAGCCATGAATGCCAGAAAGCACTCCCAGCTTCCTGCCGCTAAAGCCTTCTTGTTGGCCTAAATGCTTCAGCTCGGTCACCTGGAGCCGTTCCTTGCCATTTCTCCATGTGGTTTTCTCCTTCTGTGGTCCACAGCCTTGCCTGCACGTTTCAAGTGCAACCTGAAGGATGTGGAAGCCCCAGAAGGCAGTGTGGCCACCCTGCACTGCGAGCTGACCAAGATGGCCCCTGTGGAATGGAGGAAAGAGCACCGGGTGCTCCAGCCAAGCCAGAAATATGCCATGAGGCAAGACGGTGTCCGTGCTGAGCTGCTGATCCATGAACTGGACCTTCAGGATACGGGGAACTATACCTGTGTGTGTGGAGAGCAACAAACCACCGCATCTTTGGCGGTCAAGGGTAAACTTTGTGTTGACAATCATCCGCCACGATCTTAATCCATTGTAGTCCCTGTAGTCTTCTTCTCTTGCTGCTGCAGCCAACTCTAATCCAAGCGAGGAGGCAGTGGCACTGAAGTCCAGAGCAGCTCCAGGTTCCGTGCAGTGCTTTGCCTCAAGACTTTGGAGATAGGGAGCAGATGGCAGCATAGCAGGGAAAAGTAAACCTGATTTCGCCTCCTCCTATCCCAGGAGTGTCCCAGACTTCCTTGTCTGGGTCATTTGTGGCTTCCATGACCCAGGTGGGTCATGATCAATTCGCCTTCCCTCCAGATTAGAAAGGAGGATGTGGTTATCTCTAACAGTAGAAAAGTCCTAAGCCAGTAGGACATCCATGTGCTTTCTCAGGGTTGAGTAGAAGGAAGATCTCCAGATGTTTTGGGCTTCAACTCTCAGCATTCCTGACCATCGAAGGCCAAAATATCTGGGGGTCGACCTTCAGGCCACCCTTGCTCTACTATGGTTATTGTTCTTGTAGAGTCCCCCTCCCCATCTCTAAAAGCAAACCAAAAAGAAGATACAATAGACTACAACAATACCAAAACCCTAAACCAGTGTCCCTGGTGCCATATCAGACCTCACAGATTCATGCAGCACCACTGGGACAGGAGCTTCAGTCCTCATCTTGGAAATCCCCATTTTCCATGTTTTTCTGGGCCGGCCACCAGTGATCTTACCCCACTCCCTCTTTTTTATTATCTTCTCTACAAATAGAACAGGACCAGCCAGATCTTGTCCCAGTTCTGCTGCCCCTCACCATGCCCTTTGTTGTCCCTCTTACTTTGAGTCAAATCCAAAGCTAATTAAACGGAACTGGGGCTCTGTAGGAGCTTGAAGCCAAAGTCAAACTTACATCTGGAATTAAAATGGTTCTTTATTGGTTCTGGTGTAGATTTTCAAAACTGGAGTTCTTCCCTGGTATAGCATTCCAAAGAGCAAAATATCGCGCAAGTATTCCTGTTAGGTAAACCTGTTTGAGCCTGGTTTTCTATGTTATCTCTTCCCCTTTCTGGAGACTCAGTGCAGTCATCTGTGTGAATGCTAATAGTCCCTCTGTATGTTGCTCCTTCAGTCTTACCTGCCCGTTTCACGGAAGATCTGAGGGACCAGGAAGTCACGGAAGGTGAAGCTGCCATTCTCCGGTGCCAGCTGACCAAAGTGGCACAAACTGACTGGAAGAAGGGTCCGCTCGTTCTCAAACCGAGTGTGAAATACACAGTAAAACAGGAAGGCACCGTTTCAGAGCTGGTGGTCCATAATTTGGAGGAGGAGGATGCGGGAGAATATACCTGTGTCTGTGGAGACCAGCAGAGCACTGCGAGCCTCAGAGTCAATGGTAAACACTACTGGAGAAAATCCTGGCTTTTCATACAGGCTTGGAGTAACCGTTCCAGTTAACCCTTCTCCGCATGCTTTCTTTGCCTCTCCTGAATCTGTCTCGCCTCTCTCCACTTCCTTTTCCTTGGAGTATGATTCTTAGTCTTGGATGACCTGGTGCTTGCACACAGAAAGGAAGACCCTTCCATCATTGTCTTGACGTCATCTGATCCTCCTTTTTCTCCTTCGTGTTCCCTCCTCCAGCAGAGTCTTTCTGCTTTCCCTGGCCTCTACAGCTGATTAAATCTCACATGTGTGTGTGTATGTTTCTGGTTGTAACGTATCTGTGTACCTTTCCAAGCCCTTTATGTGTATTACAAGTCCATGTTGATCTTTCGTTGTTGGGCAATGTTAGAGTGGAAGCAGTTTCTTGGGGCTCCAAAACCCACCAACATGGTGAACAGAAAGGAACACGTCCAGTTCTGCTGTGGAGGATGCTGGGATACATGGTGGAGCTGGCTGGAGGACTGACGGAGAGGGTGAACAATCCACATACAACGTGCCATGCCCTGGAGTGTTCAGTGAGCCAGTAACCCTTTGAGGTTTCTTCACAGGCGACCTCAGGTTGCTCCCTTGTGCCATGTTTTCCTCTACCCGCTTTTCTACGCACAGGATTCCCTACTCACAGTTATTTATGGATTTTTTGGACAAGGTTGTAACCCCCAGTATTGTTTCTGTGTCTAACAAACACTTTCAATAAGGTTTGTGTGTGTGTGTGTGTGTGGGGGGGGGGGGAATGTGATGTTTGATTGTGAAAAAGAAAGAAATCACCCAGACGTTATGTAGTGAAAAAGCAGGAAAGGAAATGCCCTTAGTCTAGTGCTTGGATCTGCAATGAACTGAAAGTGGATGCAATGGATTAAAAGCTGATTATGGACTCCTGTAGAAACATCCACATCCATCTCACGATAGGCGCACACACGTCACTCTGTATTTGAACCCTGGATCAGGTGGTCCAGATCGGCCTGCACTTTCCAACCAAGAGATGCATGGCCAGGAGGTCTCGGGGTGAGGCACCGATAGTTTGCTGGAAGTTCTGCATCCGAATGACAAGTCTTTCTTGAAGTGGGAAGGTCCCTCTGATCTCTGAGGCCCGTTTGAGAAGAATATGCTCACACCTGTCGAGATCAACAAGCCCCTCCATGGTCCATGGTGAAATCAGCCCGTGTAGGTGACGCAGGATGACTATTTCCTTGCTTTATTACCGTCAGCGTTGAACGCCACCACCTGCTGCACCTGAGAAGCATCTAACATCAGCGTCACTATTTATTTATTTCATTTATTCTCTGCTTTTTACCAAGAAGAATGGTACTCACGACTGTCTTCTACTGCTGTGTTCTGTGTTCATATTGTTATTGTTCGTCTTTCTGTTGCCTGTGTTCAGGTTGCGGTGCCCGTGTCTAGTGTTTTGCGAGCGTGTATCTGGAGACTACCTTTTCCTCTTCCTGCCGTCCTGTCTCCCTTTCAAGGCGGTTTTCCAGTGCTTGGTGCCATTAATGGAAGCCTTTCCGTTAAGAATCAGCAGGCACTGGACCGACTCCCCCGAGTATTTTCCTCTTTCCATTGACCTTGCCCTTCCCCACCCTGATTTTCCTCCTGCCGCACTCTTCTGCTCCCACGATGGGACCTTCATACATTTATTTTGTGTTCTGCAGCACTTCCACCGCAGTTCAGAACGGAACTGAAGGACGTGGACGCCCCAGAGGAAGGGACGGCTACACTGCGCTGCGAACTCAGCAAGCCTGCTCGGGTGGAGTGGAAGAAAGATGAGCGGAAGCTCGCAGAAGGCAACAAATACCAAATAAGACAGCAAGGGGCCCTTGCAGAATTGGTGATCCGAGATTTAGAGATTGAGGATGGTGGACGTTACACCTGTACCTGCGGAGACCAGAAAACCACTGCCATTTTAACAGTTAACGGTAAAATGTGTGAAATAGAATGAGCCAACTAGCGTATTGATGGTTGAATGTAGATAAGGCCGATCTTTGATGCCTGATTTGATTGCACTTCTTGGATTCCACTTGATGACAAGTGGCTGAAGGTGTCCCCAATGAAGTGAACTTGGGCGAACGTTTAGTGCTGTGGAGTTTCCTCCTGGGATGGTCTACATTTAGACATGTATGTCTTCAGTTGAATGCCACAGCTATCAAATGATGAAAATGGGTGAACTAGGTCTGTGTAATTGAATTAATTCATAATATAAGACCAGTTTCTGGCCATTTCTAGCCACCTAGATTCCCCTTCTCTGGGAAAAGGTAAGAGATAAGTATAACTGCAATATATTCAACAACAACAGTAATATAATTTATATTTTAAAAATACTTTAACAGGCTTTATTTTCAGAATACCAAATCCATTGGGGTATTTTTACAGAATGAATGCTGAAGTCTTATCCATTATTAAGAATTGCAATGTTTTAAACATGGCAATGTGAAACTTTTACTGACACAGTTCAATTCAAACATGGTAGTGTTTGATCTATGCCCAAAAGGTATATAATTTCATATTTTTTCCATCTCTGCTAAAGCAGTTTTGTGGCTTATAATTCCAATATGTCGTGCTTATTATGTATAATTTCCACCTTCTTAACTACATTTCTTCACCAGATGTTTCATCAGATTTCCTGTCCATCCCTGTGTTCCTCAGCATTTATTTAGAGAGTATTTAGAGAGTGCCTTGAGGGGTTAGCATCTCTCTCCCACAAATGTTGGGAGAATGTCAAATCGATTTCACCAAAATTTACCTTTGGGAGGTTGTTAATTTAGCAAATAGGAACTGAGACAAAATTTTGGATTCCCAAAAACAGGAACAAACATAGTCCTAGACATTCTTCGAGGACTGCAGAAATATTTGTGGGAAAAACACTCTCTCTTAGAGGGAAAAATAAATGTTGGGGAAGTTTTGCTTTTAAAAAGGCAAGTCAGAGAGACCCCATGTGCATAAAATGATTCATCGCTTAGAAAAGTGGATGTAGAGAAGATTTCCTTCTTCTCATGCCCCCAGAACAACCAGTCCATGGGATCACCTAATGAAGCCAGATGGTTGGGTATTCTTAGTGGGTCAGAAATGAAAAATGTAGCACTTGGTAGTTTTGCAGTTGATTGAGAGTGGTGTGTAAACATGCATCAAAGCACCTTTTCCATGACTTGCCATTTTGCCTTTAGAGTTCTCTCCGTTATTCTCCTTCCTCTGCTTGCAGAAAGAAGCAGGGAGAAAAGGTTGGGGTGGGCCAAAGGTTGTTTTGAAAAATAGCTCACGTAAAGCAAGGTTTAGCATCTCTTCCCCAGTGCTGCCATTTGGACCAAATTGGTGAACATCGGCAGGTGCATTGCAGAACTAAGCAAAAATGGGGGGGAGGCCCGTGTGTGTGTGTGTGTGTGGGGGGGGGGGCGTCCCTAAGGCAGGAGAGGCAAAGGCCCCCACCCACGAGGGGGAGCAGTGTCGCCTGGTGTCCCGACAGCTCACTTAAGGAGAGACAAGGCGGTTCAAACTTGCTGAAACTCTTCAAATGCCACTCCTTTCTTTCTCCCAACCTGTTTTCAGTTCATTTGAAAGGCTAAATTTGCAGTTTGAATAGGAAAATTGTGCACTTTCCCCCTTGGTCAAAGTGTGAAAATGCGTATCTGTTAAGAAAGAAATAGATGCTAGAGAATGCTTCAATGTTCAAATAGGGGACATTCAAGGTTGATGAAATTCTCCACGTTTAACCTTGAAGCTTGGTTAGGCTCAAGCTTCATCTTTGACCTTCCTTTTTGGAAGAAGAAAGGACTGAATTTTGGACTGGGAAAGTGTGCATATCTGTATGTGTTTTTCAAATGTGCTCCCAAGTTCAGAAACGTGCAAACTTTTTTTTAAAGGGTTGCCATTCATGAGCGGGGCATGACTAGGTGATTTGAAAACTGAAATGACTTTGTCGTATATTTCTATTGCCTTCAGGAAGAGAATCACTTTGCCTTTCACAAAGTGATTCTCTTCCTGAAGGCAACTTTTTAGCATCTGGTGGGCAACTGTAGTTCTGTGCCAAAGGGAACCCAAGGTGGTAATTTTGGAGCTTAGACCTGAACAGGCTGCGTGTTCTTCCACAGCTCCATGATATGCAAGGGCAGAACAGCTGGTGGACCCATTCATAAACCAGAGGTTCTCTTAGTATTATCGAGAAAATATAGCCCCTGATCCCAGTGAGGACTTTCAATGCACAGTAGCAAATGCTATGGGTTTATTTTCTCGACCCTTAAAAATACCTTTTTAAAGGTTTCCTCTTGCTGCTCTTTTGAAGGCAGTGAACTGAAAATAGCTCTCTTAGTGTGCAATCCAATGCAGGTTTAAATAAAAAAGTAGGACTTTTTCAGTCTAGACTTGCATAGTTTAAGGACAGCAAGGTATTCTGGCAAAGGTGTCTGCAGTAAAGGAAAATGCAAACCAGATTTTCATTCCGGACATGAAAGAATTAGAATTCACCTCTTCTTCCTCGCTGTATAGTTAATAGCAGCAGTTCCTTGTGTTGCAGTAAAGCAGATAATGTCCTAACTCCTTGATATTTGTTTCCATATCCGTGCGACCGATTCTTTGCCTCTCAGGGCCGATCCAAGAGAAATGCGTTCCACAGCATGAAGGCTTCTGGGTTTCACCTTCCCAGGCTGGTCCATAGGTCCCTCTTCCTAGGTACAAACATGGTAGCCAATGGTTGCCTCTTGTTGACTTCACAGCCCTCAAGCCAGAATTCCAGCAGCAGCTAAAGAACGAGAAAGCAGAGGAGGGCGGAACAGCCCGGTTCTGTTGCAAGGTCACGGTCGCAAAGGCGCCGGTGGAGTGGAGGAAAGATGGCGTGCCACTGCGCGCTGGGGCCAAATATGAAATGAGGCAGGAGGCGGCCAGCCGAGAGCTGCTCGTGCACCACCTGGAGCCCAAGGACAGTGGAGAGTACAGCTGCGTCACCGGAGATCAAACGACGTCCGCAACGCTCGCGGTGAAGGGTGAGGCGGGGCGGGGGGGCAGAGCTCGGGCGCAGGGCTGCTCCTTTGCACGTGGAAGGTCCCGGGTTCGATTCTGGCATCTCACGCAGGGCTGGGAGGAATCCTGCCTGAGACTCTGGTGAGCCGGGCTGCCAGTTCGTGTGACCCATGCTGTGCTGGATGGAGGAAGGGTCCGTCTGGCTCAAAGGACGGTTTAGCCAGAATTTGCTAGTCTAATCCTGAGGATGTAAGAACCTAAGAACAAATGAAAAGCCCTGCTGGATCAGGCCACGGTCCAGCGCTCCGCACACACGGTGGCCGACCAGCTGCCCGCGGGATCCCCCCAGCAGGGCGGGCGCAAGACCTCTGCCTGCCCAGCCCCTCCGCAAGGGGCATGCTCAAGGAGGTGGCCCCTAGCCAGCAAGGCTAGTAGCCACCAGTGGCCGCCGCCTCCGTGGATCTGGCCAACCCCTCTTTAAAGCCACCCAAACTGGTGGCCAGCGCCACTTCCCATGGCAGCAAATTCCGCAGTTTAACTGGACGTTGCTTCTGCCTTTCACTTACGGTTACGGTGGCCCTTGCAGCACTGGACGTCACCATCCTCCGGGGGCTGAAGGATGCCGAGGCGTTCGAGGAGGAGGACGTGGTCTTTGAGTGCAAGGTCTCCCATGACAATGCACGGGACGTGGAGTGGAAGCTGCAGGACGCCCTCCTCCAGAGCAACGAGATGAATGAGATCTCTGTCGAGAAGGGCCGGATCCACACGCTGAGGCTGAAGAAGGTCACCCAGCAGGATTCTGGTACCATCACCTTCCGCGTTGGACCGTATGCCTCCACGGCACAGCTCAAAGTGAAAGGTAACAAGAGGCAGGAGGGGCGGTAGGGCCATGTTTCGGGGCCCTTGGGCAAGGCCCCCGTGGAGGCCCAGATCCCTCACGGAGTCTCCCTTCTCACGACCCTGCTCAGCAGCCGCTCCCGCTTCTCCTCTGTTTCGTAACCCTTCACATTTGCTTTTTCAGCTCCACTTCCCACATTTAAAGAGGAACTAACGAACAAAGACCTGCAGGAAGATAGCACAGTTACCCTGAAATGCGAAGTCTCCCAGCCCAGCGTCTCGGCAACATGGAAGAAGGGCACCCAAGTGATCTCTCCAAGCTCCAAGTACGAGATCGAGCAAGAAGGAACAGTGCACACCTTGAAGATTTATAATCTAAAGCCAGAGGACTCTGGCAGGTATACCTGCGACATTGGAAACCAGAAGAGCACAGCAACTGTGTCTGTTGCAGGTAGGAACTTGCTAAACACACGGTCTTGATCTTGCGGTTCTTCTGAATTGTCTTTGTCAGCTAAAGGGCCCAGATTGGCCCTTGTACTAACTGCTCTTCTGCAGTATGAACTCTCCAGAATCAAGGCCCCTGGACTCGGCCATGGGGAGGTAGGAGGAAACTGGCTGGGGGCGGGAATCCATCCATCAGCTTCCCTCGGTTTGGCTCCCTGGACTCTGGCCTGCTTTCTCTCTGCCCTAAGTCTGCCTCACACCGAACATTCACAAGGGTTTCTGGCTGGAAGCAAGTCCAAGTGATATTCTGCTTCTGGGCACTTTGCACAGACGATGCCACACTGCACACCTGGTAGAAAGAGTTAGCTTCTTTCGCATGAAGCATTGCATGCATTGTATGTCTCACATGAGGAATTACATGTGCTGTGCACCTTGCGCAAAGAATCTCCCAGCGTTCCCGAGCATTTGAGGACTTGATCGCTGCTCTGCTGGCTTTCTGGCCGGGAAAGAAGTCTGGAGGGCTCAAGAGGGCCGGATTCTGGCCTGACCTTCAAAACCTAACTTGGCAGTCTTTAAAGCTCAGAGGGAATGGATTGCTACGACATGCAGCCATCACCTCACGCAATAAGGGCTGCAGGGTGGCAGCGGTTATGGCTCCCGGCTGTCGGTGGAGGACGGAACCACACGGGCCACTCACGCCTGATCCGCTGACCCTTTGCCCGCCAGTCTTGTGTTGGATGCCAGTCCATCAACGACTGCAGCTGAGTTTCAGATGATGGGAGAGGAGGGTGTATTTCTTAAGCCAGCTCTGCCTGTAATATACTTCCTTGGCCTGCTGGTCGCTGGCGAGCGGGCTGTGGAAGCAGGTGCCGTGACGTGGGAGGGATGGCGAGCCTGGTGAAGACTTTTACCCTCCCAGGGCAGGACCAGACTGCACAGCCTCACAGGGGCTCTGATGGCCCAGAGTCCTCTAGCATCAGTAGGCCAGGTGATGCTTTTCCTCGACCATAGCAACGCTGCACCAATTCCACTGCATGTTTCTGCGAGATTGCAGGGGGGCGGGGGCTCCTGTTATGTCGCAATGCAGGGGCTCTTGCCACCGCCAAACACCTGTGCTAAAGTGCGCCTTACCTGTCTGTCTGGGTATTTTTATCCCGTCCAATTACGTTGCGCGTCTCTGGATGGCTTACAAATCAAACACCCAATAAATACATATAAACCCATAATACTCCATGACTGAGCATAAGACATAGTTAAAATATTTGAACATTGAATTATGGGAAAATAAAAAGGTCTTGACCTGGTGCTGAAAAGTGTGTAACGTTGGTGCCAGGCGGACCTCTCTGGGGAGCGCATGCCATAGCCGGGGCGCCACCGCAGAGAAGGCCCTTCTCCGAGTATATCCTCTCCTAATGTCGTGAGGCCGTACCTCACGTCTCCAATTAACCCACACAGCAGTCGTCTATAAAACTAAGGACTTTTATTGCTATTAACTAAAAAATTAACGATGCAACAGATACGCTCCGGCAACGAGCTCCTCGCAGCTCAGTTGCCCCCTCCTTGCTGAACTAAGAGGGAGAAAGTCATGTGGACGCTAACCTCCTCTCACGCCTCTCTGTTCGTGAGTGGGAGAAACTTCTCTCCGGCCATTCCAATTGGTCTAGCCTCCATAATCTCCTCCGAAGTCAGGTGTTCTGTAAGCTTCCTGTTACGTCTTCCTGTTCTCCGGGACTCAGCCCAGCAGCTCCAGAGTCTGGAGGCGGGGGGACAACTTGTTCAAACACCTCGGAGTCTACAGAAAGGGAAGCTGCACCCTGCTGCAACAAGGATGTGGGGAGCCTACTCGCGAGGAAGCCTCCGAGTCGGGCTGCAGGGGGGTCGTTTGGGCCCTGGGCACCAAGTATAACTCCCCTTGTTCCAACCCCGACCCTCACTGTGAGCTTCTGGCCCTCTCTCGCATGCCAACGCCCCTGTCGAGCCGTAAGGCACGACACCTAACTGCCTTCAAGGAGGGCTCCCATGCACTTGTAGGGGCCATATATCCACTGGCAGCTGCTCCATGGATGAGGACGGTTAGGAAAGGGTGAGCCGTCCAGGCGCCATCCCCCAGGACCCCCTGGAACGCAGAGCAAGCGAAGGGGCAGACTAGTCAGATGGGTTCCCCTTTCACCCCAGTGCTGCTTCCTTGGTCAGGTCAACTTGTTTTCAGATCCCACATTCATTCCACTCGGTGAGTTGAGCAATTAGTTGCCTGCTTGCCCAGCTGCTCTTTGTCCGCCGCAGTTGAGAACCGCGTGCGTTAGGGAAGCCTGGATCCCGTGGGTCATTGGCTCACGCTCCCTTTCATTTTCCCCACGCGGTGCTCAGCCCTTCCAGCAGTGTTTGAAGTCCCTCTTGAGAGCCAGGAGGCCGAGGAAGGAACGACGGTCACCCTCCAAGCGGAGCTCTCCAAACCTGACGTCCCAGTGAAGTGGAGTAAAGGGTCGAGCAAACTCCAGCCGGGCGACAAATACGAGATGAGGCAGAAGGGCCGCTCCGTGCAGCTTCTTATCCGCAACGCACAACCTGAGGACTGTGGGGACTACACCTGTGACTCAGGTGACCAGCAGACTACAGCAGCACTGCTGGTCAAAGGTGAGGCGTGCGGGCCGGCTTCTCTGCCTGAAATCAGGGACACTTACCTGCCGTCACTGGTTGGGTGGCACTTCTATGCTTTTTGCATTTGGGGTTGGTCTGGCGCCCCACCTGTGGGCATGAGGTTCTTGGTGATCCCCAAGAAATGACAAGGCAGCTGCATGGTTTATCTGCAAGGAGACATTTACACACAGAGTTCTACTTCAAAGCACAAGGAGGAGATTGTTGTGTGCAAGGATGGAAGCACAGCTGTGTGAGTCCTTTGTCCCTCTGTCGTATCGAAGGAACCTCCCTTACAGAGAAGGCCATGTAGTCACGGCCAGGGGAAATGAAAGCTAAGACAGTATTGGCTGATTATATTAACAGGACAACTAGAGTTCACCTGAAGCCGAGCAAAGCCAGCATTTTAGGGTGCTACAGACCCGGGCCCGGCTTCTTGTAGTTCAGGCCTGGCACAGGGCTCTTTCAAAATATTGGGCCAGTCTGGACTGTTACACCAAGGGAAACAAGCCGCCGTTGCTCACGCTCCACGAATATCGGTCGCATGAGAACCGAATCACCCTAGTTGCTCCTTCTGGCAAGGCTTGCTGGGCTGAACCCAGGTTTCTAAAGTCTGACATTCAGTCCTCTAAATTAACAGGTTCAGGAAGTGATTCTTGAAAGACTTTTAGTAAGACTCATCTTTACCTTCTTTGTGCATTCTTATTTGATGCTGGGATGGAGAGGGCAAATAATGTGAAAAAGCCTTATTCATAATGAGATCGTCTGCCTTCCGAAAGGGAAATGTATGATGCATCCAAACCCAGGATGAACGGTGACATTGACTTCAGTTCAACTTTTGTCAGAATTTGGATATATTTTTGCCATTCGCTACTGAAGCAGAAATAGAGTCTAAAGATGCTGCAATGCCATAAATGTCCTAAATGTCGTAAGCGGAGGCCATGTTTAAAATCTGAACCATAAACTAAAAGCATCCAAACTCAGTAATTATTACTATTATGGCTACGACTACTTCTACATAACATTGAGAATTCATCCATACGCTTTGAAATAAGTAGATGCTGGGCTGGAAATTTTGGAACTGGGATTCATCCAGTGGGAACCACCCCTAATTGTTCTTGAGCACTTACTTCAGGCTGTCGTGTCATTATTCTTCATTTCTCCTGTGCTCTTACAACTCAGTGAAACTGGACATTTCTCCTTCAAGGATGGTGAATATCTAGGAGTAGGGATTTTAGAGAAGTCAAGAGCAGGTTCAAATGAATTTGGAGTTTGGTGACTCCAGCCTGGGGATTTCTCAGACGTGTGTCATCAGCAAACTGGCTTTTTTCTGAGTTACGTGGGACTCTCAGGCTTGCAGACTTTGCAAGGGGTCATTTTCACATATTGGCATGTGTGCAAATCTGTCTTATTGCCAAGGCACCCCTGCACAAATGAGGCTTTGCAGAAATGTGCAATGGAACAAAATTTTCACACATCCCTACTAAGCAATCCTGTTTCGTCAAAGAGCAGAGGATGGGATGAAAGATGTCTGATCATGTGCAATCGCAGGTGGAACGGATTTAACAAAATCCATATATCGCTCTCCAGAAATGGGTTCTTCCCCTCGTGTGCTTTGGCGGCAGGGTTATGCCAGCGGCCTTGTGCCTGGGCGGAAGGAAGGCTCTTCCTCTCTTCCGATTCTGCTTTCTTTGAAGCATCAGCGCTTTCATTTCACGGACGGAGCACCACAAATGGACATCTTCCAGCCTCCTTCTCCCCTTGCATGCGTCCACACAGAGTCCTCGTTCTTTCAGTCTTTCTAGATCTAAAGGATATATTTCTAGGCCACTGTTAAGGGTGGAACCTGCAGAAAGCAACAGTCCTTTGCTACCTGCCAAACACTCCTAGACTAAGCAGCCCAACTCTTTAAAATATCCAGGTTAAGACCTCATCTGTGCAATAGCAAGGAAGCCCTGCGCATCTCTGTCTCTGATTGCTCTCTCCCTTTCTCTCCCCTTAGCTTTGCCAGTACTTTTCATTAGGCTCCTGGAGAACCAAGAGGCAGAAGACGGTGGGTCAGCCACCCTGCGCTGTGAGGTCTCCAAACATGGCGCACCTGTGCAGTGGAAGAAGGGGGATCTTCTCCTCCAGCCCAGTGACAAATACAGGATGAAGCAAGCCGGCACTGTGGCGGAGCTGACTATTTGCCAGCTGAGCCCTGCGGACGCGGGGGAGTACAGCTGCAGCACAGCCGACCATCGGACAGTGGCTGCTCTGCTGGTGAAAGGTGGGGCTTTTGGAAAGGCCATGGCTAGCTGCCGGGGGCAGAACCAGGTTTCTAGCTGTGAACTAGCATCACTCTGGTATTCTGGTGAGAACCGGGTGGGGTAAAAATGTTTCGTGGCTCAGCTGCAGCCGGCCGCTGCCCCTTTCCAGGGTAGAACACCTTTGTTACTGGGTCAATTTCAAAGCGTTGCTTTGGATGCATAAAGCTTTAAGCACGCTGACTTCAGGTCTTCCAGAAAGTAGCTTCTCCTTCATTGGCCTGCCCAGTCACTGAACTGGAGGTGGTATCTCTGATGGCTCTTCATGGGCCCGAAGGCTGTAGTGAGTTTGCTTGGAGCAGGGTCCTTTATTCTCATGGCTGCCTCTCTGTAGAATTTCCTGCCTGTTGTTATCCAGCAGGCCTTGGCGTTGCTTTATTTCCCACATCTGCACAAACAATTTTCATTTAAGCAGTTTTTCCTGAATAACTGTGCACTGATTTACTTCAGTTAAATACTTTAATTATTGTATTTTGATTCCCCACCTACTTTCCTGTTCAGTTCTCAGGAACCTTTTCTAGATAAAGAACAGTTTATAAGTTTTGTAAATGCGATTTTAAAAGTAGAATAAAATGAAGAAATGAACTATGTATGTAAGAAAAACTTTGGGGGAATTTTGACAACGTATGTTTCACTTCTCTGGAAATTCCAGTGCTCTTTAGGCAAAAATTGTGGCAATTTGGGTCTGTTCTGCTTTCTATTTTAGAACCACCCATCACCATAGTGGAAACTCTGAAAGATATCACTCTGTATGAAAATGAGGATGCCATGTTCCAGTGCCAGGTCTCTTCCGAGAAAGCTAAGGATGTGCAGTGGAGCTTGGCCGGCGTGCCTCTCCAGTCCAATGAAATGAATGAGATTGAGGTCCGAGGAAAACGTCACATTCTCACCCTCCGAAAGGTGTCCCTCGAAGATTCTGGCTGTGTCAGTTTCCGAGTGGGGCAGAATTCTTCAGAAGCTCAGCTGACTGTGCAGTGTAAGTTAGCGAGTTCTGGAGGAAGGAATCTTTCCATCTGGAGATGCCAATCCACGTCTTCTTTTACCCACAAGGTCCAGCTAAGTGAATCCCATCCATTAGACTTGTTCTCCAGGCAAGTCACCTACTGGATCTAATGCAGCCTTTCTCAAAATATTCTGAGTTCTGCAAAATCCTAATATTTCACTTAGAAGAACCCATGTCCAGAACAAAATGAAACGTTAAATCTGTTTAAGTCATCGACTTTATTGCAAGTGCAAATGTGGGCATCTTTTGTGTCAAATTTGCTTTGGCATCTCCAAGAGGACCAGAGGGTCCAGCAACACTGCATTAGTGCCCTCCAGGCTGGCTGCCCCTCCCGATGTTTTCTGAGATTTTTAAAATTATTTTTGAACCAGGAGCCTTGCAAATGGCAGATTCTGTGGGGCTATTTCTTTCCCAGTGAACATTGCAACACACCCCAGCATACAAAATGAACCACTTCTTGTCAACACTTTTGTGACAAAACAACACGAACAATTATAATAGCAAAATACTGCAACCCATGCACCCAAGTCCCTGGCAACAGCACCAACACCAAAGAAAACTGGCTGTAGAGCCACGAAGTCCAGGAGTCCTTTTGAATCCAACTCAGACAAAAGAATCCAAACTGCCTAAACGCAGAAGAGTCAGCTGCATGTGCAGAATCTTCAAAGTCCTGGAATAAAATGCCAATTTAATTGCATATACATGAATTCATGATGTGGATTCACCCCCCCCCCCCCCCACTGACACAAACATGTAGGAATTATACCGAAACCTTCGTGGCAACAGCAGCTCCTGCCTCTTCACCTTTCCTGCTCTTTCTAATTCAAATTTCTTACAGGCCCACTCTTTCTTAGTCCCACCCCTTTGGGTTGTACCAATATTTCATAGGGGTTACATTCTCCCCTAGTAAAATTCTGTCACCTCAACAGTTACTCAATAATACTAACTGGGAACCCTCCTTGGAGGAGGTTAGGAGAGTGAACACCCGGAGGAGGGCCTTCTCTGCGGTGGCCCCCGAATGTGGAATGTGCTCCCCAGAGAGGTTCGCCTGGCGCCGACTTTATATGTTTTATCTGGACCCTGGAGAGTCCCGAAACCTTTCAACATACCTTAAATGTGGGCAACGGGGGAACACTGCAACTGTACATTCATTTTTCTCACTACCAAGTCTTATGAAAAATTTAGGGCTCACTAAATATCACGCAGTCCAGTAAAGGTTTCTGTTCCTGTCTGTGCAGCTGCACCCGCGATCTTCATAAAGCAACTGGAGAATTTGGAAGTAGAGGAGAACGGCACAGCCATGCTCTGCTGTGGCCTCTCCAAACCTAGTGCCCAGGTGGAGTGGAAGAAGGGGGCATCCAAAATCCAGCCCAGCCAGAAGTTTGAAATCAAGGCTGAAGGAACGGTACACACTTTGGTCATCCGTGGCGTTGCTGTTGAGGACTCTGGGGAATACAGCTGCAGTACGGCGGAGAGGAAGACCACAGCCAGACTCAAGGTTACAGGTGAGGCCTCGTCTTGGAAAGCGTTGGTGTCACCGTCTAAAGTGCAAGGTTTCTCTTACCCGTAGGATTGTAGGGAGAAGTGAAGAAACAATGGCGGATCCCCTTAACCCGGGAGAGCACTCTTGAAAAAGCTTACGGCCACAGGTTATACTTCAGGACAAAGGCAGCCGTCTTGGCCTGTGTGAGCAAACCCACAACATCCACACAGTGCAATGACTCTATTAGGCCAGCTCAAAGATCGCAAAAATGGGCAAGTTTCCGGGAGTCCCGCTTCTCTTTGCTGGGCAAGGGGGAGGGAAGGCTGAATGGAAGATGTAGCCGGGAAGCCTTTTGAGCTGATATGGAGGAGGAAGGTTGGCTGGTTTCCATCTGGACCATGCAAGATGATGCGGATGGTTTCAGATTCTGCTTCCTTCAGACCCCCAGGAAGGAAAAGGTAGAAGCCACTTGCAGGTTCTTCACTGGTGGAAACATATTCCATTTGGGCATGAGCATGATGTGTGTATACTTGTGAGCAAGGAAGGTTCCTTTTTCAGGCTTCTTTCAGGCAGAATGTGCAACACACACATTTCCCAAAGAAGTTGATGATCAAACTGCTTTTGATTTCCCTTGAACTTCCTCATATATTTCATCTGAAGAGTAATCTCCAATTTCATAGGAAATGTTGCTTTAATCAAATATTCTCCTGGAGTTTAGTTTTTAGATGCTTCACCTGTGGAGGAGCCCCTGCTTCCCATCACGTTAGGGTTAGAAAATAGAACAGCTCCCCTCCCCACACCCCACGAGCACTGCAGTTTAGGAACACTTTCAGACTGCTCTATTTTGGACTGTTGTCCTGGACAACTTCTAATTTTAAATTCCAGAACATGGAAGAAACAAGAGCCATTGGGAATTCTTGGTTTAGGCACAAGACAAGAGGTCTCATGGGCATTTGACTGGGCTGGTGAATGAAACAAATGCCCATCGGAGTAGCAAAAAGGGAGTCCGACATGGTGGACAGTGGTGGAGCCATTAGTCGGTTGCTTTGTGGGTTGCAAATGACTCACAGAATGTCTTTCTCTTGCTCAGGATTCCTAGAAACCCCCCTGATTCTGTAGCAGAACATCAGCTGCTCAGAATCCTTTGCAACCAGCAGAGGAGCCCAAGTGAGCATGCTCAGAGGGGTGCTTGCTGAACCTTGGATGGCTCTGCAAGCCAAGCAGGGCAGAGTCCAGCTGGTGTAAGCACCCAGGGTAGGCACGGTCGGGCATCTTCCATGGGCCCATGGCCCAGCGGGAACCATTGACCAAAACA
Source organism: Varanus komodoensis (assembly GCF_004798865.1). Lineage (NCBI taxonomy): Eukaryota > Metazoa > Chordata > Lepidosauria > Squamata > Varanidae > Varanus > Varanus komodoensis. The sequence goes on from NW_025335440.1 coordinate 7,195,986, forward strand.
CCCTGAGTCGCTCCTCTTCACCAGTACACGCACTGATCCATGCGCCTCCTAGCCGATGGAGGCGGTGAGAAGGAAGATCAGCAGATGCTGCCGCCGAGCTGTGCCCTTCATCACTGCTATCCGAATAAGCAAGTGGTAACGACGATGAGGAGGAGGAGGAGGAGGAGGCGGCGAAGTGGTGCAGCTGCTGACCAGGGCAGAGAGAAGGCCTGTCTACCCAGGGGTGAGGCTCCATGAGGGCACACTGACCAATGTCCTTCGAGACCTGGAGCCAGCAGTCAGCATGTCGAGTGCAATCATCTCTAGAGAGCTTCTGTTTTCTAGCAGCAGCCCGTCTGGGGTTTGCGCAGACTGTGCCCAGTTCTGTGGATGGGCTCAAGTTACAGGGAGCCAGATCCTGGCTGGAGATCGGGAAGATTATTAGAGCAAAAGGACCCATGAGCTAGAGAGGTGGTGGGCTCCCCCACACTGGAGGCCTTCAAGAGGCAGCTGGGCAGCCATCTGGCAGGGAGGCTTGAACCTGGAGTCCTGCTCTGAGCAGGAGGTTGGGCTCAGTGGCCCTGTAGGCCCCGTCCAGCTCTACTGTTCTATGATTCTAATCACTGGGGCAAGAAAAGCACATGCTGCTTGAGAAGGAGTCTGGTGACATGGGGCGTGTAACCATGCGGGGGCAGCATCTTTCTCGCAGCTCAGCAAATCCTGCCACACCACCATTCCCGTCCAGCCAGTGGAAACGCTTTCTCTCTACCGTGCGGTTGTCTTTCCAGCTCTCCCCGTGCTTTTCAAGCGTGGCCTCCAAAGCAAGGAGGCGGAGGAGGGAAACACGGTGTCCTTGCGCTGCGAGCTCTCCAAGCCCATGGCTCCGGTGGTCTGGAAGAAGGGGAATGTGGTGCTTCGGCCCAGTGACAAGTACGACCTTCGTCAGGAAGGGAACTTTGCTGAGCTCCTCATTTATGATTTGGAAGCTGGGGATGATGGGCAGTACACGTGTGAGTCACAGGATCATCAGACCACTGCCACAGTGAAGGTCAAAGGTAAGAGCTACTTGGGCCAGTTCCGCACCCGTCCACTGGTTTGTTCTCGGGGGATTCCTCAGTGCTGCGGTGCTTCCTTGTCTTGTATCATCACTGTTGTTATTTATCTTGTATCGGAGGGAAAGCCACACTGGAGCACCCAGGCAGACCCCTTCTCTGAGCCTGGGCTGCACAACTGTCATTGACAGCTTCCTTTTCCATAGCACTGAAACACTGGATAGAATTTTTCCACATCCTGATGAAAATGTGATAGCACTGCCAGAAATCCATGGCGTAGCTGCTTCCAGTCTTAAAGGCGTCTCGGTTTGGGGTATGAAATCTTAACTCTGTAGCTGCTGAGTAGTGCCAAGCTTCCTGCAGCCACATCCACTAGTGGGTACCGTATATTTTATTTATCTTTTATTTATTAAAACATTTTTCTGCCGCCCCATTCGCCGAAGCCTCGGGGCGGCTTACAACACTAAGCTAAGTATATACCCTATTTTTCCACTGGGAGAGACTCTCCTCTGAATAGACATGGGCCAATTGGTCAGGTTCCTTCCTCCTGTGTTGGATTCTATTTTAAAATTCTCAGATTCTTTCCTCTGCTCCTTAATGTGAAGAGCTTTGCAGATCTGATAAATTCTTATCAAATAAATGCAATCCTCATCTACTTGCTCTGGCCAAATTCAATAGGAGAAGCTATTCCAGGCCTGGGGAAGACCGTGAGTGCCTGCCGGCTGTTAAATATGTGGAGCCTGTCAGAAAAAAGAAGGTGGCTGTTTTGTGTTGTCACGTGCTCTTCAAATGCAAGCCCTCCCTAAAGTCTTCTCCCTGACCCCGCGACTCTTGTAGGTTCAAGACAGTGGCTTCCTTTATGGAATCCACCCACCCCCTGTGTGTTCCTCCCGTTCTTTTCCTTCTTCTCTGCACTAATAGGGTTGAATGTACAGGAATGCAAAGCCGACTGTGTAAGAGTGAAGCGCTCCGCCACCTAGATCTTGCTGGATAAAAGTGCCCGTTTCTGTTCCTCCCATTTTCACACTTTGCATTCCAAGTTCCTTCTGTCCCCGTTATAGAGAAAGTTGCGATTTTTTGGTCAATTCTCAGAACTAAACCAGAGTGAAATTCTTGCCCATTCCACCAGGAGGGGCTGGCACGCGCCCTGCCAGAGGGCGCTGGTACTGCACGAGAGCCAGCAGCAATTCCTTCAATCCCCTTTTCCCTGCAGTTCTGCCAGCCCTCTTTAAAGAAAAGCTCCAGAACGTCGAGTCAGAAGCAGGGGGAAGGGCCGTCCTGCGCTGCGAGCTCTCCAGACGCGACGCGGCCGTCGAGTGGCGGAAGGGAGGCCTGGTGCTCCAGCCCAGCGCCAAGTATGAGATGCGGCGGCAAGGCACCGTCGTGGAGCTGGTCATTCACGACCTGGAGCCCGAGGATTGTGGCCCCTACACGTGCAGCACGGGAGACGAGCTGTCCACCGGCTCCGTTTACGTGCAAGGTAAGTTCCCTGTGCTCTGGGGCTGGCTTTTGTGACCCCTGAGACATGTGTCATATGGCATCGCAGGCCTCCGAAGGAAAGGCACCAAGACACGAGCACTTTACATTCCGTGAAGCAGTTTCACCATGCATGACGCAACTGTGGTGTGTCTTTAGATCTCTCCTTTCTCATTACGCTTGGCCAACTAGGAGAAATGTCCTAGTCCTTTGACAGGAGGCCTTGGAGGAGACGGTGAAGCCTTCTTCACTGGAAGGATTCGAGCAGGTGCTGGATGGCTGTCTGGCTGGCACATGGCGGCCTCATCCTGCACTGGCTCGGGATGCTGTGAACCACTTGCAGCCAAGAGCTGAATTCATGCTCAGGCATGCTTTGAGGGGCGAGGGACACATTCCAGGGTTCAGAGGAGGTTAAAAGCAAAAGAGGTGGGACCATGTGCCAAAGGGCCGGCACTGAAGCAACCCGAATAGCAGCTTAATTTAACTTAAAACTCTTCCTGCCAGTAACTTGGACTTGTGAGGCGCTTTGTAACCTTTCAGTGTGTGTGTGTGGGGGGGGGGGGGGGGGGTGATGCTGGAAAACCAACAAATGTTTTTGGTGTGGGAAGCACCTGGAGACATGGGGAAATGCGCGAGGCCTTTGTGTTCATTTCTGGACCCCTCGTCACAGGAAGGATATAGCCAGTTTGGAGTCAGTGCAGCGAAGGGCCACAAGGATGGTGGGCGGATTGCAGGGAAAGCCGTATGAGGCGAGACTGAGGGAACTGGGTCTCTTCAGCCTGGAGGAGAGGAGGCTCAGAGGGGATCTGTTGGTGACATACAGGCATGTGAGGGGATGTTACATGGAGATGGGCAGAGACTTGTTCTCCCCTACAGAGGAAGGCAGGACGCCCTCCAACGGAGCCAAGCTCAGGGAGCCAAGGTTCGATTTGGATGCCGGGAAGTGCTTCCTGACAGTCAGGACCCTGAGGGTGTGGAATGGGCTTCCACGGGAGGTGGTTGAGGCCCCGTCGGTGAGGATGGTCAAGGATAGGCTGGACATGCACATGGTGGGCATGTCGTGAGCAGAGCCAGCTGGAGCCAGGGGTCAGACTAGATGGCCCGAGAGACCCCTTCTGAGTTGCTCAGTTTCTATGTTTCTGGGGCACCTTGGGAAGCCTGATTAGGACCTCATGTGAATTATGTCCCCGTGTTGTCAATGCAGCTTCTCTCTCCACCTCTGGATTTAAGCATGGAAATTCACTTCTGCAAGTAATCAACTCACTTTTACTATGCAAAGCCACACACAGAAAAGCTGGCTTTATTTTACAATTGAAAGCTTTTTACAGAGTTCGATAAGAAAGGAAAGCTGTGTTAGAACTGTAGAATCTGTTCATCAGTGCTACACAACCAGCTTGAGAGTTGATTCTAGATCATTCATTCATTCATTCATTCATTCATTCATTCATTCATTCAAGCTTTTATCTCCTGTCCCAACTACTAGTGTCTTGGGACAGTTTTACAATAAAAGCATTGCAGATAAAAAAGAGCACAGCATCCACTGCTTCCAATAGAATACAATCCACATTAAAGCCTATCAAACATTAAAATAATGGGGAAATAAAAAGGGTTTTGCCTGGCACTGAAAGGAATAAAGTGTTGGCCAGGCAAGCCTTTCTGGGGAGCGAATTCCATAATCAGGGTGCCACCCCAGAGAAGGCCCTTCTCCGGGTAACCGCCTTCCTGCTTTCCTTCTAGGAGGGTTCCTGGAGAAGGGCCTCCGCCTCAGATCCTAAGGGGCTGGAAGGCTCATTGGGCAGGGGGTGGGGATTACTTCTGCCCCTCCTTCCCAGTAAAACCAAGCCTTCAAGGCAGCCAACTGCTCAGAATGCCCGATTGCTCCTATGCCCTAGGTCGGGCTGAGCATCTGCAACTGGCCCACAGTCCCCCAGTGAGCTCCATGGCTGAACTGGGACTAGAACCCGAACCACCTGAGCCCCAGAACCACGGCACCACACTCGCTCTTGTGCTCTCAAAATCTCCTGCCACCAGCTGCCTTTCCGCCCGTGAAGAAGCTACAGGGCCCCCTTTCCTCCCACGGGAAGAAACACAACATTGGAAGGCGATGTGTGAACCACTGGTGGCAGGGAGCAGCCTTCTCCAAAGCACGGAAACTCATGTTTTTCGGGTCCAAAACAGCTGTTTCCTTATCTCCTACGCATCAGCCAGTTGGGGGTCTAAGGCACGGCCCACCGCGGTGTCCCCCAAACAGGTTACAGCATGTGCAATGGCAGGGCGGTAAAGTACTGGGGTTTCAGCCTTTCAGAGGAAGATTCGGCGTATCCTAGTTCTGAGCCACGCTGATCAAATGCAACCTCCAAATACGAAGAGTGCTGCTACTGACCCCTTTGCATATCTGGGGCCCTTTTTTCCCCCCCTTTGTGATGAAAAGCACTAATTGTTTGAAGATGCAAAACCAAAGTCACGCAATTGACTCCATGCTTTTGGGGTGGGGAGAGGAATCACATTAATTTTGCGGCAGATCGGCTGCCTCTGGGGTCCTTGTAGAGTCAGTGGGCGCTGTGCAAACCTGTCCTTTCGCTGATGCGACAGGTGACTGCACCTTGATTTCTTCCTCCTGACCGATCACTGCAGTTCCACAGCTGCGCTGCTGTGCGGCTCTGAAGAGGGGTGCTTGACATGCTTTTCTCTTTTTTAAACCAGGTGGCGTTCCAGCAGGTTGGATTTCCTTTTGCAACTCTGGTGTGGGGTCATGGGTATTTTGTCGGTTAACACGCGAACCAAAGGTTTTAGGATGCCGTGTGACTCTCACACAATGTCAGCATTGCCCTGCTGGCAGGGAGAAGTCAACCCATAAACCTTCCCCATGAAAAGCCCCTGTAACTTGATGGCCCTGAGCATATTCCCATCTCACGTTCTTCAATAACTTGTACTAGCTTGTAAATCCCCAATGAAATCCATTGCCAGGGAAGGGTGAGGACCTGGTGGGGTTCCTTATTCGTTCTGGCTTTTATCCTGAGCTCTATGGGAACTACAGCTCCGGAGTAGGTTCACCATCATAGAGCACTGTGGAGAGTTCCTATAAAGCCCAGATAAAAGCTGTGATGGATAAGGAGCCCCTCTGCACAGCAATCGCTGATCTTTCCTGTCTGTTGCGTAATTGGCAGAAGTTGTCAGTTTTGCCAGACCGTGGCAGTGTGCAAGCGCCTCTTTACACCTTTCTTCTCCCTTGGTATGAATTCTCTTGCTCTGTTACACAGAAGAGGAAGTCCAGATAGTTTCTGGTTTAAAGAACACGGACGTCTTTGCGGGCGAATGTGCCACTTTTACCTGCGAGCTTTCATGCCCCAGCATGCAAACTGTGCAGTGGTGGCTGGATGGATCCCCGCTTCAGAACAGCCCCATGAACGAAATCTCTGTCCAGGATGGGAAAGTCCACACTTTGACCCTAAAGGACCTGGGGCATAACGATTCAGGAGTTGTGACCTTCAGAGCCGGCCCCCTCATTTCCTCCGCTAAATTGTTGATCAAAGGTATTTGGGCTTGGAACGCAAACCCAGCAGTTCACCCACCAACCATGCTTCTGGCTTCGTGGGGCACTTAACCACATCCTGCAGAGTCACGACTGCGTTAACCAGGGGACGGCCAGCTCGGCACGATTCGGCACCTGGAGACTTAGCGTCGGGCTCCTCCATTCGGTGCTAATGCCAGCTCACAGTCACAACCGCTGCGGTGTGCGTGTGCAAGGGGCGCTGAGGGCTATTCCGGTCATCTTCCGCGAGGCAGCAGAGAAGCATGGCTTGCTTATCCGTATCAGTGCAACACATTTAAACCCCATGCTGGTTGCGCGAGCAAACGCACTAGGAAGCAGCCAGGCAGGGTGGCATATTTCCAGAGGTGCTTAGACCGAGTTGGATCCCTCCCATGAGGGGAAAGGACCTCTGCCGGATGTGGGGGAATTTGCCCCTCTCCCCCCACAGCTCACCCTGACTCTTTGGGCCTGTTCACATGGTCACTGCAGCCCATCATAGCTTGTTTAAGCCACGCTGGTTTGTGACACGCAAACCAGCAGACAGCCATGCTTTGCCGTGAGATCTGAACCCTGGCATTAGAGGTTGTGTGAAGGTTAAACAACCTTTGGCTTACCCCACAACAAGGCAAGGATTATTTGAGGGGTTTCAGTGCTGTCTGTCTGTCATGACAAGCCCCTACTTGAGTCTGAGTGGGAAACATGGCACCCACGGGTGTGATGTTTCATTGTGGCTTCAGTGAGCCATGGTAGGATACAGGGATCGTGTGAACCAGGCCTCTGTGTGGCCTCGTTGGGGAGCTGGAGGACTGCCATAGAAAGAGAGGAGCAAGGGTGTCGTTCCTGCCAGCACCGTGGATCCAGTTTAAACTGGGATTGAGTCTCCATGACATAAATACTAAACTGGAGATGTCCTTGTAATAGACCCATCCAAGTAACTAGGATGGGCACAACAGTGATTGCTGAGGCAAAGATTCCTCGGTGGGGATATGCAAATCCTGTCTTATAAATGGAGTTTTCCTTCCATTTTCCCCAAACCAGGCCAGGACAATTATCTAAAAGGATTGGGCTGTTATAAAGGTCACAAAGGGCAGGTCATGGATCTGAATTCTGTTAGAATTTGTGAGTTCTGTTAGAATTTGTTAATTCGGTTAGCCAAACAGACTGGTGCATAGCTGGCTATGCTGCAATTATCTCCAAAGAAAAACTGAGATCCTGAAAGCGATCAAGTGACACCTTTTGTTGTGTTAAGGCACTGATGCAACCCTGTGCGGGACGTCAAGCGCATAAGCCAAAGTTCTCATTCAGCCGTGACCGTTTCCTTCATGGCTATTCCAGAGTGGGAGGAATGTCCCCTTGATGGTTTGAAAGGATAGCAATGAAAGGAGCTCAGGATGTTGGCACCTGGCTTCATGCACCAGGAAAATAAAATGCTCATATCACCAGCTGTAACAGACTCTTCCCCCAACTTTTCCTCAGAGGGTTTAGAGCTGTGCTGTTCGCATTTCCGCTTCACACCTGCTTACCTTCTCTGCGCATGGCAGGCTGGCCAAGATCGCTTTCCTTCTGTTTGGCTGTATTTGGCTTATAGGTGCAAAAGGGATGCAGTGGGCCATGTCTCGTGATGCAAGGGCTCTTCTTTGGAACTCAGGGCCTTGTCCCCTTAGTTTTGGTTCCGTAGCTTCATGTATACCATGAAAGAATAGGGTCTTGTGAGGAACAATCCCACTGGGATTCCCACTGATTTGCAGCTTGGATTCCCCCGGTTTTGGACACAGTTCTAGCAATGTAGGAAGAGTAGCTAAGGAACAAGCAGGGTAGCCACAGCCCCTTCTGATCCCAACTGCCCCAGTGCTGTGGCACTTCTGGGCAATCCCATTGCATGGCTCCCGTTCCCATACGACACCCAACTCTGGGTGCATGTGGGGTGGTTGAGCATAAAGCTCTTAGCACGGGGAAGAGGTACCAGGCAGGCAAGCCCCGGATGTCGGTCCAGCGTCTGCAAATGCACAAACATGTATAGATCCATAACCCACTGGAGACGTGCGATGCTAACACACCCGCTTCTGTAACAATGGCACCGAGGCAAGCAGCCTCCACACCAAGCAGACTAAACGAGCGCTTCCGGCCAGCTTCCCCGCGTCTCACTCACCCCGAGAGTTTTAATCCCCAAAGGCGGCACTAATGCATGTCCCTCCCGACGTGTTGGTTGACAGATCCCACCGTCGAGGTGGTCGGCCCCATGCAGGACGTTACCATCGATGAAGACGGCACTGCAGAGTTGATCTGCCAGTACTCTCGGCCCGTGCAGGCCACGTGGACGAAGAATGACCAGGAGGTCCACGCGGATGGCCGACGCATTGTGATTGAGCAGGACTGGAACGTGGCCAAGCTGAGAATCCAGCCTGCTCTTCCGAGCGATACCGGCATCTATGCTTGCGAAGCCGGAGGCACGAAAGTGGTGGCCATGCTTGAAGTTCAAGGTGAGGTCCCCATGGTGGAAAGAAGACTGGCATGAGAATAAAGGGAGCGCTCGCTGCGGCGACTGCCGGGCGCAGCAAAAGGCCTTGTTTTCTGTGGCCTGCAGCAGCTTCCCGCTGTACCAGCTGGAGCCAGAACGGAGACGCGGTCAACTGTTCCGGACCATAGAGGGCCGCTGCCTTTTGCAGTCGGCCGTTTGTTCTTACCTTTGAGGATGGGAGTGCAAAGACACGAGCAAACCCGTCAGGTTCTAACCTGTTGCAAGGAGGCTGAAAAAGGTGTCTGTGAAAGTTTTAAGGTGTGACCCTAGCTCCTAATTCTGCAAATATATGCTTTTTTGTAATCCCAAACTGGCTTTTATTTTTCACTGTTCTGAAATGCTTAATATAAGAATAAAGTTTTCTTTTGAAAATATGAAAGATCTGGTGTAATGTCTTGGCTCAGAACAGAAGCTGAAAGCTGGAGCATTCTTGTTCAGCAACGGTTATGTGATCGTCTAGAGTCCAGGCATTGAACAATATTGTCTAGTATAATATTATTCTGGCCAGTTCTTAATGGCTTGCTATAAGTGAATGGAATTAAGATGAGATTTGGATTTTGTGCTCGGTTAGCAACATTCTATTTAATGGTCAACTATTTGCTGCCCTGAATTGTGCAATGCTTGCCCATATGTTTTTAAATAAAATCAGTAAAAACCAAGTGTCCATAATGACAAGAGACATGCCTACAATTGCACGTAACATTCATGGTGACCCAGGGGGAGTGGTTTTGCCTGCTCACAGAGCCATCTGCAACGTGTTGCCCTCCAGATGAGTTAGAATGCAATTCCCAGCACCCCCAGCCATGCTTAAGAAATCTTATTGGGCCTAGAACAGACTTTGCTGTCAGTTTTCATTTTGTTGAGGTTAGGAGCAGGGATGGAATTGTTCTGAGAGCATCACAATACAATGGTTGTGTAATATTTATTATAATTGGCTTCCTTCTTCGGCCCTTTGTTAGCCCCTTGCTCTTGACAAGTAGATTGTCCAGAGTTCTGATGGTGCAGCCCGGCCTGCCCTGGGCTGAGATAAGGAGCAGTTGCCATGAGAGTTGACTCTGAGTCCACTACTTTAAACTCTGCGTTTTGGCGGCCTTCAGGAAACAAATGCTTAAGTAGCCATCTGGCGATAACCAAGCAAAATGCAGCAGCATCTCAGAGCAAATGTTAAGCAGTATTACAGCTAAGCTTTAAAGAAAGTTTACTGGGTCAATGGAATTGGAAGAAAAATCCTAAAAGCACATTCAGCTGATCTTTGCAATCTATTTAGGATCTTTCCAGGCTAGCCCTACCCAATTGTGTTAAATTCGGTGATTAATACCTTTTCCTTCCTTTTTTTTAACAGCCAAGAACACCATTGTCCAGGGCTTGGAGAATGTGGAGGCAATGGAAGGGGGTGAAGCGCTGTTCGAGTGCTACCTCTCCAAGCCGGAGTGCTATAACTACAATTGGCTGGTCGATGACGTGCCTGCCAAAACCTCGGAAAATATCGAGATGGTTTATTTTGAGAACGGACTCCGCCATCTGCTTCTCCTAAAGAACCTCACTGCCCAAGACAGCTGCAGAGTCACCTTCCAGGCCAGCGACGTGGTGACCTCTGCATTTCTGACTGTGAGAGGTAATGCCAGCATGCAGCAGCCCCTCCTGGTCCAGGAAGCAGATAATTGCTCCCTTCAGTCTTTTGTCCTTTTTCCGGAAGTTGCCAGATCCAGATATTTCTTAGGTGTGGTGAGCCAGGATTCCTCCTCTGTGCATTCAAAAGCCACTGACATTTTTCCTTGCAAAGCATTCTTTATTGGCCAAAACCACAAAGCACCCAGAATGAATATCTGAGCATGCATAGAGTGGGTCATGGAACCAATCTAGTAATCGCCTCTAGGAACTCACCTTATGAGTGCAACTGTGTCCCATCCTTTCGGAAGGGTCTTCTGAAAGTGACCTCTTCATTCTGGTGTTCCTCCTCTGGAAAACAGGGGCAACCTTAATGTGGGAAGAAGCTATGCCATGGACCCTTTCCACATTATTATTATTATTATTATTATTATTATTATTATTATTATTACATTTTTATACTGCCCATAGCCAAAGCTCTCTAGGCAGTTGACAGCAATAATCATAGAATCATATACTCAGGTCACCCATCCCACTTCTGCCTGGGCCTGACCCTGCTTAGCTTCCAAGATCTTCTAACCTTACTGTCATAATGTCATAACTCAGAAATGTGTTGCACAGACATGCAAAAGGATGGAATTAAGAGTGTTTTCCCAGTTTATGTAATTTATTCTGTGGACAGAGATTTGGCGTTTCCAGACACATGGTCTGAGAATTTGTGTATCAGTCCAGCCTTCCTTTAAATATGTTGCCAAAAAATTGGGCTTTTAATAATGTCAAAGAAATCTCCCAAACTAAATGATTTGGAGCCCTTACACCCTTTTAAGGGTCCTGCCAGCTTGAAGCTATTCAAAAGGAGTCGCAGAATTCAAAAGCATCACGTCTTGTATAATTTCAGGGTGGCGTCTGGAGTTCTTGCAGCCGTTAAGTGACGTCACTGTCACGGCCGGGGACCAAGCTGTCTTCAGCTGCATTTTAAGTGAAGCTGTCCCGGTCCATGAGGTGGCTTGGTACATGAATGATGTGGACATCCAAGCTGATGAAAACTGGAGAATCGAGGCCGATGGCAACCACTTCAAGCTTGTACTGAAGAAAGCGCAGCTCCATCACGCCGGAGAGGTGACGTTTGCTGCGAGAGACGCCATTGCGTCTGCCAAGTTATCGGTCCTAGGTAGGTCTGAGCAGCCCAAGGCTGTAATGGTGCTACTTCTGATTTAGCCTTCTCCAACTTTACTGGAGGAATATGTTGTAGCTGCTGGCCTACCAGGGCACTCTTTCATTGCTTGAGAAGTTCCCCCGGGTTTTAGATGAAAGAGATGTTTATCCCATCAGCCTGCGTGTGATGTGCGTGATAGATGCTGCTGTATACAATGATCTTAATGCTTGGCCGGTGGGATATCTGCCTGGAGGCCACACTGGAAACATATCCAAGGGATCAAGCATTGCATCTGTTTTCAGAAGGATAGCTCCAGTTCCGGCAAATATATTTATTTATTTATTGTATTTATTTATTAAAACATTTCTATGCCGCCCCATTCGCCGAAGCCTCGGGGCGGCTCACAACATAAAGTGTAAAGTCTATGTCCTTTTTTTGAGTCTCTTTAGCACAGTCTCAAGAAGAAAATGTTTGGGTTGCTGAAATCAATCCAACCAATGCAAAAATGCACACAAAAGAAATCCTTTGCTGAACTGGTGTTGCACAAACTTGTTGCTTGCCCAGGCTAAAGAGAAATGTGCTTTCTGCTGGACAATGAGAACTGTTTTACACAATTCCTTATTACAGAGATGATACTCTCCCACATAGATACTAAATGCACCAATGAGACTCTGGTCTGCCTTGTTCACACCCTAAGTTAGAATTATATTTAGCAGAATATTACTGGTTTTTAAGTATGATTTTATTTTATTTAGAAGTATGGTTAGGTTACATGAGAGCAGCACAGTGTGGTGTAATGATATTGTGGCCAACCGCTGTGAAAACAGATGGCTTGCATGTAATGAAGAATGTAGTTTTCTTGTTTGGGATCATGGCTAGCGTGAGACATGTTGAAACTCAAGTCCTAAAGACATTCAACATCCTCATTTTGCAATCACACCAGTGAAGTTTATTGTGGTACGAGGCCGCCGCCCTTTTCAAGGTGTGCAATTAAGTTCATCTCTATCATGAAGAAATATTTGGAACTTTGGCAGATCCTACTTTTCAGACAGCTGGGATAACAGTAACATTGGAGAAAGCGTTTCACACTGTTCCTGCTCTCTCGTCTGACGACGTGCCAGGATGGCGCGACCAAAGAAAACTGGCAACGACACTGTTGCGGCTTCTGTTTGTTCCACTCTGGTTGTGTGTCGGTTCATGGACCGCTGAGGCCCGTGTGCGTCACATGGTGCCGCCTCTTCCATGGGAGCCCTGAGCTCCCAGCGGTGGTCTTTCCGGGCAGGCTTGGGGTGGTGCAGGTAGTGGGTTCGGGGGCCATATTCTCGCTGGTCGAGGTCCACTGCCAAGCCCGTTCTTCTCTCTCACAAAGCCACAGAGCGCACGGCAGCGCTGCCCACTATATATCGTCTGCTTGCTACCAACCCGCCCCGGCTGCCAGCTCCTGCCCTGTTTTCAGCTGTTGCTCCACCGCCCAACAGCCAAAGATCAGGCAAAGTACTAAGACCACCTTGACCACTGGGAAAAGCGAGACTTTTGCCCCAGTCAAGAGATGCTGCCCGGTGGCAGCGAGGCATCGGAGGAGGTGACCGTGCGCTCTTGACTGGCCCTGTGCTCCTCCGGCCTGCCTGCCGCCTTCACATGGGGTGAGAGAAGGTGCCACAATGTCCTCAACTTTTTGGTGCCGGGTGAAGATGGTCCTTTGTGCTGACGCCTTTAAAGATATACTTGGTTATCCAGGAGCCTGAGAGAATTACCCATCCCCACTGCTTCTTTTTACTTAACATTCTTCACGGTACTTTTACAGTTGTTTTTAATTTTTGACAGAATCTTTTGATAAGATTTTATGGTGTTTTCATTGAATTTTCTTGGACTGTTTTATGCACTGTTGCAAACCACCCAGAGAGCTTTGGCTATGAGGGGGTATAGAAATGAACTAAAGTATCATCATCATCGTTTTTGTTGGTTGGCTCGCTTCCTTGTTGCTTTGCTCACTGAGGTGTAAAACAGAATTATGGTCTGAATGAAAGTCAGGATTATGGTCTGGAGGCACATCAGGTAAAGCTAAGCAGGTCTGGGGCCAACCTGAGCTTGGAGAGGCGACATTCCACCCCGCGGACTGCATGCAGCCACCTTGAGATTCACAAAGGAAGAAAGGTTGGATATAAATATAATAAATAAATAAAAGTAGATGCAAAGCATTCATTGGGCTCGATATCTCCATTTCCAGATTCTATTGCAGTCACGGAGCCTTTGGTGGACAAGTCTGCTGTGGAAGGGGAGAAGACACGGTTGGAGTGTGAATTATCCAGCGAAGCTGAAGACGTGGTTTGGTTTAAGGGAAAAGAGCCGGTCCATCCGGGAGGCAGATATGAAATCATCTCAGAAGGCAAAAAACAGGCACTCATCATCCATGGCTTCAAAGCAGAAGATCAAGGACTGTACACCTGCATGGCATCCCAAGATGCCAGGACTTCTGCCAATCTTTCAGCAAAAGGTGCGTTAGCATTTCAGTGCCGTTGATGTCACTGCTGTAGTTACAGGGCAGCAGACATTTGTCTGAAAAATCATTTGGTTATGCAGTTGCATTTCGTATTTTTCAGTCCTGTTGGGTGCCCAGGAACTGCTTCCTTCTCCTTCCTAAATCAGCCACGAAGGAGCCGCCCAATTGTGATTGTGTTATTGGAAAAGGGGGGTCAAATGAGAGCTGGGGGGGGGGCACCCCTGAACGAAGTGCACATTTTCTCAAGGGATGCTGCAAAATTTGTGTGACGGGGAAGTCTTTTAACGCTCCAGGATGTGTTGTGCACAAGTGAGGAGCGCGAAAATAATCAAGTGGAATTCTTCTGTTGTTCCATGATCGGGGCAGCTGCCTAAACGCATTCCCAGAGCTGTCCTAGTAATGATGCACATGGAAACCTCTCTGTTCACATGCAAACTCTCTGCAGATATTACGATCGCGCAATACGGCTGGTGTTTTCATTAGGGAATCAGTTCACGGCATAACGCAGATTACGTGGGCCATGCATGTATCAAGCATGCAAATGACATGCAGATATCAGCTCGCATGTTCTTAGTCCATCACAACCAAAAGGCCCAAATACATTGTGAAGTGTATTCTCTATTGCGAAGTATATTCTCTGCCTGGAGAATCCTTGGCTCTCATGAGAATCCAAGCTGTTGCCCTTAGATTCATGGGAATGTGTCTGGGAAACACACATGCACAGTCCATTAAAGTGTTCTGAGAGATGCTACATGCCAGTATTTGGCTGCCTCTTCAGAACATGGACTTGCCCCCCCCCCCTTGATCTTCATCAGAGACCAGTGTTTATCTTCCTGCCAGCACATTTATATAAATAAAAAGAATAAAATCTGTATAAGCCATGCATGTCTGAGTTCACCTGTATTTTCCATGGCACCTGTTGGTAGAGGTAGCAACTGAATGGACAGAGTGCTTGAAAGTCTCTTGCCGAAATCAAAGTTATGGGCATGCCAAGCGCTTAAAATGGACCGTTAATAAATTTTCCATTTGTTCTTGTTGCTGTTGGTCCCTTTGTAGTTACCAAAGGCATAGGACTCCCTGCCTCTGAGCATCCCTTGGCAAGATAACAGAGCTTTCCTGTTTCATTCTCTTAGTTTCTCCAGTGTCCATGTTAAAAGAAGCAGCAGAGGAAATACCAAAGGCTAAGGAGCTGGGCGAGAGAGAGGAGGAGCAGGTGCAGCCTAGCCTGCCACCCGAAGCTGCCCAGGAAGGTGACCTCCATCTCCTGTGGGAAGCTCTTGCCAAGAAGCGCAGGATGAGCCGTGAGCCAACCCTGGATTCTATCAGTGAATTGCCGGAAGAGGACGACAAACTTCGGAAACAGAAGAAGGAAGAAGCCGAGGTGATCCAATACTACTCTGAGGAATACTCTACCTGTGATGAGTCTGCTAGAACAGGAGAAGCAGATATTTCTTTCACCAGCTCGGATGATGAGTCGAGGGCTGGTACTCCATCCTTGATCAAATACCTCAAGAAGGCCAGCAAAGTTCAGAGCACCTCTGTGGAGAAAACCGAGAAGCAGTGGAAGAAGGCCAGCCCGGAGCCAGCTTCCGCTGCCCGGCCAGCCCAACCAGAACCCCTTGAAGGAGACCTCAAGGATCCCTCCATGGCACAGGCCGCAGTCAAAATCCAGGCGGCCTTCAAAGGGTACAAAGTGAGGAAGGAGATCAAGCAGCAAGAATGCCCAGTCTTTACTGAGACCTTCAAGGACTTCTCTGGTGAGCCAGGCGGCACCCTCCACCTTGAGTGCGTGGCCCAAAGCAAAACGGACATGAAGGTCCGCTGGCTGAAAGACGGTCGGGAAATTTCAGATGGACGCCACCATCACATAGACAATTACAGCGATGGGACTTGCTCCTTGATCATCACTGGTCTGGAAGCGGATGACATAGGCACGTACACCTGTGAGGTGTCCAATAAATTTGGCCAGGTCTCCCACAGTGCGAAGCTGACGGTGTGTCCGCAGCCTCAGGTCCCTGTGCGTAGACACAGGCCTGCCAAGAAGCTGCCTGAGAGCGAGACGGAGAGTTCTGGCAGTGAACTGGACGACGCCTTCCGTAAAGCGGGGAGAAGGCTTCACAAGCTCTTCAGGTCCAAGATCTCCACAGAGATCTCAGATGTTGATGAGGAACTCTTTGTCAGCGCAGATGAGGGAGAGATCGAGGTTGTGGACCACCAGACCTACCGAGAAGACGAGAAGTACCTCTACATCAAGTTTGAGGTGATGTTGGAAGCCACCACAGCGGCCAGTCGGTTTAGGGAGATGTTTGCCGCCATGGGCATTCCTGTAGACATAGACATCCTGGACCAAGGCCCTAGGAAGATCGAGCTGCGCATCGGGAAAGCCGCGCCACCTTCTCCAGGGCAACTGCAGACCCTGGTGAAAAGACCACCGCCGCCCTTACTAACATCCGATACTGGTAAGAAAGGAACAGAAGGCTTTTGACAAAGCAGTGCCGTTGGGACCTCGGGGTAAGGTGAGGCCACGCTCTGTGTTTGGTCCCTTTGCGCATTCAGAGGCATAGGCCCTGCTTGCAAAATGTTCTCCACTGACTAGAGCATTTTGCAGATGCGCAAACACCCAGGATCTCTGAGCATGCACAGAGCGGTTCTCTGAACCCAACCTAGTACTCACCTCCAGGACTCTCTTTCTGAGCGTGCCTGGGGCCCATCCCTTCAGGAGGAGACTTATGGAAATGAGCAAGCGGCCTCTCTGCATGCCAGTCCCCTCATTACGCCTCCCCCTCTGCCATGATGTGTCCTGAGGTCAAGCATTGTGCTCGCCTTGCCCAAGAAACTCCCCTGCTCCAAGTCCCCTCCCGCCAACTGTACATTTTGGGTATTCCCAAAGGCTGCCTGCCCACCTGGGGCACCTGGCCTTGAGTTAAGCTGCTGTGCTTCTCCCATCTCAGTGTCTGGAATTGGCCCGCACTCCATGGCCCCCTCCTGTACCTCTTCCTCTTCCTCCAGCTCCTCTTCTGGAGACCAGCCAGTAGCCCTTGGGTATGAGCCACCTGTCTCACTCCCAACAGGTGCTGATCCTGTGCCCTGTAGGTCAGATGGTGCTTCCTCCATGAGTCGAGAGATTAGATCCCCATCTGTGGAACTAGTATAATCAGGGGTTGTAAATGTGCGTTCACATGGGCAGTCGTTGTGGCGATTATGACCATCTTCATCCAAACCATTCCAGCTCCTGTCTTCATAACCGAGCTTCAAAACCAGGAGGTGCAGGACGGGTATCCTGTTAGTTTTGACTGTGTCGTGATCGGCAAGCCGACCCCCACGGTCCGGTGGTTCAAGGACGGGCGGGTCCTTGAAGAAGATGACCACTACATGATCAACGAAGATCAGGAAGGGTGCCACCAGCTCATCATCACAGCGGTGGTCCCTCTTGACATGGGCGTGTACCGCTGCCTGGCAGAGAACAGCATGGGGGTCTCCTCGACCAAGGCTGAGCTGCGGGTGGATCGTAAGACCCCGGCGATGCGGGGAGGGGAGTGGGAGGGCGGAACGCATGGCAACCAGGGTGGCATATTCTGCATGCGCAGAGGAATTGGGGCCAACGGAGGGGGAAGTGCAGTCAGGCCTCAGTGGTTCAGAAGGACAGAACACCAACACTCGGTGGTTCTGGACAGATGCTCCTTATGGGCAGATCCATCGAGGTTTGTTGTGAGTTCCGGACACTCCACTCATTGCAAAATTCCTGCCCAAGGAGAGACATCACCAAGTGGGGGATTAACACCAGGTGCGTCATCACGTGTGGAAATCGCATCTGCAAGATTTCTGCCACAGGGAGTGGAGGTCCCATTTTCCCAGCCTAAATACAAATTACAAAAACAAGAAGTGGAAGCCATGGTCTCACACGAGATCTTATGCCTATGTATATATGGGAGTTCCTACGTTTGATCGCCTTTCAGTGAAGAGCTTCTGAATCACGCGAAGCAACCAGGAATGTAGAGGAGAGGCTGTGAGACCACCTGCCCCCACCCTGCCCCCCAAACACACAAGCCACACGCAGGGTTTGGCATAAGCACAAAAGTCTTTAGGGCTTTGGGGGTTCCTTGGAAGCTTCATTTGCTCCTCCTCTGCCTTGCCGTACTTAGATCACAGGAGGTTGGTGGATCACACCCACACCCCGATCTCATCCGCGTTCTGTGAGCACCGTGGCCAAGCGCACGCCACGGGAAGCCCTCGACAGGACAGGAACGTGAAAGCTCCGTCCTGCGAGTTTTTCGAACACCCGGCATTCGGGGACGTCCTGCCTCTGGTCCTGGTAGTGGCCTCGCACCCTCTTGACTGGCAGCCATGGACACCCCTCTCCATGGACTGCCTCATCCCCCTTTAAGGTCATCCACTGCTATGTCGCGCGGAGCCAATTCTACAGTTCATGAGCGGCGCGAAGGCGCGGTTCCTTTTGTCTCCCCGGCCGGAGTGGAGGCCTGGCGTGCGGACTTGGCGCTGCCACCAGACCATAAAGCCGTGGGTGCACACAGGGGTGCTTTGGCACAGCGCGCTGCAGAATCTGGGCCATAACTGAACGGAAGCAACGTTTCGCTGATGAAATCGCAACGTGGATCCTTTGACCTATCATTTATTTTAGATCAGGTGAATGATCTAAAATAACCGAGTGAGACGAATGACCCGGGACTGGCAGCTAAGTGATCCAAGGGATGAGCGGCACCAGAACAGTCAGAGCTAGGAAGGGACTCATGGGAAGTGGAGGAGTCTCCAGAAAAGCGCTGCGCCCCTGATCCCCAGTGATGCTTTGACGTGGCCTCCTAGCCTTCCTCTGTACTGAATCAATTAGTGGAGGCAGGCAAGCCATGTCCTTGTTCTCCCATGATACTTTCGAGGGAGAAGGGTCTTGTTTATCGTACTCTCCCACACCTCCTGTCTCTCCTCCCGCCCCCAAAATCACCTGCACTTGGTATAAAGTGACTCACCACATCCGGAGCCTTCTCTTTCCTCTTCTGCAGTGACCAGTACGGATTATGACACCGCGGCCGATGCTACCGAGACTTCATCCTACTACAGTGCCAAAGGGTACCTTTCCAGGTAAATGCTCACTCTTTTGGTGGCATCGCTACAGGTGACTCACTCAGGTGCTGGGCTCCTCCGCTGGATGGCCACCATTCAGAAGATGTGGCAAAGCCCTTTCATCTTCTCTACTCAATTAGTGCTTCAGCATGCTGGATCTTCATCAAGCCAAAAATAACTTTTCTTTCTTTCCTGCATCAGCCGAGAGCAAGAAGGGGTAGAGTCCATGAACGAGGAAGAGCAGCTGCCGCAGATCCTGGATGAACTTCATGACATCCACGTGGCCCCTGGAGCGCCCTTGGCCAAATTCCACCTGAAGGTTAAAGGTATCGTAAAGTCCAGTGTTTTGTAGATCACCTTTTGGTGAGATGCCTTTAATTCTGCATGCCCTGTATAACTACGCATTTTCTTTTTGGCGTGTGGGACGTGGCTGGATCTTTGCTCACACATCCTCTTCCCGATGTGTCGTAGCTACTCTTCCGTTCGAGGAGTATTAATTCAGTGGTGAACATGGAACGGCATATTTGCTCTTCAGTGGGTCGTGGTGCTCATGCGTTGGTGGGAAGCCCTGGCCGAGTTCGAGTCATGGACCCCGGTCCCAGACTCTCCTCCTCAGAGGATCCCGGCCTCCTGTCCTCAGAGCAGACTCCGGAATTAACACCTTAGCAAGAAGGATCGGTCCAAGAAAGTCATCATGAGATGTCCACCTCCCTAGGGTCCCGTTCTCTAAAGGCATCTCAGGGGTCAGCTGTGTTCAGAGATTACTGCCACCGTCAGTCCAGGCCAAGGAGGCACTCGCTAGCCACGACCCACATCTTCAGAACGAAAGTGAGCCAGGACCATTCGAGAGAGGACACTTCGGTCTGCACAGAGGCAGAGCCCACCTGCCCAAAGCCAGGCAACCTCCTACCTAAGATGCGGGGTTGATCTGCTCCTCGCTAGAGCAGTGTTCAGACAAGCCTGTTGGGGCCCCAGCCCCCGAACTAATCAGAACCGTCCATCGCTGTTATAAAAACTCTCTCTCTACACACACACACCTTTTCCCCCGAAAATAAGACCAGATTTCATATTAAATTTTGCTCCAAAAGACACACTGGGGCTTATTTTCAGGTGATGTCTTATTTTTTATGTACAACAATCTACATGTATTCATTTATTCATGTACAACAATCTACATGTATTCAAATACAGTCATGCCATCTTCTTCTGGAACATCGTCATAACTCTCCAAACCCTGAAATGTTTTGCAATGGTTGTACTAAATGCGTCCATCTGGCTGACAGTCTTAACTAGGGCTTATTTTTGGGGTAGGGTTTATATTATGAGCATCCTGAAAAATCATGCTAGGGTCTGATTTTCAGGCAGACAGGGTGTGTGTGTGTGTGTGTTCAAACTTTCCATGGCACTGACCTCTGCCTGTTTAGCTTCCCTGAGACACCCAGCCTAATCTGAGCCCAGCTAAAGCTCTGATCTGTGACAGAACCATGTGACCCAGCCTATGGTACCGTGCGTTGACAGCAGCAATGGCTTGGATGCAGCATATCGATGGAGTTAAAAGGGACAGAGCTGCATCCATCTTTTCTCACGGTCACATCAATATTTTTAAAAATGTATTTCTCTCTGCAATTCCTATCTGAAATCTCTCTGTGCAGGTTACCCGGAGCCTCGTCTCTACTGGTTTAAAGATGGTCAGCCCTTGCACGCGTCGGATCGACTCTTAAAAACAGACAGGAGAGAGTTTCATGCTCTTGAAATTCTTAACGTCACAAAAGAGGATGCTGGTCAATATTCTGTATTTATTAGCAACTCTGCTGGTTCTGCATATTCATCGGCCAGGTTGCTTGTCAAAGGTTAGTGAGGTGATATTGCAAAGGTGGTTTGCTGGTCAAGGGCAGGATGTCAAATGCCAAAATGATCTTCCCATTGTCTTGAAACCAGTAAAAATCCACCTGCAGATCTGTGGCCCTCTCTTTAAAAACAACCTACTTCAGGGATAGCCGACCAGCAGAATGACTTCTCTGGCTCCCATGACCTTTACCAGATCTTAATTAGAGCTGCACTAAATATTATATGTGTTACCTGATTTTGACTTTCAACAAAAGCACCCTGTGGTGATCCCACATGGCACGGGTGGCGTGCGATACGAGTGGAACCGAATTGTGCTTTGCTGTCGTTTGCCCTTGGCGACTGACCATTCACGGTGGTGCTGTTCTCTTTCTCTTGTTCTACAGCGGCTGGCGAGGAAGACGTTCCACCTGCAAAAGGTGAGAAAAGAAGCCAAGGAAATAATACTGGGAATGGTTGCTTTTTCTGCAGGCCAGCTCCCACGTTCTCCGGGGCAGTCCTGTCTGAGCCACACGCTTGAGAGCAGGCCTAGGGCTTCTCTGCATGAGGTGTTGGTTGCGATCCCTGACTCATGGAGGCTTGTGGGGCCTTGTCAAGCCACCGCCATCTTCCAGGGGCCTCCCCTGTGGTTTATGGCCTTTTTTGCATGATTTTTATTGCAAGAAAAGTCAGGTATTCAGGTTCAAGCTTGGAACAAACCAGGACGGAAGTTCTGTGTAATCTCCCAGTTCTGCTTAACTGCAGCACCACCTCTTGGTTGAGTAACACAACCTGTAGGCAGGATGAGAAGAAAAGCCCATTAACGCCCACGCCATGTGAAGGACATGACTTTCCTCCTGCAAACAAAATGGAGGAAGAACCCTCAGTAAAGAAGAACCACCATGTAGAGAAACCCCAGCGAACCCCCTTAAGCCTCGTCCAAGAAAATATGCTTATGGCCATCTTTTTGCCTGTTCATCAGTGCCAAATCACAGCTGAATGTCTTTCCCTAAATAATTTTATTTTCAGATTTCCATGAGCAACTGGTGCCACCAAGATTCCTGGAAAGATTTACCAATAAAAAAGTGAGGAAGGGAGTCAGCATTACCCTTTCTGTGAAAGTTGAAGGTAAAGGGGCTTAACGGGATCGTTGTTTTTCCCTTTATCTGTTACTGAATTTATCTACTTGGTGGATGCTAAAGGCCACTGATTTAGTCCTTTTCCTGGTCCTGGTGCTGGTTCTGTTTGCTTCTCAGAGTGTGTCAAGACGGGTTCTTGCCCTCAGGAGATTACAGTCTAGTGTTTGGTACCAAAGCGAGAGAGGTTGACTTCGTAATAATGGATACTAGAATCGAACGGGGTCATCCCATGAAGTGGATTGGAGGGAAATAAAATAAAGGGCTTCTTCAGGCAGCACACAGTCAAGCCATAGAATCCACTTCTCCAAGATGGAGTGATGGTCGTTAAAGGAGATGTCCTTAATGCACATTAATGGAGGAGAAGGCACCCCAGGGCTACTAGTCCTCATGGCCACAGGCTTCCTCCAGTGTTGGAGGCTGTGTGTCTTTGCACATCACTCGAGGAGAAAGGCAAACATGAGGATGCTATTGCACCCGTGTCCTATCCATGGGCTTCCCACAGGCAGCTGGTTGGCCACTGTGGGGAGAAAATCTTGGACCACAGAGGAAGGGCTCAGCTGTGCCAGAGCCAGGGTCCACCTCAGTCCGGCATGGCATTCACACAGTGGCCAACCAGCAGCTCCCAGGATCCCCCAAGCGGGACAGGGGTGGACACTTCCCCAGTAACCGCCGGACATAGGCAAGCTGCCCCAATCACCCAGCACGGCTCTTTCGGGAATCGGAGGCGAACAAATATGTTACAGGAGCCGGGATGGGGCTGCATCTGCAGAAGAAGGCCTGAGTGTCAAGCAAAGGCTATGCAAGAGGTTGGGGAACGAGGAGAGGCCGCCTGGTGCCTGCGTTGCTAACCCAGCGATCCTCTCTTCCAGGAAGTCCGCCACCCTCAGTGACTTGGCTGAAGGAAGAGTCCCGTGGAGAAGACATCCTGTGGATCAAGGCAGACACACCAGGGTACAAACTCGCCAGTTCCAACATGCATCATAGTCTGATCCTACTGGATGTGAACCAGGAATACAGTGGGAACTATACCTGCATTGCCTCCAACCAGGCTGGCCAATCCATCTGCAGCGCTTCCCTCGAAGTTCTGGATGGTAAATGTCTTGAAGGCGCGCCCCCAAAGAGCTAATGTCGCCAGTGTATGTCATTGGAAAAA
The DNA here is from genome assembly GCF_004798865.1 of Varanus komodoensis. Lineage (NCBI taxonomy): Eukaryota > Metazoa > Chordata > Lepidosauria > Squamata > Varanidae > Varanus > Varanus komodoensis. The sequence goes on from NW_025335440.1 coordinate 7,218,999, forward strand.
GGAGAAAATATGCGGTAAACCGCTGGCCGCTCCGGGTTAATCCACAGGTCCCCCACTCACCGCCATAGGCTGAACTTCAGGAGCCAAAATATCATTGGTTTGGACTCATTTAACCCCTTTAAAACTAAAATGTGGGTTATTCTGATAGATCGAGAACTAATGGATGAAATAAGTTTTAATTAATGATTATAAGCCAATCCATAACTAAAAGCACTGGTCTGTAATCAGATTCTAAGAATGGGAGGGGGCAGAGAAAGGCAAATTATAGGCTGCTGGGAACTGAGTTACATAAAATGAGCATGATTCTTTTCCGTGCTGCTGGCTTTGAACCACGGCAGAAGTATCTAGTAAGTTAAAAACATCCTGTCCGCAACCTTAACCATAGCTTCAGCGAAGTTACTAAGGACGGGAATTATTCTTCAGGATTACGCTTATGCGTTCTCAGTTTTTGTCGTTCATTCTCTTGCAGTGAAAGAGGCCGAATCTCTCACCCAAGAGCGTGTGATGGTGACTGAGGCCATAATGACTTCGCTCGGGTAAGAATCTTCTCTTGGGAGGCAGACGGAATTGAAATGCAGGGATGCCCCTTGCGGGGTCTCTTTCTGGTGGCTTCATCAAGAGAAAAGCTGTCATGGGGCAGCTGCTACGAATGGGATAACGAGGGGGAAATTAATGAGTTGAAACCCTTCTGAATATTTCCTCGGGAATAATAACAGTTTGGAATACACTACCATCAGTCCTGTACAAACACAGAGGGAGTTCTTGTGCGTATCCTGAGCCATTGTCCTGTTCAAGCTTACTTCTGAGTAGACACGCTTCCTACTATAAATTGGTAGCAAGGGCATGTGGGGGAGAGTTGCGCTTTTGCAGGCCCATCCTCTTTTGTCTCTGCGCATCACTGCAGAAACGCCGACCGTAGGAGATGGTCCAAAATGGAATCCACCCCTTGGGCCCAAAAGACGCCCCATCCTATTATTTGCGAAGTAATCATGGATCGGTCCATTTGCATGACATATTTTTGTTGCTTCGAAATCTGGCACTCGGGGTTATATTCAGGCACCGAAGCGGTTGTCATGATCCGAATGCCAAAAGATCGAATGCTTTGCCTCCAAAGATATTCCTGCCCCTATCGATGCGCACCTGTGGCATCCCTGCCCGTGTTTACGGCATCGGTTACTCAGGAAGACAAATCCTGAGAACTGTGTCAATTATTCTCATATTTCGTCGTAAAGTCCTATCTCATTCTTAAGCGGGGGACGAAACCTTTCCATTTCACTGGGCCTATAAAAGGCCCTAAAGGCACGAGCTGATACACGTCTGGGCAGAAGGAAGTCCTCAAAGCGCTACTTCCAGCAGGCTAATCGCGCATCGGAAAATGCCGCAGCATTCTCTCCTTGAAGTCTGAGTGAAAATACAATATTTTTTCTCCTATGGTTGCAGATATGAAGAAGACAAGGAAAGGAAAGAAATCGGGTAATGCTTGGATGCTCTTTTAATTTATTACATTATGGCTCTGATCTTGGTGGCAATTGTATGTATGTATGTATGTATGTATTTATTTAAGTTATAGATTTCACCTATAGCCCTCTTAGGGCTCTCTGGACAGTGTAACTTTGTCTTGTTCAAATGCTGAAGTTTTACTTGAGTACACTGTTGCCTGCAACTCTGGATGAAAAGAGCCAATGTAATTATTCTCTTCTCATGATGGCCAAAACCTATTTCTTTTTACATTTTCATTCTAATTTCCCTCTTCCCTTTTTTCTTTGTCAGAGTTGGGGTTTCAGTTCATCCTCCAGAAGCCAGAAAAGGTAAGAAGAAATGTGAGAATGTCTTCACCATTGAACTTCAATATGTTTTTAATACAGATCACACCTTTCTGCTCTCTCTAACTTTAATCAGCTTACTGCTGAAGTTATGAATTTTCTAATTCATTGGAAAATGGAAGAGGGAACAATAAAGAGTAAAACAAGAAAAACCTTCTTCGTATCATCAGCATTTCCCCTTTTTGAATTATAGCTGGGTATGCTTCGGGAGGCTTCGGGTCTTCTCCAAAGATTTTATCAAAAATTTGAAATTTTAGCTTCTTATTTTTTACAGTTATGTTTCTTATGATAATGAAAAGCAAACCCTCCAATGCTGACTAAAAGAAATCCTAAAACGTTTCAAACCTTAGATGCATGCTTATGAATTTTTTGAATCAAAGTTTGCAGGTGTTGAGTTCATGATTTTAAAACAGAAATATATTGGAATAGGTCTAAACGGTCTGGCTTATTCCATTCAGTGCATTCATAAATGTCGTATACACATTTAGATTTAGAGCTTTTCTATATAAGGCTGTTAATTGCTGCGTCTTCTTTTGCTTTTGTCACAGCGATGAGATCTGAGCAGAATATTTCCTTTCCTGCTTTTCCATTACATAACCTCTAGGGGGCAATGTGCTGTAGTGAA
>NW_025335440.1:7221546-7299726 GCF_004798865.1 Varanus komodoensis
AAAAGCAGTTTTATGTTCTTTAAATAATACCGCATTTACCTTGCTCTAAAAAAAACCTCACAGAGAGGGTTGTTTAGAAACAAAAGTAAAATTGGAAAGTTATGATATTTGCTAAAGAACCTGTGAATCACTGTGAGTTGGAAATGGTGACTGCACAATATCTATCTATTTATTTGGAATTTTTGTATGCCGTCCCATTGGCATGAGCCTCGGGACGGCTTCCATACAATAAATAAACAGAATACAAATAGTGCACATAAAATCCAGATTCACCCTGGCTGCAAAATTAAAAACCTATAGATGATATTAAAAATTGTTAAAATATTGTTTAAATAAAAAGGTCTTAGCCTGGCGCCGAAAAACAAATAACGACGGCGCCAGGTGGACCTCTCTGGGGAACGCATTCCATAGGTGGGGCGCCACCACAGAGAAGGCCCTCCTCCGGGTACTTTGCCTCCTGATGTCTCTCATGGAGGACTCCCGGAAGAGGGCCTCTGCCGCCGATCTCAGGGGGCGGGAGGGCAAATATGGAAGCAGGCGTTCCTTTAGGTATCCAGGTCCCAAGCCGTTAAGGGCTTTATAGGTGATAACCAGCACCTTGAATTGAGCCCGGACTTCGATGGGGAGCCAGTGAAGCTGGCAGAGGACTGGGGTATGCCTTAATAAATGCCTTATGTAGAAAAGTTGCCAGATACTTGCTCCTCTGAGGTAGAAGAGGACGAGCAAAAGATGTAATACTTAAGTCGTGCTGCTGACATGGGGCAGCAGTCACTCCCAGCCCAAATTCACGTCTGTCGCGTCTGTCTTGAAGGTAGTGCAGCTACCTCGGGCGGGGGGGTGGGGGTCTTCCTTTCCCATTCCACTCTGCAAGGACTTTGAAAGGACTGCTTTGACTGACAGGCATGGGCGCCCTTTGGCCTGCCTCCAGTTCAGGCTTCTCTACCCAAGGACAACGTAGTCCTGTTCAGGTGGAACAGGATGTCTTAAGGAGCTCCACCCCCTGGTGCCACTCAGGCCACGTAGCTCCTTCCCAAGACACCTGCTGTGGAAGAGTCTGCAGGAAGAGGACAGAAGTCCCTGAAAGTTCAGGTGTGGGTGCAAAACCTCTTCCAGCTGGCATTTCCACTAGACACGCAGAAGCCTTAGGGAGGGACTATATGATTTGCATGACATCTGGGGGCAAAGTCATGTCGTGAGCAGAGCCGCCTGGAGCCGGGGGTCAGACTTGATGGCCCGGGAGGCCCCTTCTGACTCGTTCTGTTTCTAAGTGACCTGGCAGAGTCCTGCATTTGTCCATGGTATCCAAACAGGGGTGATGTCTCTGTAGAAGCAGCTCATAAGAAGGTTGAATGTGGGAAGGGTGGTAAAAATGTATTCTGCTCTGCAAATATTTCTCTAGCGACAGACTCAATTTCATCCCCCTGCTACTCCCAGGAGCACGTTCAGTCCTGATAATAATATTTCTTGCACTCACAGTATGTTTCTCGGAGTCTGATCTCAGCCACACTGCCCTGTTGAGCCGTCTCTGGGTTTCCTGCTCTCCCTTAAAGAGCCTCCTGGCTCCATAACTCGGTCAGGACTGTATCTTTCTCAGGGGCAGCCACTGCATGAGTAACCTTCATGTGCTTCCTCATCAGCAGAACATGCAGGAGGGGAAGCTGCTCGGGGCCATATTTCGCTCACTGAGGTCGGGACGGAGGAATTCCTCCAGAAGCTGACGTCGCAGATCACAGAGATGGTGTCTGCAAAGATAAGTCAAGGTAACGGCAGGACCAGCGCAATCGAATCTCCTTCATGCAGGAGGACATCTCTCCTGGCTTGGCGGAGGGTCAGCTATGGGTCTGAGGCTTACATACCGTCCAGACCAGTTTGCAGTCACCTGTGTCCGCCCTGGAAGTGTTTGCTTAACCATTCCTGGGACTTTATTGTCCTGCTCCGTCTGCTTTGGGGTTGTTTTAAAGCCACGCTACTGCTTTATTCGTTAAGCTGCCCCAGGAACTTTATTCTAGGCAGTGGGATGTGAAGGAAGGATGCGCCCTTTGTCTGTGAGAGGGACTCTTGAGGTGCTGGGGTGTTGTGGTTTCACGCCGCTCCTGCCTACAGCTCTAGACAAACCTACAAGCCTGAGAAGAGGGATCCCTTGGGCTGCCACTCCTCTCTCCCGGCTGCCACGGGAAGCTCCGTAGCGGCTCCTCTTTGGAGGTGGATTTTGCAGCCCCTGGAGGGGATGAGGAGGGGGACAGATAGGGGGCAGGATGGGGGGCAGAGAGGGGAGTTAGAAGACTACGCACCTATTAATCCTGTGCGCTGATCAGTCAAAAGGCTGGGGAAATGCCTCCCCCCGTCCTCTTGTTCTGCCCAGCAAGGCTTAGGATATGTGGAAATCTCCCTTTGAGAACTGTCTTGAATGAGAACCTTGCAACACTTTGGGGCAGAAGGAAGGCTTTCTTCCAGACAGTGGCAGCCTGCAGAGAACCGGAGTTGCTTCCTGGCCCCCCAGCCTTCTTGCCTACACAGACCTTTCCTCTTTGCTTTCACCCCCCTCCGAGTCTCTCTGCTGACTCGTTCTCCCCCTGCAGCATCCCTTCCTCCTGTTCCTGCCCAAAGCATTCTTCTCCCTCCCCGCCTCCAGCCTCCAGAGTTGCTCTCTCCCCGCTCTGCCCCTTGGCCTTGCTGTTTTCCCTGCCTCCCAGCCTCTCACTTTTCTATCTCCTCCTGTCCCACCTCTCTGGCTCACTTGGAACTAGCCAGGCAGCCATTCTGCAACTGGCCGTCTCTTCCACCAGCACCATTTTGTAGCCGCTTCTCAAATTCCCACGTGTGCCCAGGGGTTTGGATCAGTTGACGATCTGTTCTCTAAGGAAACAAAAAGATGCGTGCAGGCCATATTAGCGAGAAGCATTTATTTATGTAAAATATTTACATCCAGTCCTATATGAGAAAACATCCCAGGATGGCTTACAAAAATTTTAACAATAGATAACAACAACAAATAAAAACTGTAAACAACAAAAACACAATACCAGCAAAAATCAAAATCAAAAGCAACTGAGTGTTAAAACCAATTAAAATTTCTAATTCTTAAAATGACGGGTAAATAAAAAGGTTTTCACCTGGTGCTAGAAGGAATATAAAGTCGGCGCCAGGCGAACCTCTCTGGGGAGCGCATTCCAGAGTCTGGGAGCCACCGCAGAGAAGGCCCTCCTCCGGGTAGAGACCTTCATTTGATTTCAAATGTTTGCCTTGTGACAAAAGCCGCTGTCCCCTTCGTGCCCTTGCGTTTCAGCCACGCTCCGAGTCCCTGGGGCAGACAGCGACGATGAATCGAAGACACCGTCCGCATCGCCACGACACGGCAGGTCCAGACCTTCCTCAACTGCTCAAGAGTCTTCCTCGGAGTCTGATGAAGGGGATGCCCGGGGAGAGGTACGGCACGTACAGCCAGCAGGGCCTAGGCAGAAGAATATCGCGTTCCCAGTGCATGGAACACTCTGCATGTTTTGCGGAACATGAAAAGGTCGACAAGGGCAGTGCTGGACCTCAGATTCCCACTGCAGTGGCCATGGGCTCTTCGTGTCCAGGAAGAAAGGGAAGTAAAATAAGCAGAGAAGGAATTGAGTTGGTCAAAGACGTGCATGGCTGAAACCAAGCGCAGGAAACATTTGAACATGGCACGCATATGCAGAGGCACATGGGCATTGTGTGGTACTTTGCAGGGTCATGATGCCATTTTTAGTAGCGGCCACACTTTTGGTTTCAGATAAGCTCACGAACAGAGTTGGAAGCTTGTCTTTGGAAGCCAGGAGGAGATAAGTGAAAACTAAAACCAGTGGATTGCTGAAGACTTATCTGTGGTTCTATGGCTGAGCTGGAATCTGAACCCGGGATGGGATCCACTCCACTGACCAAATGTTATTTCAAATTCTAGAAGCACATAAAGTGAAGCAGGCATTAATCTCTTCAAACATGGAGCTGCAGGGCCCTTTCGTGTACTTGGTTAGTTTCCCCCTGCATTTCGGTGTCTCTTCTCTATAAAATACACTGAATCAGTCTTCTGTCTACAGATTTTTGATATCTACATGGTCACTGCTGATTACTCACCCATGGGTGCTGACCATGAAACCATCTCCTTGAAAGAAGGACAGTATGTGGAGGTCTTAGATTCTGCTCATCCTCTGAAATGGTTGGTGAGGACCAAACCCACCAAGCTCAGTCCATCCAGGCAAGGGTGGGTTTCCCCCGCCTACCTGGATAAAAGGTTAAAGGTGAGAGTCATGCATGTTCCAACACACACCCTCCTGAAATTTGCTTTATTGGATTCTTTGGTTTCTGCAAGTCTCTGAATAACAGATCTACCAAATGAAGTAGAGACACACAAAATGTGCTCAAGTCTTTCCTCTTAAATGCTCATGTGAGAAACTGGAGGAGCTGGAAGAGAATTCACAGCTTTGCATCACTGAATGATTCGCTTGGCCAAGGAAGGCCTTGTGAACTCCAGGTTTTGGAGGGTTCCTGGGCCAGATGCCCTCAGTGACTCTTAAAGAAGTTTATTTAAACCGTCCACTTGTGTTTTAAACAAAAAGCAGCCCAGAAACCCTCTCCAAAGGTGTGGAGTTCTATCGCAATGGCTTGAGCAGATGCTATTGTGTCAACACAGAGATGGTAATAAAGCGTCAATGCTGATGTACTCCCAGATGCATTAAGTCACTGTTATTCTACTATTCTATGTATTTTTATCCTGCCTATTCCCAAAGATTGGGTCTCTAGGCATCTATAGAAGAGCATTTCTATGCACAGAATCTCTAAGGTTCAAGCTATCATTCCATTTAAAAATGGCTAAGAAATGGATGAGCAGCTGCAGTTTAAAGAATTTTCTTTTGAAATGGGGATTGCTTGTCTCTACCTTTGGGGCATCCCATAGCATACCTCCAGCTTTTTTCCTTTGGGCAATTTAAATTCCATCAAAACTTCAGGGAAGGAAACAGCTGTTTGATTTTTGTAGAATGGTCTCATTTCTACTGTATACTGAACAGAAATGTTTAACATGCCATTCTGAGAACAACTGGAGCTTCCAAAAAGGGCTGTTCGGAAGCAGAATAATGTGCAAACCTTTCACTGCCATTCTGATTCCAAAAGATTGTCTAGCTTCAATCCTGGGATTTCAGAGGGGGGTCCACATGCCATGGACAACTTTGTCACTCTAGCAAGGCACCCTGGGTAAACCCACAGATGTGCTCTTGACAGATGTGGGCCTCTATGAGCCTTACATTGGCTTGCCTTGGTTTCAGCTGTCAACCGAGTGGGGAGGTCCAGAGACTCTGGAGTTCCCTGGAGAATCCGTTTCAGAGGACGAATACAAAAAGAAGCTGAGGTGAGCATTTTGTGAAGGGTTTTCCGAGAAGACTTGCCGGTTTCTTCTTTGCGTTTATGGGTCGAACTGTGCTTCAGCTTAGGGTGTAGTCTTGAGCCATTTCAGACAGAAAACAGGGCCTGCGGCTCCCTGCACGCCCCAGCTGGCCGTGCTTTTCTTCCCTAGCACGGGGCCATGCCTATAGCCGTGCTGGCAAGAACATGTTCAAAGTGATCGGTTCTATTTGGGAGAAAACTCAGCTGCCGTGGCCCAGGCTGGAATAGAGTCCTGGTCTGTACCAGAGCCTGTAGCATTTTCCTTCCAGTCTATTCATTCCACATTTGCCACATATCCTCGGCCGGGTCATATATGACTCTTCACCGCTTCTTTGCGCCCTGCGGAGGTGCTGCCTGCCAAGCAGATATTCAAATGGTCCCCTCCATTTAAAAACGAAGCAACACCAACAACTCTCTGAATAGAAGACCAGGAGGAGACAGAGGGAAGAACGTTTCCCCAGGGTGTCTTAGCTTTCTCTTTGCAAGGACAGGTTCTTCTTTTTGTAACCCGGGAGTGCCATCTGAAGCGGTACCGCTCAGAAGCGTGCTCTCTTCTGCCTTCCCGGAGTCCTGTCTCCTCTCCTTGGTGCAGATGGAGACCTGCCATGGAACTCCCCCTTGCGTGACTGAATAGGCTTTGTCTCCCACCCCCGTCCCCCTTCATTGGCTCACTAAGGCATTGCCTTTGTGCCTCCTGGGCTGCCGTTGGGGCTCCTTTCCTGCGGTGTGGGATGAGAAGGGTGGAACGTGCACGAGGTCCCCCTCTGAACCTGCAGCCGTCCTCTGCCTTCCTCTCCCCCTCCCTTTCTGCTTAGCCTCATTATTCAGGACCTGCTCAACACAGAGGAGGAGTTTGTGAAGGACCTGCAGTTTCTCCAGACCCACCACATCCAGTTCACCGAGACCTGCCCCGTCGTCCCCATCGCCGTCTCCAGCCAGAAGCTCATTATCTTCCGAAATGTGACAGATGTCACTCACTTCCATGCCAAGTATGTGTGTCCGCACGGCAAAGGCGGCAGGGGCCGGCGCACCTTGGGCGCACCTGCCTGCTGTGAGAGGGCGTCGCTTGAAAGCCAGCACACCTTGGCTGCCGCCCGCAGCCACGCTGTCTTTGACTTGTCGGTGTTGAACCACAATGACTGGGATCAGGCAACACTCAAGGGATTGTTGAATTGTGGGTTATCCTGTTGTCTGACCCCAACAAGCCATGCCTTCTGAACCTTGAAGAGAACTGTACTTTGCTGCTGGGTGATGACCTGGGAGTTGTTTGCCATGGTTGGCCATCTCTGCAGGGTTCAGACAATGGGGTAACCCACCCTCGGCCCACCCTCCACCCTTGAGTTGCCTGAACTCAGTGTGTGTGTGTGAGTGTGTGTGTGTGGTGGTACCCACAGCAGCAAAGGTGGTTCTGGTGGCTGTCTGGGGTTGTCAAGATCAGCTGGTGCTCTGCAGGGGGGTCCCAGGGAATCATACCTAGTCCCACGGAACTGTCCCATTCCAGATATCGTTTAATGTTTTAATGTCACAGTCTGTTGCTTCTCCTCCTCCTCCTCCTCCTCTCATAAGTGGGTCTTGTCCTACATGGGGCTGCACTCCCTCTGAAGGACAGGGTTTGCAGCTTAGGAGTGTTCCTCGACCCTGAGCTGTCTCTAGAAGCTCAGGTGACGGCGGTGGCGAGGAGCGCCTTCCTTCAGCTTCGGCTGATCCATCAGCTGCGTCCCTTCCTGGAGAACGACTGCCTGGTGACAGTGTCACATGCGTTGGTGACTTCTGTAACGCGCTCTACGTGGGGCTACCCTTGAAGACGGTCCGGATTCTTCAATTGGTGCAGAATAGAGCTGCCAGGTTGCTGACGGGGACTGGGCATTGTTCTCATATAACCCCAGTTCTCCATCAGCTCCACTGGCTCCTGATTGAAGTCCGGGCCCAATTCAAGGTGTTGGTTATGACCTATAAAGCCCTCAACGACTTGGGACCTGGGTATCTAAAGGAGCGCTTGCATCCATATATGCCCTCCCGCCCCTTGAGATCAGCAACAGATGCCCTTCTCTGGGAACCCTCCGTGAATGATATTAGGAGGGTGAGTACCCGGAGGAGGGTCTTCTCTGCGGTGGCGCCCCACCTATGGAATGCGCTCCCCAGAGAGGTCCGCCTGGCGCCGTCATTATTTGTTTTTCAGCGCCAGGCTAGCCGAGATGCACCGGAGGTTTTTAAATAAAATTTTTTATTGTTACATTGTTATTTATTTATGTATTTTGTTTCTGCTGTGAGCAGCTCCGAGGCTTCATTGCGATGGGGGCGGCATAAAAATGTTTTAAATAAAAGTGAATAATAAATAAATAAGTCTTCTCCTGGTCCACAGCACCTTCTTCCCAGAGCTCCAGAAGTGTGACACGGATGACGATGTGGCCATGTGCTTCATCAAGAACGAGGGGGAATTCGACAAGTACATCCAGTACCTCGTGGGCCGAGTACAAGCCGAGTCCGTTGTCGTCAATAAAGCTGTCCAGGAATTCTACAAGGTGAGGCCGCTGAGCCCAGCCTGATCCCTCCCCTCCGTGCAAACTCCCTTTCGCACGAAAGCGTTCCACTTTCCGAACAAGGCTATCAGCTTGCACGTCACGTGGGGATATGCTGAGCCGCTCCAGGCCCCAGTTCGCACGTGCTCATCAGACTTCTCCTGCTGCTTGTCTCTCTCCGAGGAAGAGAGCCAAGCCCGGAACGACTCTGTGTGCATTCACGGGCCCCGTTGCACAGCCATCCCTGGGGCCAGCCTCCCTCTCCACTCGCTGCCAGCCGCAGCAGCAGCGCACGGGGGAAAGGGGTCCAGTGAGCAGGCAAGCTGGCTACTTTCCCAGTGGCCAGCCAAGGAGCTGCCTGTGGGGCTTGGTGCCCAAGCCCTGGGCACTTTCGGCAGGAACTTGGGCCCAGGGCTGCTGCAATGCGGACCGGAGTCCAGGACGCTGGAAACCAGGGATTTCCCACTCAACGTGGATTCCTCACACGTCCCTCCTGTCATGTGCTTTTATGGCAAGTGGGGCAGTCTCTCCAAATCATCCCAGCACCAGCACCATAATCTTGGAGGTCCAGGGCAAAGCTGCTTGGAACCAGCTGCTCCTCGGATGGCTGGGGCCCTGCCTGGCAAAGGACAGGCTTTTGTTTAAACAGCTGTCAGGGGAGTGTCCTTTGCTGGAAGGTGCCTCCTTTCGAAGGGCCGCCCAGGCCAAGCCTAAGTTCAAATGAAGAACCATGAAGAACCGAAGAAGAATAAACATCCTTGAGGTGACTCGTTTGCAGCACCTGGACGGCAGGTGGAACAGTGGTGGTTGTACTGGCCGAGTGGTCCCCAATACAGGAAAAGTCTTGCATTTCTGCTCAGATGGCAGATATTTTTTCAAATTTGCACATATATCTATACAGTAACATGTTTATCAATGTTCGGCCCACCCAGATTGCATGAATCTTCAGAGCTAGTCTTGCCTGACCGTGTGATTCTCTGTAAATGAGCCAAGCCTTTTTCTTCCTGATCTAAGAGCCAACAGGCTGTAACTTCTCCATTGTTGTGTTTTGACATCCAGCGCTATACAGAGGGGACATTATCCAGTGAAGATCCTTCCCAGCCCCCCGTCCTTCCTCTGCAACACTATTTGGAGATACCAATCATCAGGATTCAGAAATATCAAAATGTAATCAAGGTCAGCATCCTTCCTTTAATATTTGATGGTTTGGGGCCACAGTGATGCTGGTTGTTCTGGGGCGATCTTTTTGGGTTTGATTTCAGTCCTTCCTAGTTCTGCATAGTTACCATAATTTTCATGATATATGGAGTGACCAGCACAGCACTGGTTCTGTACTCTTGTTTGCTACCATGATGTATCACAATAATCTCTGCAATTATGGGAAGATAAGAGAGGAGGAGGAGGAGGTCTGTGCAGCATTCATGGGTAAACTACTATGTTCAATGGAATGTGTCCGAGTGTTGGATTGTGTTTATCCCCAGGCAGAATGGACAATCTGCAGACCAGGGTGCATTTGTAAAGCGTTAAAGAAGCTAGCTAGCCGGACACCTGTGAAATCCAAGTTAATTGTCTGAGATGCATTCTTATTTCTTAGAATTATATGCCATTTATTTTGTTTGCTGAAAGATGTTTTGGTCTTGAGCATGCATAAACTGATGGATATGAATGATGCAAAGCATGCAATTTTATGTATCTGCAGGAGCTAATCCGAAATAAAGCACGGAATAATCAAAACTGTGCGCTGCTGGAACAAGCTTATGCGGTTGTGTCTGCACTAACCAGGCGAGCAGAAAACAACCTCCATGTTTCCCTCATTGAGAACTATCCGGGAACGCTGGAAATTTTAGGGGAGCCTATCCGACAGGTAATTTCACTCTAATCACTGGCAGACATGATGGATTAGAGGGTGTTTTGGCTCCCTCTCAGAGACAAAAAGTGCTGAGTTATTTTGATTTGCTTTTATATTCCCTCTTGCTTTTCCCTGGCAAAGTTAATAATCCTTTTTCTTACGGCCTGGTTAAACATTTCTGTAGGCTTTTTAATGGGACTGCTTTGCACCTTGTCATGTTTAGGTTTCCCGTCTGAAAATAGCTATTTTGCTCCTTCTCCACACGTTTCCTTCAGCCATAGCAAAGCTCGCCTTTCTTCGATCCAGTTTGCAACCTTTCTTCCCTCTTCTCTGTGGCCTTGGCATCATGTATCCAGCTGGAAGAGGCCTGGATACCCAGTGGGTCCGACCCCGTACTCGGTGCAGGACCCAAGACTCCCTTCCGGCTTCCAACCAGGCCTGACCTGGCATAGCTTCCAGGCCTAGACAGGACCAGACCCGTCAGGCCGTGCGGAAACGTAGACCAAGCAAAGCAGATTCTGGGACGTGACTCACTTTTATTTCTGGTGAATGGGAGGCTGGGCAAAGTTGAGAACCAGGCTAGGAATGTCCCACTTTCTGTGGACGCTTCGCAGAGCGCAAAGTCTGCCAGCTTCCCCAGCTGGATTTGTTTTCCTTTCCAGGGACAGTTCATTGTCTGGGAAGGGGCACCGGGAGCCAGAATGGCTTGGAAGGGGCACAAGCGACACGTCTTCCTCTTCAAGAATTACCTCCTGGTGTGCAAGCCAAAGCGAGACACCAAAGCAGATACTTACAGCTACATCTTCAAGAACATGATGAAGGTTGGAGCCTGACCTCCCTTCCTTGTTAATAAGATTTCCCCCTCCCCCATCCCCTCTGCCTCTGCCTCTGCCTGTGGCTATCCGGGTCAGCGTGTCTACTGGGGAAAGGTAGCGTTCTTGCTTAAGGTAGGTATTCCGCTTCAAGAATCACCACAGCACTGACCGAGAGGAAGCCTGCCACCAAAATTCACTTGTTCTTCGAAGAACAGAGCAGAGATGAGTAAGGAACCAGCCAGCATGCAGAACAGAAAGTAATTTACAATCCATTCCTGTGGGGCCAGTTACCTACTCAAATGCACATTCAGTAAACCATCTTCCAGGGGTTCCCAAGTGCACATCTGGCTTAAAACAAAGGAGATTCGCGGGTGCGTAAGTTGTCACATAACAGGAAGCTAGATAGTTGAACTGATTGGATGTCTGCACCTGGAGTTACGTCGGAGAGGCAGTTCAGCAAGCCTCCCTCACCGAGCAAGGTTGTCTCCGGCATGGTGTTGGAAAACCCCAGGGCATTTGTCTTGTAAGACACGGGCATCTGCAAGAAGGAGAGCCGACGCTGACCTTCACGGCTGCAGCGGTGGGGTGTCTCCAGTATTTCATGGGCTTGATGCCATATGCGGGACACAGTCTAGACCAGCGGTCTCAGACTCAACTTACCTGGGGGCCGCCGGGTCACATCAAGTCTTCCACCACCGCGGTGGTGGTGGGCTGCTCATCCCGCGGCCGGCCCAGGTGCCGCCGGCACTTTGAAGGCCGCAGGGCCCCTCCCCGTCCCGGCAATTGGCCCGCGGGCCGCGCGTTCGAGACCCCTGGTCTAGACCTCTCATCGTGGACGAGCAACATGATGGTGGGCTGAGCTTCTGGTGGTTGTTATCCTCTTGTGATGGCCTGGCTGCTTCCCGATGCAGTTTGGCTTGGCAGTGGCTTTCCCCAGGTTGGCTTGAGAAAGGTTGAACTGCCCATCACCCGGGGAAACTGAGGCCCCACGTGGCTTTAAGTACTCCGTCCAGGTGCCTCTTATCCAGTTCAGTCCTGCATTGCATTCAGACAGGACAAACAGAGCTAACATGCATCTCCCAGTGAAGGGGATAGGTACCTCTATTTTCTAACCTTTCTTAGGTTAGAAATTTGTACCTCTTGGACTCCTTTCTCATAGCCAACTTGTATTTTTTTTCCTCACCCTCCTTTATTGATCAATTAAAAAATTCTGTTTTGCTACCCTTTTCTCTGCCACTTGCCTGCAATTCCCTCCATGGCCCCTGGTGAAGAAAACTATTTCAAATTCTGGAAAGAAAAGGGAAACTATGATTTGCTCCTGAGGAACCCTGTCCTGGACATTCAGGAAAGGAGCACCTGTTCTCCAGCAGCAACATATGCGATCGCCGGATGAGTCCCGGCTACATTTCTCAAATTGTCAAGCACCTTTCATTCCATCCTTTGTCCTATTTATGCAAATCTGTTCATATACATTTGCCTAAAGTTTCACTCTTGAAAATGTACCAATCCCCCCGAAATGCACATTTTAGTCTGTGGGGGAAATGCATGCTTTCGATTGGTCGTATTTTGCATTGTTCATATTTTTCCTACAACTAATGCTTTGCAAAATTACAGAAAATAGCAATTGGTCTGCAAGTCCATGGGATCTGTGCAACTTGGGAAACGATGGTCTGCTACAGAATCCCTGGGTTAGATTTTGAGAAATCAGAATTCGTTTGAGCCCTGTTGTAAATGTTTCTGAGATTCCAACTCTCCCATCTTTTGGGGCAAGGTGCTTGCGTGGACGGCGATGCTCCCAGCTCCAGGGGCTGTTGGGTGTTCTGGCCAGCTTAAGGCCATGGGTTCACTCAACATTCTCTCAGTGACATGAGCCTGTAATTCCTGCCTTCTGAAATATTCGGAAGATGTGTCCATTGACTTTCAACCCTGTCCTTTGATGGCGCAGCTGTCAAATATTGACGTGAACGACCTGGTGGAAGGAGATGACCGGGCATTTGAGATTTGGCATGAGCGAGAAGACTCAGTCCGCAAGTACCTCTTCCAAGCCAGGACCATCATCATCAAGAACTCTTGGGTGAAGGAGATCTGCGGTATTCAGCAACGCATCAGCCTCCCTGTCTGGGGTGAGTAACGCAGAGGGAAAAGGCAGAACCTCTCGCTGCTCTGCATCTTTGCTCTATAGTGACTCTTGGCATTTCTGTTCCTGGATTTCCTGTAATTCAGCCAAGAGCACTGATTAATCCTCCTTAACTGCAGACCCACCCGACTTCGAGGAGGAGCTGGCCGACTGTACAGCTGAGCTGGGCGAAACAGTCAAATTAGCCTGCCGAGTGACCGGCACACCCAAGCCGGGGGTTACCTGGTATAAAGGTACAGCCAACCCTGGTTCAGCATTTGGGGTTTCCTGGGATATTGATCAAAATCTGTCTCGAGTATTGGATGGTTTGACCATTCTGAGAACGTCCCAAAGGGGCCGAGACACCGCTTCCCCACCCTAAACACTGAAGAGTATTTCCTTTGCTTCTTCTTGAAGACGGCAAGCCAGTGGAGGTGGACCCCCACCACATCATCATCGAAGACCCTGATGGCTCCTGCACACTGATCCTGGACAACCTGACGGGTGTGGATTCGGGGCAATACATGTGCTTCGCGGCTAGTCCGGCCGGCAACGCCAGCACCCTGGGAAAGATCCTCGTTCAAGGTAAAAGTCTTGTGGGGCCCAAGAATGCACCACTCAATAAGCACCTGCAGCTCGGTGCACGTCTAAGCAGCACTCCAAGTCTTTATTATTATTATTATTATTATTATTATTATTATTATTATTATTATTATTATTACATTTCTATGCCGCCCCTTGCCGAAGCCTCGGGGCTGCTTACAACACAATAAAATACATTGAAATACAATAGCACATAATAAATTACCATTAAATACAAAAATACACTGAGTTACAAATATAAAATTAAAATTATCAGTATAAAATAAGTAAATAAAAATATAGGAGGAGAAAAGAGAAGGAAGAAGAAGTCTTAGCTGGGACATTCCACTGGGATTTTTAAATCGTTTTATTTTACCTCCCCACATCATGGAGGCTAGCAAAGTTTGTTTGGTGTGACATCCTGATCCCATACAATGCCTTAATTTTGGTAGCCGCCACATAATCCCGTCATCTGGGTGCTGTTTTTATATTGAAATAGATAAAAAAGTATTTATTTGTGCAACACAGCATTGGCTTGGAGAATCCATGTTCAGAGATCGTGCCATTAAATGCGCAGTTCTGGAGAGAGACAGAGAAGCGCCCTTGGCTTCCCGGATGTGTCTGTTGGCCCGCTATTGAAAAGAGGACTCTGGTTTAGATGCAGTTTAGGTGCAACCTGGCTGGACTTTTCTTAGCTCTTAATCCATACTTTCCCTATTCCCTGTGGTTATCCGTAAAGCATGTCACACACCTGAAAGGCCAGTAAATGGTGTGGCAGGCGAGGGATGGGGGAACTTCCAAGGATCTGGGAGCAGGATGTGCCCCAAAATGGTCAGAATGGTAGAAGGTTGCCGAAGAGTAAAAGCTGAGAAGTAGACGAAGGTAAAGGGGAGGCCATGTGTAAAGTCAGGGAGGAAAATGTGGATAAACGTAAGAGCAGATCTGTTTACACTAAGCAAATGTGTATTAAATGAGTGTGCCAGGTAATAAATGGGTGTGTGATCACAGTTCTCTTTTACACACAATCACACTTATCCACACACATCTCAGCCACACAAAGCTAGCACATCTTTCTGATTTGAGAGGATCCCGGAAAGCAAGGGACGTCCTGCGCATTGTTGGACTGTGCAGTGACAACTTGTAGAGAACTTAAGCTCTTGTGTTTGGGGTGGGGAATCCCTGTTTAATGAGGGTCATGACTTTGTCGGGAGCTGTTCTGTGAAGAGCAAACTACACCCAACTAGCTCCACCGTTAGTGGGGCTTTGGACGCCAATGACCCCTAACTGCTCGTGCCACAGGCTACAGGGCTCACAGGTTCATGGGGGAAAGTCTTCCCCGACTGCCCATGCCTTTTCGGTGCTCCGTCATGGAAGATTCCCTTCTCCGGAGTGTTTCCTTCTACCTCCCACAATTTTCTTCTGAGGCTTTGCGCTCACTGCTTGTCCAGAATTTTCTGCACAGCTCCACCAGTATCTTAATTATGGAAGCTTCCACCACAGGAAAGCGTTCCTCTCGCAGGCAGTGAGTGTTGGTCTTTTGTTACCTGGCACAGAGGTATTTCACAGGGCCTTTCATGGGAGTGCCCCAGGAAGAAGACCTCCTCCTGGAATGGCAGCTCTAGCTCTCCCCAGTTTCCTTGGTTCTTGAGCCTGAGCTGCTCCTTCGGGTGAGAACCAGCACAGCTCCGTGCAAGGCTGGCCTCCCACATTTCGCAGGCACATCCTCCTAGTGCCTGCCATTTTCTAGGACACCTCCTGGACTCCTCGTTCTGTGCTTCCATTGCCAAGCAGGAATTTGGGAAGACATCCACACAGCACTTCCAGAATGAAGGCACAACACCCAGTAGATGGTGTTGCTAGGGGTCACAGCTTCACAAATCCATACGGATGTAGATGTTTCCAATGTTCTGCAGTATTCTGAGCTGATTAAACCCAGAATCCACTGTGTTATCAAGCTGAGAGGTAGGAAATGGCTTCCCCTCCGACTTGCTCGGTGCAGGAGTTCCATGAATCAGATCCGTGATAGGACCAATCTTCGGTCTTCAGTCCCCTCTTAACTTAAGGCTATGATGAGGAACCCCTGCAAGCAGTGCCTACGTCCATGAACCATCTCCACTCATGTGGGTCTCCTTACCCCCGGCCCCCTTGATCGATACGATGGGAGAGTTTGGGGCACATGGGCCCATGAACCCCTCCTATGTCTCGCCTTCTCTGCAGCATCATTGGCTAGAGAAATGGAATTCCATTTTTTTATTTAGTCAATATTTTACTATGTAATTGAATTTTATTGTTTGTATTTTATTAATTACAGCCAGCGTGGAATAGTCAATCTATTTTATTCTGATTTATGTTGTAAGCTGTCCAGAGACGCAAGTAATGGACAGCATACAAATTTTATAAAGAAAGAAAGAAAGAAAGTTCTCTTAGCTTTGGGGAACTGCGCTTGAACAGCCTGTTTTCACCTTTTCATGCCACGAATATACAGACAGACAAAAAGGAAAGGTATCAAGGAGAGATGAAACCTGTGGCAAGTGACACGAGCTCCAGGCGGGGAAACCTGCCATCCTGCTGCTGATTTAGGGAAGGGAACAACAGCAGGAATGCTGCCGAGACTCCTTGGCGGCCAGCTAATCTGGTCCTGGGGCCACTTGGGTGGGGAGGTGGCTTGCCACAATAGTTGAGGTGCGGTTGCCCTTAAGAGGTGCCACCACCTGGGCTGGTATAGTCCAGACTTGATAAGGCAGATTGGGACAGCCCACCCATCTTCCTTCTTTTGTACCACCCTGCATGTGGTGACAAAGTTTGTCCACTGCCCACACGGGGTGGACTGGGGAGCACATCTGTCTGGACAAGGACTTAGGCACTGATACCTAGCTCCAGTTTATACCAGCCGTGTGTTTTCTGACCTCAGTATGTTTATTTTGTATTTCCAGTGCCTCCCCGGTTTGTGAACAAGCTTAAACATGCTTACTATGCAGATGGTGAAGATGCGCAGTTTACCTGCACCATTGAAGGGGCTCCTTATCCACAGATCAGGTAAGAGGAAGTCCGCCCCTCCTCCTCCTCCCCCAGAGCAGTTCTGCAATTTTGAGGTGGATGCTGGTTTGCATCCAAACCTCCTTCCTCTTCCTCTGCCCAACTGCCTGTTTCTGCTTAAGAAAGAGTTCCTTTCTTAAGAAAGAAAGAGTTTTGGGTGCTTTCAAGGATCTGTTGAAGAGTAAATAGACAGAACAGTGCTTTGAACAATTGAAAAATTGGACAGCCTGTCTGAAACAGGATGGGGGGCATAACAGAAAGGGGAACCAGCATTTAATGAGGAAATACAACTTATGGGGAAAACCAATGTATCCGGGGAGACAAAACCCATGCCAGATTCTTCCACAGTCTCTGCTTTTAAAAATACTTCCTGCTGTCTCAGCTGGTGCACTTGCAAAAGGAATTGCAATTCTGCAGCTCAAACAAGAAATTGCAACTCTCACGCCCAATTTGGGCAGTCTAATGAGGCATGCAAATTGGATTTCTAATTTGCCTGCTGTAATCGGGTACCAAACTCTGGTGTGTGGACAATGCCTACAATATTTTAATTTTTCCTGCTGGTACTATGGTAACGAACCAATCAAGCAAACTACTGAGTTGAATCACTGGCACAAAGGCATGGGTTAAATTTGTCTCTCCGCATTTGCTTCTCTGCCCTTTGGTGATAAGCCAGTCCCAGTTCAACCCAAAGAAAGGACTTCAATCACTTGGCATGCTTTCTGGGGTTCTGTCTTTTCCTGCAATGTCTCACTATGTTGTGCATTTCTTTTATTATATTATAATAAGTTTTATTTAAAATTATAATCCTAAAAACAAAGAAAAACTAAAAGCAACATCAATCATCAAAAACATTGGGCCTGCTGGGTCAGCCCCCACATTTTTCTTCTATTTATGATAACTTAAAAACATATTTAAATCTATGCGAAGTCCCATTTCTCTAGCCAACAATAAAGAGTCCCAAGTTTGATAGAAGTCAGTATCTTCTTTCTCCTTCAGTGATAAAGTCAATCTATCCGTTTCCACACAGTCCAAGATCTTTTTTAGAATCAGTTCATCGGTGGGTAGTTCTTCACTTTTCCAGTGTTGAGCGAATGCAATCCTTGCTGCAGTGATTACATGTAAAATCAAATACATTTCTTGTTTACTAATGTCCACAGGTATAAAGCCTAATAAGAAGACTTCAGGTTTAAAAGCTAAAGGTTTTTGTGGTGCATTTCCCTCTTTCTCCCTCTAACAGGTGGTATAAGGATGGGAATTTGCTGACAGACCCCAATAAGCACCAGAGTTTTAGTGAACCAAGGAGTGGCGTTATCGTTCTGGTGGTCAAGAACGCCTGCAAGGATGACATCGGGTGCTACGAATGTGAGGTGAGCAGCCTGCCAGCTTCACCAAAGTTTCGCAACAACATCTCGGGGCGGAAATTCTCCTAGATGGCACAGATAAAATGTGTGGGGCTGCATTCCCATTCCCCTATGTATACTTTCTTGGCAGTAGCTCCATTGAATTCAGTGGGGTTTAGGGCCAACGTGGATGGAGTACTGGGAGATGCATGCTTGGATGTTGATTGTTTGCATTTTTGAAATGAAAAGTCTTCATCTGAGGGTGTGGGGGAGGGTCCTGGGCATGGTGACACCAGAAGGACATCGTTTTTAAACCAGCAGTTCCCACCCCTCTTTCCTGGTCCCGGTTAAAATGGAAACACACCCGGGCAATTTACCGCAAGGAGGTGAAATTGCAGCTTCAGAACCCTCATGTGAGTCTCCCAGAAGAGAATGGTTGACAGATCTCTCAATATTTTATCTCACCTGACCATTCCAAGTAAAGCTGCCTTGGGCTGCAAGACTGGGTACTCGTCCCCGTGGTGTGAGTTGCTGGCATGTGCCCTCAAGTTGTCTCTGACTTATGGTGAAGGTCCTCAGAATGTCCTGTCCTTTGCAGGCCTGCTCAGCTCTTGCAAGGTGTTAGACAAGGTTGCTTCTGGAGCTGGTATTTGCTTAGGGAAACTTTACATCAACCTCCCCGCTTGCATGGGAGTAGCTTCTTTTAGGGCTTGTTCATGCAGCCATCTTTAGTTGGCCAGAATATGAGAACAGAGTGAGTTGATCCTCTTCACTGTCACCTCCAGCTGTGAGCCAATATATTGTGGACTGACACACTGGGCAAACCCCAGCCTAATCCTTTAGGAAGGCTTGAGGACAGAGGCGCCTCGATTTTTGTAAGAGGCTGGCCCCCTCCAGAACTTCAGCCAAGGAAACCTACAGACCAGCAGCACTGTTCCCGTTTGTGCCCAGAGAAAGCATTGGCGCTTCCGTAGGCCTGTGACCTGCGCACAGAAATGGCTTTTGCTCTTCACCAGATGTTCCCATGAGTTCTAACCGGCACTGCACCCTTCTCTTTAGCTTGTGAACAGGTTAGGAATGGCCAGGAGTGGAGCTCAACTTTACCACCAGAGCGCAGGAGCCATGGCTCAGGAGAAGAGACAAGATCAAGCCATTACCATTGAAGGTATGGGTCATTATCACCTCTGTGAGTAGACCATTGATCTACCAATGCCATGAAGTTCTTTCCTTAAGGGTCGGAAGCATTTGCTATCTCATTTTGAAAGCAGTTGCATTCGTGTTAGCTGGTTACATTCATGTCTACATTTTCTTGATGGCCAAGCTCTTTCGATGGAGACTTTTATTGTGTTACGCTGTACCTACTTCACATGGGATCTTTAAGCTGGGACCTGGGGTGAGGAACAGATTTTGATGAATGCAGAAACCCAACTCTTTGGTGTATCTGCTCAGAAGTAGTGTGCAGTGAGTCATCAGCTGACCAATATGATTCACCAATAGCATTCATATTCATGGGATATGTATCATACAGATGTTGATCCAGTTGTGAGCTTTCCACCCCTCCAAAGGTAAAAGCAAAGTCTTTGGCTGCACTCAGCATCCCCCATCTTAGGAAATAAGGTATGCTTATAATGTTTCCAAAAATATTCTTCACCTGACACACAGTGTCCCTTGTGAGAATTTGGGCTCATTTTCCTCAATTCTCAGATCTGGAGTGAATTTTCACATAAGTTCCTTAGAGATTTATAAATTTATTATTTTATGATGGTTTTTATTCCACTGTTCAGAGAAATACTGAACAGAACACACACGTCACACTTATGTTCTTTATTTTCACGTAGGGGGGCAGAATCAGCCTCTGTTGATAGCTATATTTGAGTTAACAGCAGTTATTGAAAATTTGGGCCCAGCTGCAAATCCAATAATTCCAGCAGGAACTTTTTTAAACTGAAAGATGTATATTCTTGAAAAGCTTTTAAGCAATTGCTGTGTTTAGGCATCTAAAATGTTGAGTCTAAAGTACAGAACTAGCACAGTTACTGTATTTGGTGCCGTAGATGTCATGAAGTTTGAAAACTGTAGATGTTCTTTTGTTAGGAAGGAGCAAAACAAAATTGGTAGTGTTGAGTCTTTGAAGAACAGAGATTTAAACACTGATGGTGGAACAGAGGATAATCCGGCCTTGTATCTGTATAAGAAAATGTTTCATTTTACAGCCTGGAAGAGCAAGATATAGGCAACTGACCATAAGCTACAAAATTGCTGTGAAATGAAATAATAATAAATTCTGGTGGTGTATTAGTTAGTTCATTGATGACTTTAAACCAGTATTGTGGATAACATCTGGACTGCTCTTTGGTTTTTAAAAGAATTTTTAATAATTAAGTTAGTGAGTAATGAGCAGCCCATTCTGTGCCTTCACCCCAACATGATCCCTGTCCAGTCACTTGGTCACCTCTGAGAAGGTCTGAAGAGGCACTTTGTTGACCAGCCCACAAACCCGGAGGATGCTTAAGGGATCAAGTATGTTCCTTCAGAGTGCGGTTATTATTGGAAGACCTGTTCATGTCGTAGCTCAGTCCTGTTTGATGTGGTGGTGGGTGGATCTTGTTCTTTCTAAAGGAGAGAGGGTCTAACCCACATGTCCCACTCAGTGAGAAAGAGAATTCAACAGTCTCATTGAGCAGTGCTTTTTTTGTAAAAAAAAAAAAGGTGCCGGAACTCACGTCGCCGCTGGCAGTAAGCACTCAGCGCACGACCACACACACCGATCCCAAGCCGAGCAGCTTCCCAAGTACTATCTCACTATCAGATGGCAGAGAGCAGACTCAGAAGCAGCCTCCCTATGTTAATGATGTTTGCTGCTGATCTGCTACGCCCAACAGGCGATTCAAAATCACTTCGTAAAATCCATTGGGAAAAAGGGTGCCGGAATGCCGTTCCGGTGCGTCCTATGACCAAAAAAGCCCTGCCGTTGAGATTTGAGAAGAACCCGTCTGCCAACCGGCCGGGAATAGAAATCACGCGCACAAAGAGAGGGAAAGCGCTGGCTTCATCCTTCCGCCTGTCATTTCTCTCTCTTCTTTGTGGTTAATGTTGTCTAGGAATTGGAAAAGAAAGAAAAGAAACAGTCAATTGGTCACTCTGTGCGTGTGTGTGCGTGTGTGTGTGAAAGAGAGAGAGAGAATGAGAGAGAGCGTTTGTGGCCTTCGGCCCAGTTTTCTCTGTCTCTTGGTGGGGAAATCTTCAGAATTTCCAAAGGGCTTTAAGAATTTCTCTCCTGGGGCTGATCTTGCATGGGAATTGCATAGGTAGAGCTGCCTTTTCGTCTTCATTCACTCCAAGTTCTTTCCCATTTCGACTGCGCTTTACTTGAATTTTCTGGAGTGCCCTTCAGAGTGGAATAAAAAAAACCCAAACATGCCCTTGCGTTCTCTGATATCCCTCGCGCTTTTGCTACCATTTCTGGACATGGATCTGCCAGGGTCTCCAGTGCGTAAGCGAGGAAGTCCAGGGTGTGAAGCCTGATGGGATGCACGATCATTATTCTGTGCTTAGACTTTGGCTAAGAAGAGAATGGAAGTGGGCAACACCAGCACTTGTGAATGGCAGATATGATGAAGCATTTATTTATTTGATTTATACCCTGCCTTTTTCCTACAAAGGGCTCAAGGCAGCTTACATCTCCTCCTCCATCTTATCCCCACAACAACAACCCTGTGAGGCAGGTTGGGCTGAGAGTCTGTGACTGGCCCAAAGTCACCCAGCTGGCTCCATGGCCGAGTGGGGACTCGAACCCAGATCAGCTGAGTCCCAGTCCCATGCTCTTAACCACTACACCACACTGTCTGTCATAGCTCAGGGTCGTACTAAGTGGGATGTTTGTCGGGATGGATGAGCAGGTGATCTTCTGCATCACCAGGCCTCTCCAAACATCACCCCAGTGTACGTCTTGTGCCAGATGGCTTTCCTATTTTGGGTCTCTATCAGCTCTGAGTACAGCAGAAAAGAATGCAAATGGAGCTACAACATAATCTGAAACGAAATGGCACTGTTCTCCTCCCTAGGCTAAATCAGACTTATTTAATCTATGGCGGAAATCTGCACAACTTGGGAAAGTTGCACCAATAGCAAGCGAGCTCACATTCGGCAATTTGTAAATATCTTTTGTGGATAAACGCAACCATGTTTGGGGCCTCGAATGGACACACTCAGGCATTCCGCAGGCCAAAGGAAAATGTCCATACCGACCGGGCATGTGCTTATTTAAACAAGTTTGCTTAACTCGGCTCTTTCTCTTCTGGAAACACCTGGAGCGGCATTCCCAGTGCAGATCCGCATCCTGAAGAGGCTTCTGCTGGAAATGGCGCCCTGTGTGAACTTTGCTTTGCCTACACATGTGCTTTTGGAGTGTGCATCAGTTTCAGGGGGCATAAGACAGTCAGGCGGGAGCGATTTGCAGCAGAAAACGAGTGTGGTGCCCTGCTCTGGGCTGGGTGAACGCTTTGTGCCAGGGGCCTATGTCTGCGTCCTTCCACTCAAAATATAAACGCCCAGGTTAAGCACATTTATTTAAGGATCTGTCCAACGTCATTTGAGTCCGGCCCTGGATTGCACCACTGGGGGTAGGCATGCTCAGGGAGCTTTGGGGATTGAGGGTAGTTCTGCAGGGGATGTGGCACCTGGGATACCTCTGGCTCCTTGCAGAAACGGCAGCATGCAAGTCCCTTCCTGTGCTCAGGAAGCCTGGTCTCCCATGATGCTCCATCCGTTGCATGTGGTCTGCATAGCGCACGGTTGTCTTCGACTCAGAACCTGCAGGTCTGCCCTGCACGGCTGAAGGTCCAGTTGGAACAAGCTGAGAACAGGTTGGAGTGACAGGTTTTGAGTGGTCAGGAATGACGGCCTGTCATGTTCTTGCTGTGAGGAGCTTTATTCTTGTCTCGTTGGACTTCTGCTAAGACTCAGCTTAATAGCTCTACATGGGCTCTTATTAAGCTTACTAGCAAATGGAGCTTGGATAGTGTGTGTTGGTGAGACTAGGCGTGTGGTTAATTTATTTCCGTGCGGTCAATTTAGGGTGTATTTGGGTTTAGCGCATTGAAGAACCCCAGATTCTAAGTGCACTGAATAATTCTCGATGTGCAGAGTTTGCATTTTTGGTTGCAACTCCTGTTATTGATGTGCTGCCTTTAATAACTCTGTGTGTGCGTGCGTGCGTGCGTGCACACACACACACACACACACACACACACACAGAGAAAGAGAGGCATAATGAACTAATAGCGTTTCCATTGGTTAAGATGTTTAAATGTGATTTTGGAGTGTGATCATTTTAGTGGTGTTTGGCTTCCTGTTGCTCTCTTGTGCGTACTGTCATTCATCTCAGAGAAAATGGATTTAAAGATTGTTTCCTAAAAGCATAATTGGGTTCCATTTCAGCTACAATTGTTAAATTATAATACTGACTCTAAAATATAGTTATTCATCCCATAAATACCTTTAAGAAAACGTGTTCTCTCCATCAAATGAGAGCCGAAAACCGAACCAGATTAAACGTTTCTTTGTCAGCTTGCCACACGAGAAATCAATAAATCCTCTGATTGTCTTGGCATAACACATTGGATGAATGTATAATGAAAATAACATTTTGCTTCTTTAGGAGATCGACAAGGTATATAATAAAGTCTCTTTGGAAATGACCTTCTGCGAAACACAGAGTGCTGAGAGTTTTATTTGTCTTCATGCGCTTCTCTTGAATCACTGCACATTGTACGGCTTCGGTGGCTTAACATGTTAACAAGGAGACCTGCAGCGTAGATACAGTGCCACACCTTCACACGTAACAGCTTTTAACCTGCCAGAATACTCTGCTTTGCAAAGCTAAATGTCGCTAAAATACCACAAGCAAAGTTTTCGAAGGTGGTTCTGAAATTTGTAAAAGAAAAGGAGGGTTTCTTTACACGGATTTCATATCATTCATTCAGTTAATAGAATTGCGCTCCTACGGTGTCTACGGCCGTATGCCAAGTCTCTCTTAATTCTGTTTTAATTCTCTTTCTCTCTTAATTCTACCAATCCAACTAAAGTAGACCTGATTGCACCTCCAGATTAAGGTATACTTGATGACAGTTGCTAACCAAAATTGTCCGATGGACAATCAAGGAACACATTTACGCTCACCAACCATTTGCCATCTTGCGGTACATTGCTGGCTTCACAACCTTGAACCCTAACCCAAGTATGCATATTTCAGGTAATTCCTGGAGCTGCTCTCTAACCTGCGAAAGTTTGCTTAAAGGTGCTTGTGAAGCTGCTTCTCATGCTATGGTTTTCAAAGCAAACAGCAATTCCTAGCAGACACTCCGATGTTCATAAAGGGCTGAAAGCACCGTATAACACGGCTCTTCAGTAGATCTGTGACTTCCCAGCACTTCGAAGTTCACAGACTAATAGAAGCCACCATTTTAATAAGATCCTTTGTGGGCATAGGCGTAGGCCTGAAGTAACATGAGAAAAACCTCCAGCAGGTTATGTAAAACATAATATTAAGAAACATATAGCCATTTCCCACAGAGCTTACTAACTCATTAAATCCTGAAATGCGATGTTTTGCTTCGCTTAATTCCTGCTTTAAAACATTGTACATTTTCTGCTGTATATAAATGGCCAAGGTATAAGGTCTAGATTAGTTACTAGTGCTCATTTAAATTTTTTAAAAAACCATTCCATTTCAAACATTTTTCTACTGCCTTTCACCTAGAATGACTCCAGAATGGTTCTGGTTTTGAGACAGTTTTTAAAAAATACTTTCAGAGCTGTTGATTTTATTTTAACCTGCAAATAGAAAGATTATAATGTGCATATAGGAAATTATGTATAACTTTGCCTGAACAGAGACAGTATTTTGGGGGTCTGATCCCGCCCCCAATACTCACCTGCTCTTATTTTCTTATGGATCCCCCCACCCTATTTTTACAAAATCTTATTTACCTGTGAGTTATGCTTCTCTGGAGACAAGCTATGGTCTTATTCAGGTGTAAATGATCTGAAGGCCTTGCCCTTCATATGTTGTTCAAATAACCCTCATGTTTTTAGCTGCTCAGTTTCCCTTTCTCCCTTTCCAAATAAGCTCCTGCTCTAGTCCAAACTATGAAAAAAATATATGACGTGATGGAGGAGAGAACCAAATTATTTTTACCTGGGCATCTTCTGAAGGCACATAATCCAGCAGTTTTGCTTGCTGAAATTCTGCAGGCTGGGCATCTGCGTAGGAGTTCCTTCAGGCGATCCTGAATTACGAGGGTACATACCCTCGCTAGGTCAATAGTCACCACGATGACTCACAGCCCCTAACGCATATTGGCAAAGTATCTTTACGCTGCGATCCACAAATCAGTTAAGGCCCTCTCCCTTGCAATTAATTAAGGGTGCAACCCTATGCATGGTTAGACACATTCTGTCTAAAGGTGAGTAAGGCTATGCCTTACTTCCCAGGGGAACAACTCAGCCTCAAGTCTTTCCTAAGATCAAAGCTTGGCCCTTTGCCCGGCTTCCAGCCCAGTTGCCCCCAGTGGCTTGTCCAGAGGCACATTATTACTGGGAAGATGGAATCCACTTGCGTGGGTGGGGATGGATGCCTGGGAAACAGGAATGGGCCCTTCCATTTCTGTGCACTGCTTCAAGACTTGATAGACCATGTGGCTGGGGTTGAGCACATGGCCCTCATCAATTGGCATGCCCCTGTCCGACCATTAATACTCAGGAGACTGGCCCGGTCCTTCCGAACCAAATTCGGCCACCTTAAATGATTTGTGGATCGGATTGTCTAAAATTCCCAATATTGACCAGCGAGTCTTAGAAATAATGTTTGAAATAACCACAGAAAACAGTGATGGGATGGCGTTATGTGTTTAGTTTCTTCATCTTAATTCTTTCCGATCAAGGTTGTCTCTTGATTTGCTTAACAAAGTTAATGTGATCGTTTCAGCTTTTGCCTTTGGTTAACCCCATGCTGTTCATACTGTTTTCTTTGTAGTCACTGAGCAGGAGACTAAAGTACCCAAGAAAACCATCATCATGTAAGTGCTGTTATTATTTTTTAACCTTCGTGCAGTGCTGTGCTTCTGCATGTCCCA
Organism: Varanus komodoensis; assembly: GCF_004798865.1. NCBI lineage: Eukaryota > Metazoa > Chordata > Lepidosauria > Squamata > Varanidae > Varanus > Varanus komodoensis. The sequence continues at coordinate 7,247,345 of NW_025335440.1, forward strand.
TTAACCAGCCTGCGTTGATTGGCCATGCAGGTGTGTGCCTTCCCATCCCATCCCATCCGATCTTGTGGCATTGTTGTGTTAGGAGAGGCGGCGGCAATAGGTTGGTGACGATGAGCAAACCTGGAGCCATCCTGCAGTGCTGGCGCTTGGACATAGTTCGACTCCCGTTTGGGGTCTTCCCTCAATTCAGCCTAATGGAAGAGAGCAGGCCAACCCAGTAGCAATAACAAGAACCGACCTCCGCACACCACGGCTTCAAAAGATGCGCTAAGGCATACTAACATGGCTTTTAACTTGCAATCTTTTCTTCCTCTTATTTTTTCCATGGCAACATTTACCAAGAGAGGGTTTGGTGAAGGAGTCGGCTCTGGCAACGTAATTTGGTTTGCATTCTTGGTGCATCGTTGCTTCAAGCGGCTACCGCGCTGAGTTGGAGCCAGAACGGAGGGTCGCATGAAGGAGTCTGGGTGGACTAAAAAGGGTTCCTGGGTCACTTCTGCCATGGATCTTTTCCACGCTTTTGCCCCAGGCAGTCAACTGCTTAAGCACGAATGTTTTTTAAAAAGTTTCCTCTCGGTGACATGAAACCAGTCAAATGAATATTCTCTAGCCATTGTCAAGCATATTCTTCTGCCCCGCTTTCCAAGCAGACAAGGAGAAAGCCTTTCTAATGAAAAGGTTTTATTACATTAAAGCTGACCTTTGTAATACAGAAAAGACCATTGCAGGAAAGAAAGGGCAGGGCTATAATCCTGGCCGTAAGGGGAATGCCGCTTAATGGTAAGCAGTCGGTTGCAATGCTTCCTCTCCAACCTGCAAAGAGCGACCCCTTGTGACCTGATGCTGGAACCTCGGATTAATAACATCAGGTCCACTTGAGGATGCTCACTAACCTTCCCACAGTGTCTGAAACTGCCTGATCCTTGGAGACTGCTTGGCTTATCCCTGAGTCTCCTGGGCTTGGCACCTCAGCTGTGGACTCCGGCCCCTCCTTTCCATGTGAGCCAGATCCTGTACACACAGTCCTTGAAGACTCTCTTAAGGGAGGAGTGGGATAAATCCCCGAGACGTCACAGCATCGCACATCTGATCGGGCTGCATTCGAGCGCCACGGAAGCCAAACAAAGCCCTCCCCGTCGTCCTCATTCCAAACGGAAGGCCGAGGCAGAACTCAGTGGCTGAGCGGAAGTGCCCATTGCACTCTGCACCGGCACCACGGCAGGGCGGGCAGAGCTGGCGTGTCCCCCCGGACCCCACGATCAGCGAAAAGGAAGGCACAGACATGGAGGCCATGTGCTAAGCACGCTTCAGTGCCACCGGAGCGTTTCTCTTTCGGAAGAAGTCCTGTGGCCACCGAGGCCTTTCTTTTGAATGATTCTAGAACGCTGCTGACACAGCAAGGCCAGGCCTGGGCATGCTGGCCGGCATTTCCTCACTGAGATGCTATTTTACACAAAGACAGAGTTTGCACGTACAGCAGCACTGCGCCCACAACCTGCCTCCTTTTGGTCTGGAGCTGAAAGCCAGCACCACCCAAACGCCCTGGAATGTGAACTGGCCACAGGCTTTCCCAGGGAGCAAGAGCTAAATGACGAGAGGGGCAAACGGCTACAACGCCGAGTGTTTGCTCAGGGAAGCTCTGCTGCCCAAGCTCACGGGAGGACCAGGTGGGCTCTGGTGTGCAGAAGAAGGGAGAGATACTGCCTATTACACCCAAGGACAGAACAAGTCCCAAGGACAGCTCAGGAGTCTGATTATCTGATTAGGGTGGGGGAAACAAAAGATCAGAGCCTGAAGGGATTCGGGGTGCCTCTTCAAGGACAGGTTTCCCTCCTGCTGCCAGACTCTTTGCCAAAGAATGCCACTTGTGGTTGCGCAGATGGGGCCGGGGTCCTGCTTAGTTCTCAGTCATTCTTACTGGGATCTGTAGACTGGGCCTCCGTCCACATACGTACCTCCAACCATGTATGATCAGGAAAAGCATTCTGTAGGAATGAATGCAGGTAATTCACTTGTGCCTTTGGTGTCATAGCTGTAAGCAAAGGGCAACCAGCCTCCTTTCATGTACCAATGGTAAATGTTGCCAGTAGATCAGAGTTAATGACCAAATGTTTCTCTTGATTGGGAATAAAAGAGGAAGAAAAGCCACTGGCTTCTGGGAAGTACCACAATGCCATTCGATGGTAAAAAAAAAAATGTGCACATTGGTTGCAGTCGGGCCATCAGATCTTGTAGGATTTGCCTTTAGACAAAAATGTCAGATTTTAAATGATGGAACCAATCCTAAAAGCCAATTCTGGCACCAACCTTCAGAATTCGAAATGACATGGAGATTTCCTGAATGTTTAACTCTATTTTTTTATCTACTCTTTAACTAAGAAACCTTGTAACTTTGGAAACGGGCAGGCAAACTCAACGTGGGAATAGGCTCCCATGAAATGAGATGAAGGTGAGATGGTTTTGAAGCTGGTGGTGGAAGGAACGTTTCTAGAGCGTGATCTTCTTCACCATCAAGCACAAAGATATTCCAGAGGAAATACCAGTATCTTAAAACAATCAGTTTCTAGCAGGCATTATTTAAGCCCCTCCCTCACTCCTTCGCTGGCTTTTCGTTCTTGCTGCTTACAGAGTTTCAGGGAGCCCTTCGTGCTACCCTGCTTGCACATGACTTGCAATGTTGCTAAATGTGGTAAGTAATTACTGCTCACAGTATGTAGCACAATTAAGGACAGATCAATAGAACTCAAGCCACATTTTGCTTTCCATTGCAATGCTGTATCAGCAAACATAGTTTTAACTGAAGCACATCACTGCCAGTAATTTATTAAATGCTCTAGTGCATAAAAGAAGGGTTATCCTAATGGGCCACCCGCAGTTTTCTGAGTCGGAGCCAGATGTCCTCAGATGGCCTGTCCATGTAAGAAATAAATGCCACGTGGTTGGCATGAGAGCCGAAAAAAGTGCTTTCTTGCATATGCCGTCCTATAGCAAGAGATTCTCAGGGCAGCTCTCATAATACAAGGCTCCCAAAACAAGCAGTGTAAAATATCTAGTATTGTCAGGCTCTCAGAATTTGGAAGTCATTGCTGCTCTATAGGATAGTCAGCTAAAATCAGTCTTTGGAGTAGAAACATAGAAACAGAGCGAGTCAGAAGGGGTCTCCGGGGCCATCTAGTCTGACCCCCGGCACCAGCCGGCTCCACTCATGACATGCCCGCCATGTGCATGTCCAGCCTATCCTTGAACACCCACACCGATGGGGCCTCAACCACCTCCCGGGGAAGCTCCTTCCACACCCTCGGGGTCCTAACTGTCAGGAAGTTCTTCCTGGCATCCAAATGGAACCTGGGTTCCTATTGTTCCTTAGAGTAGTCCAAACCTGCCTGCTCAGGAAAGCCTGATAGTCCACAGAAACGCTGAAGGGTTCTGGTTAGTTCCTTTCTGACTGTGAGATGGATATGCCAAGCCACGCTGACGCATGCCGCTCCAACCACGAGCATTCTCACATGACTGAAATGCCCCCGAAACTAACCCGCTGTCGCTGCCCCACTGCTTTGCTCCTGGCATGTCACATCGTGTGCATCCCCAAAGGCCGGGAAGGGCGGAAGGGCAAGGAGTCCTTTTCTTCATACGAAAATGCGGCTTCTAAAATTTCCACCATCAGAGAGGAGACAATCACAACGGTGGTGAAGGCGCCGAGGGTGAAGCGGCGAGCGTCTCCCGCACGCCCGTCTTCAGGCTATTCTCCTTCTCGCTCTCCGAGATCAGAGCTGTCAACACCTGAACTGGTTTACGGGAGCAAGATCAGGCCGTCCGTGCACAGGCAGGACCTGGAGGCCATGCAGAAAGCGGCCATTCCCACCCATTTCGTGACGGAGCCCGTCGAAAAGCTGGGAGGAGCTGTTAGAGGGATTGCTGTCGAAAGCCCTCTGGAGGAGCAGGCACACAAATGGGTTGAAGTGGAGGAAATAATTGAATTCAATGTGAAGGCACCTGCCCAAGCAGCAAGGAAAAGAGGGGCTTCTCCTGCGAGATCAGAGAAAGATGAATTCGCATCCAGTTATACTCCCCCTGGCGCAAGACCCAGGCCTTCCCGTGAAGATGACCCAAACACCAATAACTCGAACAATAAGCTAGTGGAGCAAACTCAGTCTTCTGGGTCCCCGGATGTTGAACTCTCTGGAGCTGACTTCAAAGGAACACCAACCAGCCAGGAAAGGGAACATTCTTGTGATAGGTTGGAAGGCAAGAGCTGCCCTGAAGAAACTGAGATTCGGGTGGAATTGCCTCCATCTGCCGTTGCGGATGAGCCTTCTGAGTTGACCGCAGCAAGCCAGGGGGACTGCTTGCCCAGAGACCACGAGGTTAAAGATCCCGCTGTTGTGTTTGACACAACATGGACTGCTGGAGACGGATGCTCGGGCACTGCACAAGATGAAGAATTTCCTGAGGAAAACATTATAGTTGATGAGCCAGAAGAGGGAGGGTTGGATGACCTCTGCCACCGAGACCTCAAAATCCTTACCCGTAATGGGAAAGCCCTGACTCTGGAGGACCTCGAAGATTACGTCCCCAAAGAAGGGGAAACGTACAGATGTGGCACTACTAACTCTGCAGATGACAAGCCTTGTGAAATAGCCGTGCTCCAGACTGAAATTAACAAGCCAACTATTGGAAAGCCCCTCCTATGGAACGTGGGCAGGCCCGTGCCTGCCAGGCCGGCCCCAACCTTCTTTAGCAGCTTTGAAGGCCCCCGCCCAGGAAGCGTCTTTGTCTCAGCATCCAGGGTGACAGGCGTGCAGTCGAGGGGCCCGTCGAGCGTGTCCTTCCACGTCGCCGAGTCGTGCACAGCCGCAACGGCAACCCCCGGCACGTTGGCGGGATCCCCATTCAGGCTGACGCCGTCCTTCTGCACTGAGGTTCAGCTCTCCACGGACAATGGACAATCCAATTTTAAGACAGAAGTTTCCAGAAGAACCCACAGCTACGGCACTGTCGGGGAACCTGTGACCTTGTGCATCAAGAAGGAAGATGCTTCCCAGAGCTGAGCAGACATCAGCTCTGCTTTTCTAGTTGCGACACACTTTACGACATAACAGTCAAAGAAGAGGAGGCATGAAGGTAAAAGAAGGAAACAACTAGGGAAGGAATGGAATCACAAACAGATGTTTTTTCAGTGATGTAACAATGGATGATTTTTCAGCCCCGAAGAAGGAAATTGCTGAAGTGCATAGGCTAATAATAGAGCTTTTTTCGTTGGTGCTCAAGACTTTTCAGCATTTGTTCCCTCTTTGCTTCCTTCTTTAGCCCAAACGATCGCCATCCTATACAACACCAAGGAACCTGGGGGAGGGGGGAATGTGATGGGACTCAAAGACGAGCATGAAAGAAAACTATCTCAACAAACATACTGTACGTTCAAGTTACACATAGAGCTTTTCCAGTCTTAAAGGGAACATTTCTGTCAGTTCAGTATGTATAATGTAACCTTTGATTTGTGATTTTTAAAAAGCACACCATTCCGCTGCAAGCAACGAAGCTCAGATTGTGTGGGCCAAGGGCAGTGTTAGTGATGAAATCTAAAGAAATGACATTTTTATTTTCAGTTGTACATTGGGCTGGTAAATATCTTATGGAAAGAAGATTATGCCATCACCATTTGGCAGTGCCAGCTAGCAGCTAAAAGGAGGAGGAATATTTTCATTTGAACATGTTTCAAATTGCTCTTGTATATGCCATAAAATGCTGCATAAAGTAGCTGAGCTGAAACTTTCAATAAACGACCGAATGGCCATACAAGGCTCCCAGTGAGCTTTAAGCACAAGCTCATCTGTCTGTGTGCCGAAGACAGATCAGTTGCATACATTTCAGGATGTACTAATTACATCCTAAGTCATTTGTGCCTTTGCCTTGTAGGTAAATGCTGACTGGAAAGCTACCCCAGCTTTTATTACATCCAGTGCTATTTTCACACCGACTTGGGAGGAGGCTGGATTGTAAACAATGCACTGTGTAATCCACAAGTCTGCTGTTACTGCCCTTGACGGAAGTGGTGCTAACTTCTGTGGATGCTAACTAAATGTGGATTGCACTTCGATGGTTACATTGTTCTTTCTCCAGTACTCCTGCATATTCTTCCTTTACTAGAATGACAATTATAATCAATCAATATATACTTCTCTTTTGACCAGTTCCTAAGGCAAATGCCAAAGAACCCAAGCACCACAAACTCCATTAGCGGTTAAATAATAAAAGAGCTCATAAACACAGCTTTCATGGTGATGGGGCAATTTGCCATTCACTAAAAGGACGGGCAACTTATTATCACAGGTAGTGTTATATGGAACTGAAATGTGTCAAATATCATAAATTAAATTACTCCTGAGTGAATAAAGAATAAACTCAGAATGAGGAGTTTAACTGCATCTACAGAAATTCCTTACTTATCAACGTGACTATGGATGCATTCAGATGCATTTAATCAGACTCATAATTGGGTGCCTAAAATTTTACCAGGTCAAAGTATTTGCAGTTTTACAACTGCTGCTATCAGTCTCACTAAATCTTCACCAGCTACTGTTTGTGCAAAGAGACTGCGTATGGTGGTCCATAACTTATGGATTCTATAAGATCTTGATGTGGTTCAGATAATCCCTTCTATTCTCATGAACTGCCTCAGTTAACTTCTGACAATCACAGCATTATTCAGCACTAATTCTCACAAGAAAAGCCTCTCGAAAGAGTGCTGTTGTGATTGCAACAACTCCTCCTGACTAAATTCCATGTGTAATTTGTTCTGGCTCTGTCGTTGCTCTCGTTATGATACGGACTTGGCCTCAGATATGTCAGCCTTGAAATGACAAACCTTGGCTGTATTCCAACAAGGACATGCCAAGGAAACCAGAGCAAATTTGTTGCAAGGGCTACTCAGGAGCAAGCACCTTTATTCTTGACATGTTATGGAGGCCATGCCACTCCCAGTGGGCAAGTGGAGGGGGAGGGAAATGCACCCCTGTTTAAAAGGGGGGAAATACTGTTCCATTGATTTCTCTTCACACAGTACGTAAACAGATGTGGAGTTACAATGCATTAAGATCTCTCATCTGCAGAATTAGAATAAACGAAGCCCAGGAACCCAACTTATCCTTAAATGGTTGCACTGGAACAACCTTTCCAAAAGTGCTGCCTTCCAGAGGTGCCGGGTCCTGGAACAACTGTTCTTCGCCAGCATTTATGGAGGCACTAAAACATCACAGGAGAGACAAGCCTATTGTTGGAAGAGGTTAAACTAGCAAGAATCTTCCTGATGGATTCAGACTTGCTGAGCATTTTAAAGATTGCACATGGTTTTCTTTTTTATTGAGGAAGGAATACAATGTGTATCATGGCTTCTTGAGGTTTCTACTGCAGAAACCATTCAAAATGTTGCTCCTGGGGGTTCCTTCACCTTAAAAATAATGTGCATGAATTTCCATCTCTAGAATTATACTTGAACCTTGCAACTGGGTAGTGTTTTGGGGAAAATGTTTGTGCGCAACTTCCGTTTTAACTAGCATCTCACTGGCATGTCATTAAGTTACATGACTGTACATTATTGTCTATGGCACAGTGGCAGGGGTGGGATACCTTCCAGATGGTGTTGGATGGACTCCAGCTCCCATCAGTCCCAGGCATGTGGCCCCTGGCTGCTGGAAAATGTAGTCCAACAATATCTGTAGGGGTCCACGTTTCCCATCCTGCATCCTGCATTTTATTTTGGAAGTTGCAGACATCTCAAAAGATCAACATGCCTAACATCTCTCTGCTGATGCTCATTGGATTGTTCAGCCCAGATATTTTTTTAAAATTCAGATATATTTGTGGAAATCTCAAGTACTGTGATTAAGAAACAGCAGATACTGGCCTTTCATGATTTTATATGCAGAATTATTTGGCAGGTGTTATGTCTGTAAGAATGTGCAGAGATGACAGACTCTTGGTTTTATTTTGCTGAGTCGTTCTTTGCTAAACAAACAGTGATTTGTTACAATAAATAACTGCATTTCTCTTGATCAGCCATAACTCCCCATCTGTTTACTTTTTAAAAAACTACAACAGAAAAGCAATTCGGCGGAATGATGTGTGCTATACAGTAATTTTTAAAAATCTAGAGAAATTTTCCAAAGACGTTAGAGCCTCCGATACATTTAATTTTGAAGTATTTTCCTCAAGATTAAAAGTGCATTTGCTTGTACTTGATTTACAGTTTGTAGAGAATTAAGGAGGTGTGTGGGGATTGATAACCTCTAAAGGAAGAGGTGAATTGTATTTTTTTAAAAAATCTCCATACGGAAGAACCAAATCGACAGTGTGTTTCCAGTAGAAGGGAAGGGGTAGAAAAACGGGACACCCGATTGTCTCACTTGACCCAAACCTTGGATGCGATCTTAGTCAGAACACACTGTCAGATGCTCAGCTGCATATCAATAAAAGTTCAGGTGTCACAACGCTGGCTCTGTTTTGCGTCGTGCTTTCATGCGGTTTCTTTGCAGTGACTTTCCAGGGCTGGGTTGGATTTCTGGACTCTGCATCCAGCAGCAGCGCTTGCTATGCTGAAGGTAATCTTGGGGAGCCACGTAGCTCAAGCAGAGACGCTCACCTGCCGGATTCCCTGGGAAGATTTGGCATCTTTTATTGCGGTTTAATAGAAACAGAGCAAGTCAGAAGGGGCCTCCTGGGCCATCTAGTCTGACCCCCGGCTCCAGCCGGCTCCACTCACGACATGCCCACCATGTGGACGTCCAGCCTATCCTTGAACACCCACACCGATGGGGCCTCAACCACCTCCCGTGGAAGCCCATTCCACACCCTGGGGGTCCTGACTGTCGGAAAGTGCTTCCTGGCACCCAAATTGAACCTTGGCTCCCTGAGCTTTGCTCTGTTGGAGCACATCCTGCCTTCCTCTGCAGCGGAGAACAGGTCTGCCAGAGGGAATACGGCCTGCCTTTGTCTGCACACAGACGCAACACGTAGAAAAGCAAAGGAAGGTTATCCGTCAGAAAATACAAAGCAGGCCCAAGCTTTCAAACGGATGGTGTCCAAGCGGCAAATATTACTGCTCCATCCCAACCTTATTCTGAATTTGTAAGATCTGAAGAGCCTAATGCCTGATAGACTTACAGACAGAGAGGAGTTAACTAGAGAGGAAAATGAGAAAGGGGCCAGCACGCTTGTTTGGCAGAGTCGGCACTGAATGGCCGTCCCTTGCTTGGGCAGGGAGGGGTGCAACGGATCCGCATTGAAGGTTGGTTCCAAGCTTGCTCTCCCTCCGTTTTCTGAGCTCCTGGTTCCTGTACTCTTTCTCTCTGCGCTTGTCACTGTGGAAGTGGGGAAATGCTGGATGGGTGCTTAAGCGCTTTTGCGGGTGACTTTAGACGGAGGAAAGGAAGGGTAAAGGAGTCCCATAATAAAAATGATAGAATGATAGCAACATGCATCACTGTGTACATCCCATAATAGAAAACTCAAACCCACCATGCACTCTCCTGTATCTGCCCCCACCTAGCAGGTCAGACAGCAGCTTTTTGGCGGGTAATTTAATTTGGGATCAATAGCATGGAGGGAAGGTTAAAACACGCTCTCCCCAAAATATTGTCGCCCCTACATCTGTTCTAGGAGGTCTGATTATGGGGTGCCCATATAATGTTCGGCTTTCAAGAAGTGCTAGTTGTAGGCTCGGCATGGCAGGCCTTGTTTATGCCTCAGCTCGCTTAGGATTGCCCATCAGGGGCACCGTCTGTAGGGTCCAGGCAGGCACCTGTGGTTGGACTGCCAGGACCAGCGTGCGGGGCAGGGTGGGGCCCTGCAGCAGGTCTGGAGGGCCAGAGGCACATCCGTGTCACAGTCCGGGGTCAAAGCCGGAGAAGTGGCAGATGCAAGCCACGCAGTCCGAGAGCACGGTGCAAAGGTCAAGTTGCAGAGAGACAGTCGGCACGAGACAAGGACAGGCGCAGGGAGAGGCTGGAGCGAGGCCGGCACGCTCTGGGGTTCGGGCGAGGCGATGCAGGGAGCCCAGGCACGAGCGGGTCCCCAGCACAGCTCGTGCTGCCGTGGCCGAGAGCGGAAGTGCCGTGCCGCCTCTGAGCCCGTCTTCCGGGCCCTCCAGCCACACGGCATCACTGCCCCACAGCTGCTCCCTACGAGCGGTTTCTGCTTCTGCAGGCACTGCAGCGTCACTCTGGCCCCGATCGTGACGACATCTCATGGCTGGCAGATGTTGTTTGGCTCTCTCTAGGAAAGGCTGCGAGTTCAGAAAAGCCCCCCGGACTCTGCCCTCAGGGGGTCTGTCAGAGGTTCCAAAGAAGGAAAACCGTCTTTGAGTTCGGTATCCAGGGCATCCCAGGGGGTGAGAAAAAGAAGGGGAAGGCCTGCCAGCTCCTGCCACATCCCAGTGGTGCCTCGTCCCCTCCTCGTCGTGAGCGGGGGGAAATATTTAGAAGCGAAAACCAGCCCCCTAAGTGTTCTTGCGAAGCGCAGAGCCAGTCTCCTCCTCTGTGCTCAGCTGGATAATGTTCAAGGCTTTCTGAATTTGGAAGGCTGCCAGCAGCCGGATAAGATGGTGCTGTAAGTTGCTTTTATCAGCACGGTGACAGCAGCGCCGATAAAATATTTTCCACTCAGTTTGTTTTTCATTTAATGGAGCATAAATGATTTTCAGTTCAAACAAACATAGTTGATATCGACATTGAATTTATTCTTTGCTTAGAGAGCAAGCCACAGGTTCCGTGTCTCTGGATCATTCTGATGGACAAATAAATACCCCCCGCAGTTGTTGCTGTTATGTGCTGTCAGGTCGTCTCTGATGTATGGCAACTCCATGAACAAAAACCTTCAGAAAGCCCTGTCCAGGGCAGCCCTGCATAGATCTTCTAAATTCCAGGCTGTGAATTCTGGGATGGAGTCCAGCCATCTGTTGATTGATCCTCCCTTTTCCTTCTGCCTTAACTTTCCCTAGCAGGGTGATCGTCTCCAGGGAGTCTTGCAACTCGAGGGGCTAAAATTGTTGTCCTCCCATTTTGACTTCTTTTACTGTTACCTTCTGCTGGTTCTCTTTGCCCTCATCCTTCCCTCTCATGCTTTAAATCCTTCAGTAAAATGTGTGTGTCCATCAAGGGGACTTTGTGACATTTAATCACTTGGAGGTTGTTAGGTTATGGTATTCTACAAAATGTCAGCTTGTGGCTGCTTCTTTACACAAGAGCTGGATTAAACCTCTTGGGGTTGTTTGTTCATGCAACCCCCCCCCCCCCCCGATGGGTGATTTATTTGTGTCCCGGGTGACTTGCCCGTGTCCCCTTCTAAACTGGCACAATCTTGCCTCCCTGACCTGACCTGGAAATCAGTTTGGTAATTTTGTTATCAGTTTGATAATTTTGTTATTTTCCCAGCAATCTCTCCTCTTACTCCGTCAGCAAACGGTGAGCCTTGTTTTTCTCTCATTTATACCTGTACAAATTGCAGGTAACCCCAGAAGAGGATGGACAGTTTCCTCCATGATGAAATGGTCCATAGCAGGAAGCAGCACTCTAACTGGGGTCCCTCTTGTTCAGACCCTTCTTTTGAGCTGCCAGGTCTGCAGTCGCCCTGTCCCCTGCCAGGGACTGGTTACAAGGGCTGCTTTCAAGCCACCCGATTCATGAACAAATTGAGCAGCCTCTTGGGGTGCCCAGCAAGCCCCGGGCAGGACAGGTGTGACTCACGATCACCTGCACCATTACCGAGGATGCTGGATTGCATCTCGTGCTCCGAGACCTCCTCCCCTGTCAGGGGCCCTCATCACAGGAGGATGGGTTTAGGCCCAGCTCTGCCGCTAGGCAAAGGAAGGCAGATGTTCCTAGAAAGGTGTGGGGCAGATTTTCAGCCTTTCCAGTTTGGCGCACAAAGCCAAGCTCAAGAGATGCTGGCCCATCTCATGCTAATGTCTGAAGGGCAGGAAAATGTCACAAGCCAGCTCTGGATGGGGTACATTTCTCAGGCTGGGTGGCAGAACACCAAGAAGATGCTAAATCTGGGTCCAAATGTATAGTTACCGCCCGAGGCAGAGGACACACCTGAGCTGGTCCTCCAGCTCTTCAACTAGGACAGTCCCCTGACGAGACACATTTATTTATTTACAATATTTGTATCCCGTCCTACACAATCCAAACATCCCAGGATGGCTTACAATATAAATTAGCAATAAGTAAACATCAAAAAATACAGTAACAAAATGTGACTGAGAATATGGACAAAACCAAATTAAAATTATTGAAACCTTAAAATGTTGGGCAAATAAAAAAGTTTTAACTGGCTCCGAAAAGAATATAAAGTTGGCACCAGGCGAACCTCTCTGGGGAGCACATTCCTCAGTCGGGGTGCCACCACAGAGAAGGCCCTCTTCCAGGGGTTCACTCTCCTAACCTCCTTCTTTCATTCAACACATGAATGGCTAACTGAGAAACTGCCAGGGCAGCATCAGATCCACTTCTGAAAAAGGTTGAGGAAAAAAATGTCATAATTCACAGGCAGGCCTTTCAGTTCCACGTCTCCTCCTTCCCTTGGCCATTCTTGTGCCTGTCTTTGAGTTATCTAGGAGGCTTTCCCTTCTGTTAAAATATTGAGGCATATTTTTACAACAGCAATTTCTATTTAAAAAAGTGGAGCAGAAATGAATATAATCTTTCCAGTAATTCATACAATCCTAATCTTAGTCATTGCAGAAGTAAGACTCTGCTCGGCTCGCAGATCCACAACAAACGTCCAAAAGGAGACGCTATCGTGTCTGTGCTTTGTATTCCAAAGTATACAGGTTGCACTTCTAGCATCTCCCATTAAGAGGATTTCTTTCATCTGGGCCAGCAAAAAGCCCTTCCTGCCAAAGATCTTGAGAGCTACTTGCAGTCCTGAGCTAGGCAGACCACCACTCTGACTCACTTACTGGCTTCAGACAACATGATAACTCTCACTCAGATATTATTATTATTATTATTATTATTATTATTATTATTATTATTAAACATTTCTATGCCGCCCCTTGCCGAAACCTCGGGGCAGCTTACAACACAATAAAATACATTGAAATACAATAGAACATAATAAATTACCATTAAATACTAAAATACAAAAAATACAGATGTGGGTTATTGCTGGTAGTCGTTGAAATGTGGGTTGTCTGAACCCATCTGAAATAACAAACTTTGGTGAACAAACCACATCCCACAGTCCACGAGTTATTTATGATTAACAGCTGGCTTCTGACCACACAATAGCTCACATTTCAACAACAACAACCCATGTTCAACCCACATTCACTATCTGAGTGCGGACTATCGGCTTGTCTCAACCTGTAGGGTCTGTTCAGATGGCTATAAAGCTGCCGCAGGATTTCATGCCTGCACCACATCATGAACGAATGAGGCCTGCTGGATTCCGCCACAAGATGAGCTAAGAGCTGCCATGGACTTCTGGAGGGACTTCTGTTGGAGCTCTATGGATCCTGGCCCTCTTAGGATCATGGAGTTGCGGGATGCGCATGATCCTCACAGCGTTAGAGAGCATCCAACCCCTTTCCAGTGTGCCCTTCCATTGACTGCAGGGACCCTTTTGGCAAAGGGTCTCACCCGCATATTCCCTGCTGCGGGTCTTCCATGCCAGTTAGGCCACCGGCATTGGACAGGGCTGCTCTCGAGACGTTGGTTGACACTGGCACCGCTTACCCATCGCTCAATGTCCTGCCCGCAGCTTAAAGGTGGGGGTAGTAGAGCCCGTCGCCGCTGCGGTTGCCCGGTTTCTCTCTGTCTCACCCTGAACGCATGACCAAGCCACTTCTGTTTCCACTGCTAGCTGAACAGCAGGCGCCTCCTGGTAAAATTCCAGACAAAAGGGATGAGCTGCCTGGTCCGAGCGTTCCTCAGGAGGTCCAGGAGGAAGGGGTCCATGAACGCACCGTTCCCATTGCAAGGTAACTTCCTTACTGTTTGGAAACCGCTTGCTTGGAAGCCATGCCAGACCTGTGCAGGTCCTCCCTGAACAGCTTCGGGTTGCAAAAAGCAGCTCACACAGTTCATCAGCTGCCCATGGTGGAAATGCTGGCAGTTGCAAGCCCACACACCCGGAAGGCACTGGTTTGGGGATGCTGGGATCGCATCCGTGCCCACATCGAAATGTTCTGACCGTGGAAAGCTAGCTTGGCTAGGAAGAGGGTTCTGCATGTGTCCAGTTCAGGGAGAGAAACACACAGTCAGAGGGTACCAAGATGCTGAATCAGGGATGAACATGACTGCAAAGGAAGGGTTTGCGGGGTGAGAAATTCGAACCCCACTGAGGTCACCACCTTAGAATTGAAAGCCCTGGCAAATGTTCAGCGCAGCAAGAAGGGACGTGAGCTTAGTAGATCAAAGATCACATTCCACTGAAGGATGGACTTGAAAGAGGAAGAGCCAGCCGGCTGCCTGTTTTCATTCGCAGAAAATTAAATCAGTCCCTATATGAGAGGACTTGCCATCCATAATTTGCTCTACTGGGGTAATACCTAGATGACCCTTCCAGTGGCATTGGGAGAGGGGGAGAAATCAGTTTATATGGAGGGTGGCTTGAGCTCTGCCACTCACCTTGGTAAGTGACTTGACCAGCAGCCCGTGGATCCCTCAGCTTTCTGTTGCGTCTCATCCGTTCGGAGCACCTCGTGACCTTCTCTCTTGATTTCAAATGTTCCAGGTCCCCGCAAATCTCAGATGGGGCAGCGTGGCCAGGGAGCGAGGAGGGGGCGGAGGCCATCTTGGACATCCAGAGGCAGGTTTGCATTGTGACCACAGAGACGACCCGCGTCTTCAGCACAGCGGCAACGAGCGCCACAAGTAAGTCAACCTGTCGCAAATTCCTCCCGGAAGTCCAGCAGAAGCAACTTCTGTGGAGCACAAAACTGTGGTGAGCCGTTGGATGAGCTCCCCAGAGGGACATCGGCAGGGCGGCTCAGCCCCTTCTCCGTGATCGGTTCACTTCAAATATCAAAAAAGTCGCAACTCAAAATGTAAACCACTGTGGATGTTCTCTGGCCACAGGTTTGGCCACCGTGCACGTTCTGTGGCCTGGCGTGCCAGCTGCGGAGGATAGGTGCCTTGTGACATTCAAAATATAAAGCATGTGGTTCTCAAATGGCAAAGTGGGGTGGGGGGGTGATGGGAATTGCGGAATTCTGGGGCACCAGCACTGACCTCGGAGCCCCAGCGACCTGGAAGGCGTCTTCGGGGGACCTGCGATCAACAGGGGGGCTTGTTTTCATGTGTGCTTCCTCCCCCGGCCCCTCGCTTCTTCTCAAACCCTCCTTCCAGAGTGCTTACTGCAGTTCTCCCCTCAGGCCCGCCCTACATGCAGGTGACGATTGAGGACGTGCAGGTCCGCGCCGGGGACATGGCCAAGTTTCATGCCATCATCGAGGGCGAGCCCCAGCCGGTGGTGGCCTGGTTCAAGGTAGGTTGCAGGCATCTCCAGACACAGGAGCCAGGGAGGGGAAAGGAGATCCATCGAACCGACTGGGATGCCGGAATGTCCAAACAAAAGGGGGAGGGGTTTGCGCATTCCTTAAGAAAATGCATGAGGACTAGGAGCACCATCGCAAGGGTTTGGGCTGGAGTCTGGGCACAGCTCTGGAACCTCTCCTGGGTGTTTCCTTCCTTGTGTTTCCTTCCTTCTCTCATTCAATGTCTATACCACCCAACAGGCAAAACTCTCTTTCTCAGTCTTTGCTGTGGTACGCGAAAAAGAATACCTCTGAGCACGTGCAGAGTGCTTTTCTTGTTTTCGCTTAGCAAAAACTGCTCTTGCAGATTTGTTGCTCAGTGGCAAAATGCTTCCCTGGAAGGAGTCCATAAGATGGAGGAGGAGAGATGATGCAAGCTGCCTTGAGCCCTTTGGAGGAAAAAGGCAGGATATAAATCACAATATAAATAAATAAATATAAATAAGGGGTCCATCTGCTCTGAAATGAATACCAGCAACAACAGTTGTTGTGTATTTATTGCCCACCTTTTCCCCTCTTGTGAGGAACTCCAGGCAGCGTACCTAGCTCCATTTTATCCCCACCACAACCACCCTGTGAGGTAGGCTAGGCTGAGAGTGAGGGACTGGCCCAGAGTCACCCAGTGGGCCCACGGCCGAGTGGGGACTTGAACCCGGGTCTCCCAGGTCCCCAGTCCAGCACTCTCCCCACTGCAGACCTTCAAAGGCACGGCATCGCCAGCAACCTTCGCACGGCTCTCCAGAAAATCTATGCCGCTCATCTGCATTTTGTATTCACATCTGCAGCTTTCCTGGGGCAAGTCCACACCCCTGAATTTGCGTGTGAAACGGTCCCCAGGCGAATGCGTGCATGGGTTTCGTTTCCCCCCGCTGAAAAGTCTTTGCTGGCATGTTGCTCTGAGCCCGTACAAACCACCACGAAGGCGTTCTGCTTAAACCGGGTCTTGTGTGCACTGCATTTCCCGGAGCGAGACGGGTGCACAAGACGACACGGAACCGTGGACTGGGCGCGCGCCTTCCTCATACCGAAGCCGTGTCTGTCCGCTCTTATCCGCCCCTTTCCATGGTGTCGAAGCACTGAGCCATCCCCTCTCCCCATCTAGGGCATTTCCTTGCTGGCCGACAGCGAGAGGGTCCATCAGTTTAACGAGGGCACACGGTATTCGCTGGTCCTGTACAACACCCGGCCAGAGGATGGCGGCGTTTATACGTGCATCGCTAGAAATGCAGCGGGGGAAGTCTTGTGCAAAGCTGAACTCGTGGTGCAAGAAGGTAACTATGCAGCCGCGCCCCCTGCTGCCCGCCCCCGCTTTCTTTCTTCCTGTTGGGTGCTCTTAATTTATACTGTTAATTTATATTATTCTATGGAAGTTGATTTATGGATGTGAGCCGCCCTGAGGCTTCGGCAAATGGGGCGGCATAGAAGTCTCCTAAATAAATAAATAAATAAATAAATAAATATCTATAGAAATACATATAAAATCTGGAAACATCCTGGATAATAATTTAAAACCAATAAATAAAATCAGCAATTATTAAAATATCGTTTAAATATAAAGGTCTTGGTCTGGCGCCGAAACACAAATAACGGCGCCAGGCGGACCTCTCTGGGGAGCGCATTCCATAGATGGGGTGCCACCACAGAGAAGGCCCTCCTCCAGGTGCTCACCCTCCTTATATCTTTCCCGGAGGGTTCCCGGAGAAGGGCCTCTGCCGCCGATCTCTGTTACCCAACAGCTGATGCCTTCCCTCATGCGCATATTCATTTAAGCATTATATGTTTATACCACCCAATGGCTGAAGCTCCCTGGGTGGTTCACAAGTATTCAAAACAATTTAAAACATAAAACACAGCATGGAACTCCAGAAGCCATGCCGGGCGTCAAGCTGCATGGCTTTAATGTGGGATTAGGCGCATGCATGGAGTGTGGCCGCTAGCCTAGACGGCTATATATTGCCACCGTATCAGAGGCCGTGCGCCCGTGTGCAGCACCTGCTGGGGAACATGGGTTGCACGCCTCCTAGTAGGATCCCACAAGCAGCTGTCGGCGCACCCTGCGGACAGAACGCTGGACCGGATGCACGCCCAGTCTGAACCGGAAGGGCTTAGTTAGTCCTACTTATAGTAAACCCACAAAAATCAGTAGGATTTCACTCGTTCAGGAGCAGCTGAGATCCCATGTCCTGCAGTCGGTCTGCACCAAGCGTGGCCACGTCTGGCCCAAGCCTCTTGTGTGGAGCAAAAATTGTGCAAAAATTCAGGGATGTGGAGACTGTTTGGGTGCACGAACACGGCCGTGCAGGGAGCTGGGACTTACTTGTTCTGTCTGGATTGTCACAGACAAGAAAAGCCAGGAGGGAAAGAAACAGAGCACACGAAGAAAGCTGCATTCCTTCTATGAAGTCAAGCAAGAAATAGGCAGGTAAAGCCACTGTTCTCTTGCCACTGAAGTCTTAACGGTTGTGTTGTGGTTGCACCGGAGGCCTGGGAAAGAGCAGCCAGGCAAAGTTGTTTCTGCCACTGCGGGAGGTTTAAAGCGAGCCCTTCGCCCGCCGTGGGCTCTTGATTCTTCGCAGGGGTTCCTTCGGCTTTCTGAAGAGGGTGGTGCACAAGGGCAACCAGGTGTCCTGCGCAGCCAAATTCCTGCCCCTGCGGAGCAAGACGAGGGAGCAGGCCTTCCGGGAGAGGGACATTCTGGCCGTGCTCTCGCACGCAAGGATCACCCAGCTGCTGGACCAGTTCGAGACACGGAAAACCTTAATCCTCATTTTGGAGCTGTATCCTTTCTTCCCGCCCTCCGAAGCCCTGGAGTGGAATGTTTGTTATCCAAGTTGCGATCGGGCAGGGTGGGGGCCCTTTTCAGTCCGAGGGCCAAACTCCCCACCGGAGAAGCTCTCCGGAGCCCAGTGGGGCCCAAGAGGGGACCGTCTTTAGAGGTGGTCCAGGTGGTTGCCAGTGGGGGGGAGATGGAGTGGGGCCACCTGGAGAACCCAGGCGAGCCAGACTGGTCTTGGCAGGAGTGGGAGTGAGCTGGGCAGGGAGTTTGAGTGTAGCATCCCCACAGTTGCACTGAGTAATTTTGTCAATGTCAAAGGCGCTTGGGCATCAGTGGAGGTGGTGGGTTATTAGAGTGTGGATTATCACCAATGCCCAAGATTTATTTAGTGCACATGCCCAGGGTGTTCAAAGATAGGCTAGACATGCACATGGTGGGCATGTCGTGAGTGGAGCCAGCTGGAGCTGGGGGTCAGACTAGGGGCCCAGGAGACCCCTTCTGACTCGCTCTGTTTCTGTCTTCCTATGCCATGAAGTTGCTTCCATGAAACTAATTTCTGGGTCATGTTTCCTCTGGCCTCCATTGCACTGTCTAAGCTTAGGATATACAATAGTAGAGAGGAGCGAGGAATCTGTTTGGGGCGGGATCTGTCGGACTCCCTGGGCTCAGCTCCCCACATTCTGGTCTGCCTTGTGGGGGCCCAGGCTCTGAGCTCCCGGCGAGTGCGCCCACCCTCCACAGGGCGCTTGCTGCGCCTCCCGCACGGCACAGAGAGCCTCCGTCAGCTGCCGCTGACTGCACCAGACGCGGGAGAGGGTTGTCCGCTGGGGCCACCCCCCCCCCACAACTGCTAGCAGGGCCCCTTTTCCGCATCCTGCAGCCGCCCAGCCAGGAAACCTGCCTGCTGTGGAGCTGGAAGTCTGCGCGCATTTGCAGCGTTCGCCTTGGCTTGGCTTGCTCTGCAGGACCGGGCTGCGCCCACGAGGAAGTCCGCGGATGCCGGAGGGATGGATTCCGCAGGGGTCCGTCCCATCCCTACTGAAAAGCATCTCTTCTAGTCTTGTCAGTCCTTGTCAAGCTACTGGAGACCCACCGTCCGCCCACCCCAGCTTAGAGGATTCTTCTGAGAATGGACCATCAGAGAAGAATCTGTCTCCTGAGCTGCTTCACAAGAAAAAGCGCTCCATATTCCTTAATATTTTAGATGCTCCAATGAAGAGCTCCTGGACCGGTTGTTCAAGAGGAATGTGGTCACCGAAGCAGAGGTGATGGTCTTTCCTCATGTTCTTTTGGAAGTGGTGTAGGATTTTCAGTAGAGGGAGTATAGCTTTGCTCTGGAATAGCTCTGGAAGCAGAAATATGTCTTGCAGTGTAGCATCTTGAGAAATCCTCTGATAACAGCTTGTATTCCACCCCTCCTCCCACAATTACAGGTCAAGATATATATCAAACAAGTTTTGGAAGGGATCAGATATCTCCATGAGAACCAGGTGCTGCACTTGGACATCCAGGTAAACCTTGAGACAGGGCGTGCGTTTGCGTCAAATGTGTACCAGGGAGCAGAGGAAATGTTCCAGGAATGCTGCTCACCTCCGTGAGACTTTTCCACACAGGATGAGTGTAGAAAGAGTCACACCGACAGACAAAATAGCCATCCTTCAAGGGGCTGAAAGGATAGGGGCTAAGATCGCTCCATCAGGAAAGGTCATTCTTGCCAGGCCTGAGACCAGCAGTTCACCCAGCCGTCTTCCCAGCATTCCTGGGTTCTGTTCCTGGGTGGCCCATATTCCTCCCAGGCTCCGCAGAAACAGTTCTCCAGAAGCTCCCTTTCTTAGGTAGCATCCAAGCCCCACACCACACGTGTTACGAGATCCCCGTAACGTCTGAGGCCTGCTGGTCCCTCCGGCCAAAGCCTTAGTTGCAGGAGGCGCCATGCGGTGCTCCGTGCTTGTGGGGGAAGGAACCCCACCAAGCCGGTGGCTACAGGCAAGACAAAGAACGTCCGGGGTGTTTTCGCGGTACGGGCTGACCCCACCTGGGAGGGCAGCCTCGCTCCCCAACGGGGCTCCTCTGCATTGATGTCCTTTGCTCTTTCCGCTTCCACAGCCCTCAAACATCCTGATGGTTTATGATGACAGAGATGATATTAAGATCTGCGATTTTGGCTTTGCTCAGAGGATAACTCCGGCTGAGCCTCAGTACAGCAAATATGGATCTCCAGAGTTCGTCTCGCCAGAAATCCTCACCCAGTCACCAGTCTCAATGGCCTCCGATATCTGGTAAAATGTCCTTCCGCCTGTGCTGTTATGAGGTCTCCCAGTGGAGAAGGCATTTCGGCCTTCCAGGTTTACAGTACTTCCTCTGTGTTCGCCATTTTTATTTGCCATTGTTCTCAGTGTTGGTTCCAATGGGGGAGGAACACATTACCAAGGGGGGGGGGGGTTGGGGGGCCAAGCATACCCTCTTTTCCCACTTGGTGCTTGGCACCTTTTCGTTCAGCCCAGCTCTGACGCCAGAATCGAACCGGGGCTGCGGGGAAGGTCTGCCCCATGTTCTGACTAGTTTCTGGGTTTCCCCATGGAGTCAAACTTATTATTTATTTATTTAGGAGGCTTCTATGCAGCCCCATTCGCCGAAGCCTCGGGGCGGCTTGCATCCATAAATAAACTTCCTTAAAATAATATAAATTAACAGTATAAATTAAGTCGCCCTGGCCAAAGAATAAAATGAATCAATACTATTTACAATTAAAATGACATTTGAATAAAAAGGTCTTCTCCTGGCGCCGAAAAACAAATAACGACGGCGCCAGGTGGACCTCTCTGGGGAGCGCATTCCATAGATTGGGCGCCACCACAGAGAAAGCCCTCCTCCAAGTACCCACCCTCCTAATTTCCTTCACGGAGGGTTCCCGGAGAAGGGAACATGGGAACTTAGCATCAGAGCATGTCATGGATGTGACATTATATATCCCACGTGATCCTGGAAGCCATGCCGGTGGGAAGAACCTGGCCATGCTGGAATCCCGAGCACACAAGCTGTTCGCTTAGCAGGAGGGTCCCAGCAGCAAGCTCTGAACCTGACCGAGGTGGAGAAGCAGGTCTAAATGGAAAAGCCCAACGCTTACTATAGGTGAACAAATGAGAAGGGTTGTAAGATGCTCATTCTGGCAGGGAATGATAGGAATTGTAATTCAACACATCTAGAGGGCATCAGGTGGGGAAAGTAACTCAGACCTCCTGAGGATCAAAATCTTCTTCTGACATTGGCAACTTTTCCGTTTCCGCAGGCCTGTTGGAGTTATTACCTATTTAAGGTAAGCAGATCCAGTGACAGGAAGCTCTGCATTACGGCCCTGTTCCCTTCCAGTCCAGCTCTTCCTAGAGTTGTCCTGTACTTTTCTTTTCTGGTTGAAATTCTTAAGTGGGAAGAAGCCCCTGCATGTTTTTTTCAAGTGAAGCAGTGCTTGTGAATCCCTTAACATATTGCCCATCTTTGAGTGTGTAAGGGCACAAACCTACAGCTACCTAGAAAGAGAAGAACTTCATCAATCCCCAGCAAACCAATACTTAAATATGTACCTAAAATTCATATTTCTATTCTATTTTCCCTAACAAATTGGTATAGTTAACCATCATTAACTGGGTAATGAATATTTGGGTCTGATTTAATGAATGATCATCTTTGGGCCTTGAAACTGTTTTTTTCTGCTGATTTATTTGATCTGAAAATAACTGGTCATTAATTTCTTGCCTTGAGTGTTCTCTTCTTTAATTAACCATTAATTAATATAATCAAATTGATTTCAATTATTGCCTACTAACTTGAAGGCTTTTTCAAGGAGCTTACTTTGGATGGATCCCCAATTTTGGCTAACTGCACGACTTTTGGCAAAATCCTAAAGTGCACAGTTTTGAGACACTTTTTGTGCCCAGAGAGACAAAAGGCTTGGGAGCTTGGATGCCAGGAGGGCTGCGTTCCTCCCGCACATCTTCCCTGAGTCCTGGTCTCTTACATGGAGAGATGCGAATATAAATTTTGAACCTGGCCACTGCAAATATAAATTTGGACGGACACACGAAGGAGGAGGCTGTCAGTGGCCACTAGCCCTGCCGGCCACGTGCTTCCGCTTTCACCGGAGGCGGCCCGCCTGCAGGCACCAGTTGCTGAGGAGCGGGGCAGGCCGAGGTCTTGCACCCCTCTTGCTGGGGGGATCCTGGGGCAGCTGGTTTGCTGCCATGTGTACGGGGTGCTGGACTGGATGGACCTTGGGTCTGATCCCCCAGGGCTCGTCTTATGTTCTTACACGAGCTGTGAGATCAAAAAAGACCCCACGCTGTGCCTGATCTCTTCAGAAAGTTCAGTCAAGACACTGCAAAGTCAAGCAAATGGAATCTACTGCTGTCGGGAGGAAAGGCTTTGTGTCTGAGCCGAATGCAAGCAGTGTTTGCATTCAGGTGGAATCCACCCATTCTCCATGCCGGCACTATGCCTGTGGGCGTGCACCTGCACACAGAGCCGTGGATCGGGGCCATGCGCTCTCCTTTCGGTCCTTATTTGCTGTTAGATGGGACTCAGTGACAAATGTGTGTGTGTTTTTGCTGTTTTTTATGACCACGGTTAGCCTGACGTGCAAGTCTCCGTTTGCGGGGGAAAACGACCGAGCAACTCTCCTAAATATTCAGAATGGGACGATTGCGTGGGATATCCCCGAGGTCGTCCATTTAAGCGACGAAGCGAAAGATTTCATCAGAAAGATGCTACAGCCAGCCCCAGCGTGAGTGCCCTTCTCGTCCCCTTCGCGAGGTGTGAGGGATGGAGAGGCTGTCGCGGCTCCTTCAGCTCTCGAAACCCTGGCTCCGAAGTGCCATTCACGAGACTGTGCGGTGGGCAGGTTGCTTCCCAGGGCACTGGGTCCACTGCTGAGGACCTGTGGACTGCTCACTCCCGGAAGCTCCTGGGCGGAGGGTTCCCAGAACAAGCAGTCTGGAAGTACGGTGCAGCGACAGCCTTTTCCGTCCCTTTAGCAGATCTTTTGCAGTCAGAGAAAAGGCAAGATGGTGGGAGGATTCAGGAGGAGTTACCCTCTGAAGACAGCCCTTCTGGCGACGGGTCGCAATGGTTCTCCCAGAATGGCACAGACATAGAGCTGGTGGGAGGCGCAGCTGGGAATGAGGAATGCCCTGATGCGAACCAGTCCCCTCCTTTGGAGCTGAGCCCCATGGCTATGGGGCTGCAGAGACAAGGGGCCCGATTAGACAAGCAGCGTGTAGAAAGGAGGCACGGCCAGGGAGAAAGCAAGCCCGAGTCTGGGGAGCCGGGCTGCGGGAACCCAACGGGCCCCCACCCCAAAACCGGATCGCTCATTCCCCTGGCCCTTGCAGCACAGGCCTGGTCTGGAAACGCCCTGTGTTGCTCCGTCAGCCTCTCTTTGAGACGCTCACATCGTGGGAACTTTCCCAGCATGGTGGGGAAAGGGGGCAGAAGACGGGGCAGAGGGGGCGGGGGTGTGCAAAGGTGCCGAGGACGAGTTCGTGCCAGGGAGCAGCTGTGACGCTGCCTCCGTGCACCACTTGGAATCGGAGCTTGGCAGTTGCCACGCTCAAGCACTCCCTGTGCGAAGCGGGATGCTTCTCTGGCCCTTCAAGGAAACGACACGTCGTCTTGGTCCCAACCGCCATCATGACATCCTGGCTGAATCGTGCTGTTCTTTGTCCGCAGGGCGAGGCCCACGGCTCTGGAGTGTCTCTCCCATGCGTGGTTTGTGGTACGTTTTGACAGCTTCTTGGCCCGACCGTCAAGGAGCTGGGAAGCGCCTGGCCCTTTCGTTCCTTCTCACCCGATATTTTGCATGTCTGATGTCGCTGATGTAGGTCAGCGTGCTTCATAGGCAAGAAATGCAGGCCCGGCTTGGTCACTGTTGGCCTGATCCCTTCAAACAAGCCATCCCAGCCTGTGGGTATGGCTGGAAGGAGGTTTTCAGGAGAGGGGAAGGATGTAGGGAAGGGAGCCGAAGCTCTGAGCACTGAAGGGCCTCTTGGTGCTCTGTGGTGTATGTTCTCTGGCAATCTTCCGTCTGGCCCAGGGCAACCAGTGAGGGGCACGGTGAGCCAAGCCATGCCTGCTGCCAGGTGAAAGGGGGCGATCTGAGACCCCGAGCATCACCAGAGAATTCTAGGGTAGTAGAGCTGGAAAGAGCCAAGAAGGCCATCGAAAGGCGCCGGTCGCCGGTCTGTGGGCCAGATTCACAGATACTGGGACTCCGTCGAGGCTCCTGCAGCCTGGGCCAGCCTCCCGACTCGTGCTCAGCTGAATCTGCTGAGGAGGATGCCGGACTGGCTGTACCTTTGCTACAGAGCAGAGCACGGGAAAGTGACATGCAAAGAAGCCCTGCATGGAGGGGGTTGAGGGATGCACCAAGGGGAACGCGCCAGGTCCGATTCTGGGTATAGATGGTGCCAATGGCATAGGACACTGCTCTTTCAATGGGTGACCACTGGGGTATCCTTTGGGAAGGAAGGAGTGGGGCAGGGAGACCGAGTGAGTGAGTGAGTGAGAGAGAGAGAGAGAGAGAGAGAGAGAGAGAGAGAGAGAGAGAGAGAGAGAGGTCTTTTTCCTGAAAGATGGGTCGAAAAATTATTTCCACATGGCTCCCTGAATCGTCATATTCATGATATTCTCCTCTCTTGCTTTCCTTTGCAGCAGGACCTCCCTCTTGAAGAAGCTCATTTTATAGACACAAGGCAGCTCAAATTCTTCGTGTCTCGAAGCAAATGGCAGGTCAGTCCAGCCGTTCCACGGCTTCTGCGTCAGGGCGCGTGTTTCGGTCTCTTGGTTCCGGGCGCGTCGCAGAGGCTGCGCTGGGCGTAGTTTGGTTTCTGTTGCAAAACGGTTAAAAGGGTCCTTTAAAAGGTTGCAGCAAAGAGGAGAGAGGCTGCTGAAGCATGGCCGTTTCTAATCTGGCGTACTCCGGGTCTGTTGGACTACAACTCCTAGCATCCCCAGCCAGCATAATTGGGGAGGGCTGATCTGGGGACCTAACTGTGCATGACTTTAAACAGACTCATGGAGGAGTTTTTAAAAAGTAATGGTGAGCGGAGTGTCCATGCTGAATTGGGAAACAGAGGTGGCATCTAATCCAGACAGCAATTAGTGTAATGAAGCGGGGTGGGGGTTGCCTTTTAATTTTTAATTATGTTTGTTTGTATATGATAAGTCACATTATTCATGTCCACAGTAAAAATAATTAATATAACCAGGTATGAAATGGTCCGTCGCTGTGTTCCCAAAGGCTTCTTGGCTGGGTCATCAGCTGGAGTGCCATCAGAATTAGTGTCATTAGGGAAAAAGCTCCCATGGGCAGCAATGTGCCCCCCTCCCCCCACCCCCCATTGCAGCAGGAGGGGGCAGCTTCTGCCAGGATTCGGCTGGGGTTGGGGGGAGGGAGGGAGGGTCAACCCTTTGCACCCCACGCACTGTGCTCCCGGTGCAAAATTGGCCCACCCGACACTCCCTATTCAATCATACGGTGCTTTGATCGGCTGAGCTTTCCTCCTCGCCGCTGTAACCCCTGTGTGCTCTCCTTCCTTCCAATGCTCAGCGTTCCCTTATGAGTTATAAATCGGTGCTTGTGATGAGGCCCATCTCAGAAATCCTTGCGAAAACCAGCAAGAACACCTCCCTCGGCATCTCCCGGCACCTGGTGGAAGAGACCAGCTCTTCCAGCACCAGTGGCTCCTCCTCAGACAACGAGATCTCCACCTCTCCGGGGAGAAGACAGTTTGGGCCCGTACCGGAGCTTCACTTGTCTGTGCTGGAAGACTCGAGTTGCCCGGAATATGAGGAATTCATGGCCCAAGTCAGGCATTCCGGAGCCTCGTTGCCGCCAGCCAGAGCCAAGGCACCGAAACAGGCCATGGGGAAGGAGGAGCCGAGCCACCCAGCACTGGAAGCCGAGGAAGAACTGATGCCCTTGGGGCCAAAGGCAAGTGGCCTCGGAGCCACCGACTCAGGTTTGGTGCAAGAGAAATCCAGTTTGTTGCTACCGGAAGGAGACAAAATGGAAGGCAGAGAAGCGGGAAGATCTCCTGGGTGCGTCCCCCGACACAGTGTCATAAAAAGCACATTCTACAGCCAGCCCTCCGAGAGCCTGGCAAATGTTCCCTCTTCGCCGAGCAAGGAGCACCGGAAACTTTTAGAAAGAGCCAAGAGAACCTATAGGAAAACGGGATACTCAAGATCTGCTTTAAGTGGCCTCCGAGAGCCCCTTCTAGAGCAGTTCGAATGTGAGGAGGAGGGAGAAGATGCTGGAGGGGACAGAGAAGGGGGCATTGGCCCTCTGATCAAATCGGCTTCTTTTGACACTGCCCAGAGATCCCCCAAAGTTGCTTTTGAAGTCTCCTCTAGAAGCCGCTCTCTGGACGATTACAGGATAAGAGCTGCGAGCTTTGCCGAGGAGCACTACATAGAGGAAGAAGCGAGTGAGTCCGTTCCCCCGGACGGTCCTGGGGAAGGCGCTGGTTTGATTCGGGTTCCCGAGGCCTTCAGTGAAGGAATTCCCCAAACAACGCCAGCGGGGGACAGCTCAAAGAGAACTAGGAAGGAGGACCAGCCGGCATTGCCTGCAGAACCCGGAGACAGGCACCGGGCGATGCAGGCCGCTCAGCAGTATGGGGAGGCCCCGCGTCCCACACGGCAACCTGAGCGCCGGGAGACGCTCCCCTGCAGACCAGAGCTGCCTCTTTCTCACGAGCAGGGGACGCCTCTCCCAGGAGCGGAAGGTCAGCGGCAGACTGCTCAGCAAGCTGGTTCAGCCGCAGAGCCAGTCCACGGTGGAGGAGGAGGGTTCCATGAGACACCTGAAGCCCCTGCACCCGAGCGTATGGACCTCATTCTGCCAAGGGGAGGCAGCTCCATGGTGACGGAGGCTCCACCGGACACAATCCCAGGGGCCTCCCCTGCAAGTGAGATGGCAAAATTCCCCCCTCGTGATGCAGAGCTGACTTCCGTCCAGAGCAGAGCAGGCACCAGAGCATCCCAAGGTGAACCCCCGATTCGAAAACCTGCCTCTCTTCCGGGGCCCTTGGAGGGCAGCGGCCAGTTGCCCCCCACTCCTGCAATCCGGGGTGAGGTGCAGCCAGTTCTTATGGAAAAGGGCAAGAGGCTGAGCGCCCGAGAGGCCGTGCCAGTGCAGGGCAGCCAAGCAGCTTCCCATCAGAAGCCTGAAGTGGCACCTGTGCTCAAGGAGGCCACACCTGTGGCCAAGGAGAGTAGAAGTTCAGGCATCCCCATCTCCCCGTCAGTCAAGCCTGCTCTGCCCATCCCTGGAGCGATGGAGCAGCACCCTCTGCCCCAGAAGCCTCCAGCCCCCAGTTTGGCAAGATCCCAAGAAGAAGCCATATCCAGGCCGATACCTCCTGGGGAATCCCGAAAGGCCTCGTCTCCGGGGGCCTCCCTTTCCCACGAAGCAGTGCCTGCTCTCCCTGAGCCGAAAAGCCCTGCTCAGCCAGCAGGAAGTGTCCAGACGCTGGCTCACGCAGGGAAGCGTCCGGCACTTCTGCAAGAGAAATCGTTTGCTCCGGGGGAGATGAAGCCCGGTGCCATTGAAAAGAAGAGGCAGCCGCCGTTGCCTGTTCCGAGACATGCAGGCTGGCGTCTCGCTTCCACGAGTGCAAGTCAGGAACAGGGATGGGGGGAATCTCGGATGTACAGTGGGTTTGCTCCTGCTGTTCCAAAGGGCAAAAGTCTGCCAGATTTAATGGCTCCACAGGCGGCCACAGCCCCAGCGTCTCCCTCCGAAGCAGAAAGCCACAAGCGCCTTCATCGTACGTGGTCGGCTCCCGGTGAGGTCAAGCCATCCCTCCTAAAGAGTCAGCCACCATCTGTCCCAGGCTTTTCTCAAGGAAAAGGGACACTATCCGCAACTCCTGGGAAAGGAGTCCCATTTACCCCAAAGAAATCCCCAGTTCCCAGTGGTGAAGGCTGGAGGAGGGGATATCCTTCCATTTACAGCAACACGGAGGCCGAAGCGCTGGAGTGCTTGGTGGGCGAGATGGATTCCCTGTCCAGAGAGATGAGCGTCTTGGCCGAGTCCGTGTCTGACCAAGAGGGATCCAGGAGCCACGTTTCCCCGTCCAGGGAAATGTTCTACCAAGGCTCGCCTGGGCAAGCCGTAAGGCGAACAGCCAGGTGTCCTGTGCGCAGAGGAAAACGGGAAGGGGGCATCGGCTTGGCTGACCCCTCAGAAGAAGGCATCCTATACCCTGGGGAGGAAGACTACTTCGGGGTGCTGCCTTTAGCGAGTAAGAAAGCCAGGCTGTCCCCCTCTTTCGGAGGTGCAGAGTTTGCTCGCCCCGATTCGGGGGGCAGGTTCCTCAGGCAACGGAGTGACCGGATGTATGAAATCGCCCTGGTGCAGATTCAGGATCTGTGGGAAGACATGCCCCGTCCCGACAGCAAGACCGCCAAATATGACATCTCCGAAGTGGAACCTGCCTTCCTCAACCTGCACGAACTCTACGACATCGTGTACTTCCCCTTCGAGTTCCTGAGCTTCAGGAAAGCCCCAGAGCATCTCCCCAGCAAAAGGCGTTTGCCTCTGGGCGAAAGGGCAGGTTTGCCCCATGGACTGAGGGCTCCCTCGCACCAGGACAAGAAAATGTGCGTCAGAGACCACGCGCAGGGTGAACCCACCAGGGAAGCTCCCAGGGACGAAGAACGGGCTTCACCTGAGCTGATGATAGACCCCACAGCCGTCCAAGCACCCCGGTTAGGGAAACGGTCCGATTCGGAAGGCGATATACCCGTTGGCTCTCAGCAAATGTTTGGTCTCTCCGAAGACCCAGCCGGCCAGCGCAGGAGTTCTCTGCAGAACAGGCTGGGACTCTTCAAACCTTTTGCCAGATCTCAGTCCATGGAGCTGGTAGAGCAAAGTCTGAAGAAGAAGATGAAGGCGTCTGTTGCCCACCTTTCACGGATGCTGGCAAGAAAAACATCTTCTGACGAGGAAAGCAGGGAAGGTAGCGTACTTCCTCAGCTGGGCTGGGCTGGGCTGGGCTGGGCTGGGCTGGGCTGGGCTGGGCTGGGGGGTTTATATACCCCCAGTGCAAAAGGAAAGCAGGATGGGGACAGAAGAGGAAAGAGAGCCCCCTGCGGCCCTTGAGGAGGGCTGGTGGAACAGACCTGCCTCCATCCCATCTGCCCCTGCCCCTGCCTGCCAGAATGCTGGCCGCGGTTGTGACGATCTGGCTGTTGTACGCCAGTCCGAAGTATGAGTTCTTTAGAACAGTTCTCCTTTTCAATAGACTCCGAGGAGCGGAAGGGCGAGCAACAAGAGCGGACGTCCTTGACGGAGGCTGTTGGCGTTTTGAAAAAGAAAACAGGGTTTCCTTCATTCACTCTTCCAAGCCTCAAGATAAGAGAGAAAGGTGTGTTTTATGACATCAAAAGCTATGGGGGGAAAGTGTAGGGTGAAAGGTGTACAAGATGGTGTGGCTGGAGCCTTTTCGGTGAACTAGCCGAAGGCAGCGAGCATCGGTGGGGGTTGGCCGATTGCATGCCAGAGATCTGATGGTGGGAGGGAGTCCATCGGATGCCCTCCCCAGCTTTCTCCTCCACTGGTTTTTTGGCCTGTCTGTGGGGAACTCATTCACTGAAGGTCCAGTTCTAGGGAGGCTTAGATGGAAATCTGGAGGATCCCTGGGCTGGGGACTTTTCCCTGTCTAAAGTTGCACAGGTTGACCTCTTAAAAACATAGAAAAAGCCCAAGTCAGCCACCCAGGAATCAGCGCTTTCCAGCTTGTTCCAAGTTCTGAAAAGCTCTTTCTCTCCACCGCTCTTTTTCAGCTCCTGCATTTGTTGAAGAGCTCACCGACCAGACGATTGCCTTAGGGCAATCTCTGACCCTGTCCTGCCGGACATCTGCCCAGTCATCTCCTCGTGTGGAGTGGTTCAAAGGTGATGCAAAGCCCGCATCTGGCCATGGTGATGTCTCAGGGGCAGGCGTGGGTAGCCTTCGATGAAGTGGGGGGCAGAAGGGCTGGTCGGACTCTGCCCCCCACCCTTTTATCTGTGCGGTGTGTGCACACTCCCAGTGGAAGTCGTGGGGAAAAGAGGGCAGTCAATGAATGAGGGCTACTGGGTGTCAGTGTCCAAGGCGAAGGTGAAGGACAGCATCGCTTGGGTTCAGGCACTTGCCTTGAGGGGTTCGGGATGGATTGAGTGTGGTTTGTCTTTGAACGATGATTTGTCCTTGAACGGTGGGTGATTGTGTTCTCTGAACCCAGCCAAGATAACAAACCACGGTGAACAGCCCGCAGTTCACAATCCAGGAACAGACTATGGGTTCTCTTCATGGGTTGTTTCTAGTTAACAAGCCATGGCTTAGTAGCACAGCTGGGTTCACACAGCATGATAACCCGTGGTTTGGTGACAACCTAGCCTCAATCCATGTCCAACGCTTGATTGTAGGTGATCTGAATCCCATCCGTTCTGTAGCCAGGGGTGCTGAATTCAGGCCCAGAGTCCAAATCCCATCTCCAGATGGTTCCTGCTTCTCCCACCTCAGTCAATGGGTGGTTTCCCAGCTTACATGTGTTTTCCTCCATTCTAAAAACGGAACAGCCTCTCTGAAGGCTTGGTTGCTGGCGATCAGAGCTTTCGGTGATGAGACGCTGGCATCTGGGCCCGCGTGAGCTCTTCTCCACCTGATTTCAGCCCCCTGCTCTACAGGGAGTGATGGAAGGCTGCTGAAAGGCGTATGCCTTGCTATCATCCGGCCCTGCTGTCTTCACACAGGCCATCACAGGGTGGAGCTGGTGGAGGACGGTCCCTTGCCCTGAATGTACAGGGATGCCTGTTTCTTTCCCGACTTCATGATGTCCAGGTCCACCCAAGGGGAGAGACACCCTCCCGCCAGGTCCCCTGCAATGCAGGGGCCAGCTTCTGGCCTTCAGCCCCAGGGCCTGTGCTTCGATAAGAGGCGATCCGTGCACTCATGCCTTTCCCCCTTCCAGATGGAGCGTCCCTTCGCAGCACAGACAGGATCCTGATTTCATCCACACTGAAACACTTCCAGCTTTTAACCATATTAGCAGCGACCACAGAGGATTTTGGCACGTATGTGTGTTCGGCCACTAACTCCCACGGCTCCGTCTCAACCTCCTGCGTAATCAGGAGGGCAGGTGAGTAACGGTTCCTCTCCCCTTCGGGTCTGTCAGCACTCGGCAATAGCGCTTCGTAAAATCCCTTCGGAGCAGACGTTCCAGCCTCGCTTTCCCCGTGGTGTGGGCAGAAAGCCTTCTCCCGCAGGGCGACTTTCTTCCTGCCCCCCGAAAGGCCACTGTCTGTCAGAAGGTGCCCCCGGCAGCCTTTCCTCCCCTGGAATGCACGGGTCCGTTCTTGCTGGCCCCAGCCTCTAAGCGTCCTGCAGGAAAGAAGTGGAAGGGAGCTACTCGGGGACAGTGCTACGCCATGCTTATATTTGAAGGCCGCTTCCATAAAGGCCCGGAGACGATGCAGGCAAGTCGTGCAGTTGGTTGCACACTGACAGAGGCAGTTCCGAGCTGGGATGCTTGGAGGACGGCTGTGCTGAGGCCTGGCGTGTACGGAATATTCCTGGGAGAAGCCCGGAAGAGTAACAGACATTCACTCCGCAGCGCAAAATGCCGATTGCTCAAGTGCCGTTCGTGTGTCTGTGTTTGCACAGCGACGGGGGGCCTGACCAGGATTGGGACCGTGGCGCGTGGTTCCTTTTCCCCATACTCTGATTGCAATAAAAATCTTTCTTTTTCTGATCGTGCTGTTAGCCTGGTAGGGAAGCTTTCGCCGAACATAGTGCGGGCTTCCTTCCGGGGCGGCAACAGCTGTGCGCCCCCTCCACATCACAGAACCATCAAGCTGCCCTCTTTTCCGACAGAGACGCCTTCCAATCCACCAGCCCCCGACGTGGTGGAGGTCCTCGAGGATGGGGTGCACCTGGCGTGGAAGCCCGTGGTGCTGAGCACCCCTGTTGCTTACAGCGTGCTGTGCAAGAAGGATGGTAAAGAAGGATCCGATCGGTCGTGACCCCGTTCCCCGCCTCCTAGCGGCTGCCCCATGTCTTTGGCTCCCCCACCTCTCACGCCTGAGCTGTGCAATCGTAAGGGAGTCCAGAGCGGTCCGACCCACGTTTAAGAGGCGCAGATATCCCGACTACACCACCGTCCAGAAGAGGCCAAAGGGATTTGTTAGATCCAGCACAAAGCTAGACTGTTTTCTGTCCTGCCCAGCATAGCAAGAAATAGGGTGCCTTCGAGTGGGTGGCTTTAAATCTCCAAAACAGGTTGGACAAATGACCACCAGGCGAAAACAAAATATGGATGCCTCGGAGGAAGCGAGAGTGCTGCCGGTGGCCCATCTTTCTTCCAGCTTTTGCCAACCTGCTGGTTGGGGCATGCTGGGAGTTGTAGTTCAATCTATCTAGAGGGTGCCAGGCTTCAGTGGGGGGAGTGTGCCTGTAGCTGGAGACACCCTCCTGGCCTACCAGTGTTTTGGTTTAGAACTTCCACAAGCCCCAGGCATCATGGTCGTAGCCGGGGATTATGGGAGGTGTTGTCCCGGTTCCATACTCGTGTGTACATGCGTTCACACAATACTTGCCTGCACACACGCTTTTTAGACCCAAGAAATCGGACTGTGGCCATTGCTTTTGGAGAAACACCTTGAAGGAGCTGGCAGGGCACAGGATGGGACCCGGGAATCCCCAGCGGGCTGGAGCGTGGAGCACGGTGTGTGCTGGTCTGGGGCCCTGGAGGCCAACGAGGGGTTTCAGAACCAAAGTAAGATTTCCCTTCTCTCTCCTTGGCCCAGATGGAGAATGGAAGACCTTGGCCAGCGACATCACGGGCTGCCGCTACACCGTCGAGCACCTGCCACGGGGCCTGGTGTACTCCTTCCGGGTTGCCTGCGTCAGCCAAGCCGGCGTGGGCCCGTACAGCAACCCGACGGCCAAAGTGAAAATCGGCGAAAGGGATCAAGCAGGTGCCGTGCGCAGCGGAGCGGAATACATTAGGGCCCTTAACCTTTTTGGCCACTTAGACCTGGATTCATCTCCAACTTCTAGGAGTGCCGTTAAGCGCCGCACGAGCTCTGCTTTTTCTGCAGAGGCCAAGACGCCCTTCTCTGTGCGATCATTCTCGGCTCCCAGGGAATAGCCTGCAACACAACACCACTGGTTAGATTGTGAAGCCCTGACCTCTGAAAATGCTGCACCAATCAGTGGGCAGAGAAATTAGGGGAACGGTTTCACTCCATTTAGCTTTTGGAAATAGGTTGGCAGTCGGGTCGCTGTTTGTGCATCTGCCACATTTCGCGTCCTAGGGCAATTTGGAGGCATTGTGCGTAGGAGAAACTGGAGCTGCTACCAAAAAGAAATATGCAGTGGGGAAAACTTGAAAAGTAGTCCTTTTTTCTGGGGAACAGGAGAGAGAGAAAGAAACATCGCAACTATCTTCCCAGAAAATGCCTTCTGAGCATTTCCGGATCAGTTCTATTTTGGAAAGGAGTGTAAACGGGTCATGATAGTGGGTGACTATCCCCAAAATCACCCAGTGAGCTTCATGGCTGAATGGGCACTAGACCCCACTCACTCACTCACTCACTCTCAGCCCAGCCTACCTCGCAGGGTTGTTGTGGTTGTGAGGATAAAATGGAGCTATGTGAGCTGCCCTGAGTTCCTTAAAAAGGAAAAAGCTGGGATATAAATATAAATAAATAAAGGCACCCTCGAACCTTCATACCACACTGGCTCTCTAGGATGGATATCTCAACATTCATGATGTTTCGAAGGTCACATGAGTTTTGGTCTGTATCTGTTGTCCAAAGTGCAAATGGAACCCATTTCAACACATTCATCCAGAGAAAATGAGCTGCTGAAGATCCTACTTAATGGTAGCGTTTTGCAAGGATGCTGAAGTGTATGGAGTGAGGACACAGAAAGCTAGCTAGGCCTTAATGAATTTTGGAGACCAAATAAATCTTTCACGTAGATTTTGAGGAACTCAGCAAGGTTGGGTTGGGTTGGGTTGGGTTTGCCTAACCGTAAGCCACAGTTGAAAACTGCCTTGTGGTTGTGCCTGAACTTCCTCCCCCACCCCAATAAACTATGGTTCAATAACTAGCTACAAGCCAGCAAGATAAGCCTTGGTTGTTATAAAACCTGGTTTGTTTAAGCCATGGCTTATTGTGATGTCTGAACTCAGCATTGTAGCTTATCTCCAGTTTGTTTGTGCTGTGCCCAGGAATGGAGGCACCCAGCAAGAGCAGCCCAAAAATGAAACTGCTATGAAGACTGGCAAATTGGGTGGGAGAGCAACACATCAGAAACGGGGGGAACAAGCTGTAGTTTGCTCATTTGCAAGACAGATCAGGCTAAAGTAACATGATGCGGCTGACACAAACCACGGCTGGCGTGAACCAAGGCTTACTGTTTTAGGTGAACTCACCCACCCAAGAAGCACACCATCCCTGATAGTGTGGAAAGTCAATTGCATTCTGCTTGTAGTGCAGAGCAGAAAAGCAAGGAGCATTTTGTGTCTGGGGCCACTCAGCAAGAAAGCGGCTTTGGAAAGGGCTGCCGAAGTCTGTGTTATGCCAGCAACAGCTTTCCTGCTTCAACACTCCCTTTGTTATCCCCCTCTCCCCACCCCTCTAGCATTCCAGTCCCAGGAAGAAGAGGACAGCAAAATGACGGCTTCGGCTCAGCCGACGCACCAAACTTACGCCTTCCAGACGGAGATCAAAAGGTACAGAGAATGATTTGCACCCTGAGCGGTCTTGGAGGCAGGCTCTGCTGCCCACTTCTTTGAAACCAGCCCGTTTCTGCCCACGCAGGAATTCATTTGTCAAGCAGGACCGTTTCTGTAGCAAGCTGGGTCCGCCCGCTGTGTGGAGCGATCAGAGGTGACCGCAGCTTTTTGTGGTCCTGGAAAGCACCCCGTTCATGCCCCTTGATCCAGCACAGTTTGCCACTTATGGGCCCGGTTTATAGGCTGGGAAGACCGGCAAAATTCATCCAGGGCAACAGATGAGCAAGTTTAGGAGAAAAGCCTCTTGCGCAGGATGGCACCTTACAGGAATAATGCGTCTTCTTTCGTCCTGGATTAGCCTGCTTGGATAGGTCAGACCGTAGAGGGAGAAGGCAGCATGTGAAGGGAGAGATGCTCTTCCTGGGGTCGGGGGACAACCGGAAAGCTGTCTTTCCCTCTCTCCTTTTGCTATAGTGATGGGGACAGGCAGTTAAGAGAGAAACGGGTTTATTGTGGAAGTGAGCGAGAGGGTGAATTCCAGTCCTGCCGAGGAGGCTCCAGTCAGGAGAAGGTTTGCCAGGGCGCCGTGCAGGCGTGATCAACACCAGGGTCTCAAAAGGCAGAGGCCGACAAAAGTGGCAAAGGGGGTTTTCTGCAGGAAGGGGAGGCAGGGTGCGGCTTCAAGCAGCTCCCTTCCAGAGCACCGCTGGAGCCCGGGCGATGCACATATATGGCAGGAGAAAGAGTGCGGCGGGGCTGGGCTGCGGCTGGTCTCTATGGCCTGCAGCAGATGAATCGCAAGTGTGTATTTGTGGTACAGGGAGAAAAAAAGGAGGAGACTCCATGAGGGGACTGCTGGGCGAGTTGCTGCGTGTGCTGGGGTTTTATTTGTGGACGAGGGATTTAAACTCTGTGCCTGGGAAGCAGAGGTGTGGGCGCGTCCCTTCCATTCATGATGCCGTGGCAGCTTCCCCTGCTGTTCCAGCCCGAACATGGGCTTGGTGCCCTTCGGGACAAACGTCTATCAACGTTCCCGACCTGCTGCTTTCTCAGAGAAGGTCAGCAGGTGGGCTGGGCATCCCCAGGAGAAGAGAGGTGTTTGGCTGACAACAGCATTTTTCTCTCCCCCCCCCCCGCCCCGATTTTGGGACAGAGGGCGCTTCAGCATCGTCAAACAGTGCCGGGAGAAGCTCAGCGGGAATCCCCTGGCTGCCAAAATCATCCCCTACAGGCAGGAAGAGAAGGAGGCTGTGCTCCAGGAATATCACATCCTGCGTAAGCTTCACCACAGCAACATAGGGCAGCTGCAAGGGGCCTACGTCAGCCCACGTCACCTGGTGCTGATCCTGGAGCTCTGCGTTGGGCCTGAACTCCTGAATGCCTTGGCCGGAAGGTGAGGCTCCCAGCTGCCGAAGTTCCAGCCGCCCGCTCGGCACGCTTGAGTGAGGGACTGGACTCCCCAGTGGAAGCCACAGTCCTGAACCGGCAAGGGCTGAGCAGGGCTGCCGCAGATACGGTGGGCTCTGGGGGGCTTTCACTCATAAGCCGGAGGTGACCTGATGGCGCATCACAGCCGCAAGTGTATGCACGGCGCCTTCCTCCTTTCCTCTTCCTCCACCATTTTTCACAGGTTTCTGTGCATCTCTGGGTTGGCAGTTTCCAAGAGCCATCGGGGTTTTACCAGCTTCTCTTCTGCTTCTGCTTCTGCTTCTGCTTCTAGGGCATCCTATTCCGAGGTGGAGGTCCGGGACTATCTCTGGCAGATTCTCAGTGCCGTGGAGTACCTCCATGCTCAGAATATCCTGCACCTGGATCTGCGGTCAGAAAATATGATCATCACGGAGCCGAACCTGCTCAAAGTCCTGGACTTCGGCAATGCCCAGTTCTACACGCCGGACAGCGTGATCAGCGTGGAGGGGTGCACGGACTACGTGGAAACAATGGGTGAGTAGGCGCCATCGGGGCCTGCAAGGGCAGCACTGGCGGAAGGGCCGGATCGCCAAGGCCAGGTCCACACCCAGGGGAAGGGGCACAGAGAGCTGCCGTCTCCAGGCTCTTCGTGGCCAGGGCGACTTCTTTTCTTTTCTTTTCTTTTCTTTTCTTTTCTTTTCTTTTCTTTTCTTTTCTTTTCTTAACTTTTCTTTTATAACTTCTTTTATATCGTTTATTTTTTTTATATTATCAATTTTAATTTTATATTGTTATTTTTGTATTGTATTGTATTTTATTGTGTTGTAAGCCGCCCCGAGGCTTCGGCAAGGGGTGGCATAGAAATGTTCTAATAATAATAATAATAATAATAATAATAATAATAATAATGTGTGCTGACTCACAAGAGTCTTCAGCACATGCAGAGGAGAGGGACACTTCCCGTGGGAGCCAGGCTTCATTGCAGGAAGATGCATATTTGGTGCCAGGGGTTCAACCCACCCCCAACACTCCCTGGCGATGCTCTTAGAAACATAGAAAACAAAGCGAGTCAGAAAGGGCCTCCCGGGCCATCTAGTCTGACCCCCGGCTCCAGCCGGCTCCGCTCACGACGTGCCCGCCATGTGGACGTCCCTCTTCAAAGGGGAGAGGGCACGGAGGGGGGTAGGATTCGGGGGGGAACCGAAAGTGTGCAGCAACCAGAGGCCAGTCGAGAGGTTGCCGAGGGAGCGGCTGAGACACCTGCTGATCGCGGTCTTGAGAACACGGAGTTAGCCTCGGCCGAGGGGAGTGAGCAGATGCGCGCTCTCGCAGACGCATGCCCAGGCTGGAGACAAGACAGTTGGAACGACGGCGGGGGAGAAGTTTGCCAGAGCCGCCCATCAAGGGTCGGCCCAGGCGAGTTAAAAGTATCCCGTGAACTGATCTCATTCAGAAAGAGAGGACAATTTCAGCAGCAGCGTTAGCATCCTCTCTAGTAGTTGTAATGGTTAACTTTATGTTGAATAAAGACTTTAGTAGTGAGAAATGGGTTCTTTGCTTTCGTTGGGAAGGAGCACCAGCCACACAACACCCGGCCTCTGTCACCCAGGGCTGTCTACCCCACCTGGCGATGCCGACCCATCGGGGGAGTTCTCCCCAGCCGCCCAAGCCGGGCTTTTCAGCAAGCCACCCCAGGGCCTCCGCCTGGCCCCTTCTGCGGGCAAAGCGTCTGATTTGTGGCTCATTCCCTGCCCGAGAGATTATTTCCTAGACGAGGGAGTCACCTATCCGAAACCCGGCTTCCTCTCCCCGCACAGTGCCAAGAACGTAGCCTCGGCATCACATGCCGCTGAACAAACCCAGCTCTAATCTGGCTGAAGTCCTGTGGAAAGCAAAGGAGGCTTCATGGGGTCGGGCCTAGCTTGTTCCACCTATTTCAGCAGCACCGAGCTCCATTGAACCCCTGGCCACCGATCCCACCGCTGCTCGTCCCACCTGCCGCACCTTCCCCCTCCGCTGTCATCTTCACCCTTTGCTCTCTCCAGCCTTTGGCTTGTCATTCCGCCTCTGCCAGCTGTCCTGCCACCCCGGCTTCCCAAGGCTGGCTCTGCACCGAACCTCGTTGCAGGACAGCTCCATCCCGCTTCCCTTAATCCCAGTGTGCACAGGAGCAAAACGGGGGGAAATGGACAGCTGCCCACCCTTAAAAAAAACCAGGGAGGAAGAGAATGGGAGGCCAGCTTGCTCCCCAGGGTGAAGCCAGTGAGTCTTTTCGCCCTGTTCCTCCACCCAAAAGCAGGCAAGGAGCAAGAGCGTTGCCCTGTTCCTTGTGTCTATCGCACCGTGGCAGGGAGAGGAGGAGAAAGCCCCCTGGGTCACCCTATAGAGAAAGGAGGGAGGCGAGGCACAACGCTGTTTGATCGGTAGCGGTGTGGGAACCCCACAAGCAGGGCAACCCTCTCCGGGGCTCTTTTATGGGTTTTATTTGCTTCCACAAGTGCCCCAAGCCATGCCACAGACGGCTCCTGAGCCGGTTTCCTAATACAGAGGTTTCTTCTTAGCTTCAGAGCTTCTGTCGGACAAAGGAGCTGTCCCACAGACGGATATTTGGGCGATTGGCGTCACGGCATTCATCATGTGAGTCTTCTACAGTTCTTCCACTTGGGAGTGTGTTTGGTGTGGGGCAGTCCCCCTGCAGCCCTGGAGCTCACCGGGTGACTTTCAGCCAGCCTGTTGTTGCGGGGATAAGCTCAAGAGCAGGGGGAGAATTCTGTAAACCACTGTGAATTCATTGGAAGAAAACTGGGACGCTTTGCTTTGCAAGCAAGCAAATAAATAAAAAATAAAATAGGGGTCAAACCTGCACATTCTAACAGGTGAATCATATTTAAAATATGCCCTCGTGTTTGCCTGAATGAGTGAGGAAAGGGGGCTGTTTTGATGCGCGGCTTCTGCCCAAGCTGTTGGCAACAAACAATAACAACACGCTTAGTTTGTTCCTTTTCTCTTCCGAGGTTGAGCGCTGAGTATCCCATCAGCCCCGAGGCCGCGTGTGACTTTGGGCGACTGGTCAAGCGCGAGAAGGTCAAGCTCAACCGCTGCTACGCGGGCCTCTCCGGAGCAGCCGTCTCGTTCCTCCAGAGCACGCTCTCCGCCCAGCCATGGTGAGAAAAGCCTCCGCTAGGGGTGTGTGGGGATTCCCTTTCGAGGGTGTGGGTCTCTCTGATGCGCTGGCTCGGCTCCCCGGACTCTGGTCCACGTTGGTGCGGCTCTGAGTCCAAGTTCCTGGTGAGCACACTCAGCGTTTGCTTGCCCCTCGCCGGGGACCGAGCCCCACACACTGCGCAAATGATGCGCCTCTTGTGCGTGCCGCTGCGCAGAACACGGGAGAAGGGCGCTGGCTGCACAGCCGTTGTTGCACAAGCGTCTGCAGACGCCTCTCTGCTCGGCTTGCTTCCTAAGACCAGGCTGAGCCCGAGGGAAGCTGGCTCTGCTTGTTCCCATCCGCTCAGAGACACGCACAGCTGTCTTTCGAACTTGGCTGGTTGGACTTCGTGCCCCATCCATCTGGTCCTGTTGAGACCCCCATCTTCTGTTCTCTGCCAGGAGGCGTCCCACAGCAGCAGAGTGCCTTCAGTCTCCGTGGCTGCAGGAGACCGGCCTGGATGAGCGTCAGCAAGCCACCGTGACGTTCTCCACCACCAAGCTGAGGAATTTCGTAGCTGAGCGGGAAAGGAAAAAGGCCCTGCTTTGCTCCAAGTACGGCCTGATGACCGTGTAGCAAAGCTCCTTCAGACTCTGGCTCTCTCCGCCCGCTTCCGCATCTTACCCACCATCCAAACAAGGGCTGCAGCTCGTTTGCATATGCGGACAATTATGCGTCATCAGAAAGCAAGTTGTCGCCAAGTCACAATTTGTGGACACAGCTGTTCTCTTTCATGATATTGTTTTCATGACATGTTCTTAATAGCCTGGCACAGTTGGGGTCAACCCATAAGTGGGAGCAAAGATGCGTTTTAACTACAGGAAGTAAGAAGGGATAAATATTATGGAAATCTTCCTGTCCACAGAGCTGTTTAAGGGTGGAAGCACTCCATGAGGAACGGGAATTGTCTTTCTTGGGTGTTTCTTTTAAGGAAATGCTCATCAAAAGTCCATGTCGGATGCCTGAATTCATTCAGCCTTAGCTCAGGGGTTGTGCTAGCTACGTAACTTCTTATTTCCCTTCTAGTCTTTTCATTTTTATTCATGGACAGTCATTCACTGAAACAGTTGATTGTGGTCTTAGTTTGAAATTCTTGCCTGTTTCTACAAGCACCATTTCCGGGTGCATCTCCATAGTCATGATGAACCTGTCACAGGTGCCTGGAAACACACCTGTAAAATTCTCTGTGCTAGACAG
Organism: Varanus komodoensis; assembly: GCF_004798865.1. Taxonomy (NCBI): domain Eukaryota; kingdom Metazoa; phylum Chordata; class Lepidosauria; order Squamata; family Varanidae; genus Varanus; species Varanus komodoensis. Next base: position 7,288,252 of record NW_025335440.1, read on the forward strand.
AACGCAGTCATTCAGTGGTGAAAGAAGGGTGCTGTGGCATATGTAAGCTAGCGCTTGTCGACTAGGGTCATTAAACAGGGACAAAGTCTCATCTCTCGGGGCTGAACAATGTCCAACAAAACCTCCCTTTGAGCATGGAAAGGCCCATGGTGTCCTAGCTAAGAAACAAGCGTTAGCTGCACACTGAAGCAATCCTCAAGCACAGCTGTGCTCTAAGCCATAATCCATGTTCCCCTGCGTTACTGCTCCAGCCAGACAGGATGTGCTCTTCTTTCTGCGTAGCCACTCCTAGAAGCTACACCTGTAAGGCACAGCCGGCCATTTGCAAGTAGGTGGAGGTTTTGAGGTTGTTTTTACAACTTTATGCATATGCCCTGCCTGTCTTCTCATGGCAAGTATCTGAAGGCATCTTGCAAGGTTCTCCTCCACACCAACAACAACCCTGTGGAATAGGTGAAGCCACCACTGGCTCAAGGTCACTCGTGAGCTTCAGGGTTGATCGGGGCTAGAATCCAGGCGTGCCGGGTCGCCAATTTCACACGCTGACCACGGCACGACACGTGCAGTCGAGAATGGCAGCATTTTCTATAAGCCCTGTTGCAACTTGAGTGGATGCTCGGAGAAACTGCCTTTCAACAAGGGAACCCGCCAGCAGCTGTTTGTGGCTATGGCAATCTCAGTGCAGGGCTCTTTGGCATGTAGCTTGGTTGCCGAGCTGGCCAAGAACACGGGAACTGGACTGGGGCGCATTTCCTCCAAATCCAGCAAAGGTCTCGAGGCCAGTTTGGTGCTCAAGGAGCCAGGAACCAACTTCCCAGGCTGGGCTCTGACAGAGGAACTGGAATGTAGTAACTCTAAACAACGCGTGTGAACAATGGAGAACCTTTTACCGCGGAATGGTCGGGGAGAAGCTGCTTGTCTCGTTGAGGATCATGGAAGGAGCTTGCCAGAGAGGTCCATAGAAATGCGCCCACATCCCAAGGGATGATGCGCAATGCTCCCATCACTGGAGAGTCTAAATCATCACAGAACTGCGTAACTTCCACAAGCCAAGAAATTCATAGTCTTACCTTGGGGGTGGGGTGTTTGGGTTTGCTCTGTTTTTAATTTAAAACAAGTAGTGGGATGCATGGAGTCTTGTATTTGCCACGATTGTAATCACCCGGAATCTAATCCGAAATCCAAATATTTCCTGTTCTGCCGTGGTGGCCAGACATGTCTTGCTTGATCCTGGTGCTTCTCCTGAGACAAACAATACCCTGAGCTCAAAGGGTGCTGTCGTAGCTGCTTGGACTGGCCGTCTCTGAGCTCTTCTGGTGTTGGCATTTTTGAATATGCCTCCAAAATCATGAATCACTGGTAGCTGCCCCCACCCAGTTCAAGAAAACCAAACTATACCTTAACCTGTTTATCCTGCATTGCCCCCAGCAGCTACTGTGGTTACTTTGCCGTGTGTTAGTGCTGTTAACTGTGAATTTCCTTGGCAGAACTAACCTCGTTTTGTTCAGATTCTTTCAAACAAGCCTTTTGTGACGCTCACCCTCCGTTCTGCCCAGCAGATCATGTGTCTTTTTTTTAAAACTTGCATTGCACAAAGCCGATTGATGGAGAAACTGGTTCTAAATATCTCAAGACATTTTAAGCTTACGAGATGATGACCTTGTCAGTAAATTTGGAAGGGTGGGCGCAAATCCGAGGAACTGAATGAAACTGAGTGAAAGAACAGTTGGTCTCTAACTGCTGGCACAAAGTTTAAAGACCTTGAATCATTAGAAGAGACAACAGCTGTAGCCTGTTCGGCACTTTAGGAAGAAACGGTTGCTGGAATATTTACAATCAGAATGCTAGTCCTTATGATAGCCCTGAATAAAGTTGAGAATTTCATCTTTAATACTTCAAAGGGTCGTTGCCCTGAGCAATTCAGTTTGCCTCCAAGCCTTTCAAAGTTATTCAATCTGGCCAAAAAACCTGTTTTTAAAGAAAATTGTTTCTGCTTTAATGGCTTGAAATTGCAATGCCTGAAGAAGAAACCATCACTGGAAGAAGGAATTTTTACATTTTATTGTGGGGTATTATTTCGATTTTAGTCTCAACAGCTAGGCGTTTAGCACTTTTTATTTTGTACATGACGTGGACGGTGTGACTTGGATTCCGCCCCAGCGGCCTGCATGTAGAGCATGACTAAACATGGGTCTGAACATGAAGCTGTTTTGCATTGAATTCTAAATTAAATTAAACTATTTTAATAAGGTTTGTGCCTAAGTCAGTGGTTCTGGTGCTAATATGCTGGCAAGAGCCAGCACAGAGACGCTTAAGGGTGCGCACACTCTGCACATGGTGTGCAGAGTTGTGGTTGGATCATGCTCCTCTACATGTTTGGGCAGAAGAAGACAGACAGCACCCAGTAAGGATTTATTTTCGAGTGGTTTTGTGTGTTCGGACCTGGCGTTGGGGGCTCAGGACAGATCAGGGATTCTTCCCCAGCAGTCTCCTTGCCTGAGCTGATGGAGGTAGCCTCAGATTAGGTGCTGAGGACCCCCACAAAGGTGCTTCTGTGGGACCTGGGCATCCACGGTGAGGCGGCCATCTTCAGGGCAGCTCAGGTCTTCTTGGCCTCCAGAACAACCGTGGAGCTGTTTCAACATATCCTTGCAACGGCGCACGCTCTGGACCTGGTTTTCTTGACAGATCTAGAAGACGGTGGTTCAGATGAGGTGGGCTTGATGTTAACCCTTTTGTCATGGTCTGACCATCTTCTGGTGAGCTGTAGACTACCGGCCCCTTCTCCCCTCTGCCAGGGTGGGGGACCTATTAGGCTCGTCTGACCCCAGACACTGATGGGTCTGGGTGGTTTCCAGAGGTCTCTGGGGGAATAGCCAGCCGATATGGTTGGCACACCTGCTGAATCCCAAGTCACCCTGTGGAACACCAAGACGACTTGAACAGTGGGCATGACATGATCGCTCCCAAGCTCCCTCCCTGCCCTGGCAGAGCCTAACCAACTCAATGGTATCCAGCTAAGCTCAGGGCAGTGAAGTGAGAGGAGAGATGGCTTGAGGGCAGGTGGAAGAGATCTCAAGACAAGTTTGACCAGACACAGCTTAGAGCCTATTCTGTGGCAATAAAGGAGGCAAAACGCCAGTATTTTGCCTCTTCTGTGGTATCTTCACCATGTCACCTCGCTCAGCTTTTCTGAGGCGTGCAGGTCTCCTACAGACTGGACCCTCAAACAAGACCACCGAACCTTTGGTGCTTCACTGTGATGAATTTGCCTATCATTTGAAGACAAAGCCACTCAGATCTACTACAAATTGGACTCTACAGTTGATTTAGTGCTATTAAGAGAGGTGTTCCAGCACACCCAGTTGTGCAGCTTGGAAGGATGAGTTTCAATGACTAGGACCAGATGTTGTGGACCAGGTGCCACCACCTACATACTTGACCGTGGTCCCTCATGGCTCATTAAGAAATCTTGCAAGGGGGTTCATGCCTGGGCTGAGGAAGCTGTGGCGAGGAAGTGGTCCCAGCCCCCTTGAAGAAGGCTGTGAGAAGACCATGCCGGAAAAAGCCCAAGCTGGACCCAGGGGCCATTGCCAACCATACATCCCCTTTTGGGCCAGGTGCTTGAGGGGGTGGTGGCCGAGCAGCTCCAGGTACTTGTGGATGAAACAGATTATCTAGGTCTGTTGCATTTGTGCCTTGGGCCAGGGTTTGGGACAGAGACGGCCTTGGTCTCCCTGTGGGATGAGCTTTGCCGGGAGAGGGACAGCTGGAGTGTGATTCTTTTGGTTCTCCTGGACCTCTCAGCAGCTTTCGACACCATTGAACATGGTGTCCTTCTGGGCAGGTTGGCTGAGATAGGAGTTGGGGGCACTGCTTTGCAGGGGTTCCACCCCTACCTGATTGTGTCCAGAAGGTGGTGCTGGGGGTCAATTGCTCTGCCCCATGGTGGCTGCACCACTGAGTTCCACAGAGCTCCATACGCCCCACTCCCCATGCTTTTCAAGCTCGGGCAGGGGCATGAGGTGCCATCAGTAATCGGATAGCACCCACCTTTTCATCTCGTTCTGATCAAACCCAGGTGAGTTTCCATCCTGAATCACTGCTTGAGCTCAATCATGGACCGGATGAGGGCCAGTAAATTGAGGCTCAGTCTGGACAAGATGGGGGTGCTGCTGGTGGATGGTCTGCCTGCCCAAATGTGGGGGCTTTCAACCTGTCCTGCATGGGGTCCCACTGCCCCTGAAGGACAGGGTCCGAAGCTTGGGGTGCCCCTGCACCAAATCTCCTTGAGTCTCAGGTAGGCTTGGTGGCCAGGAGCGCCTTCTTTCAGCTGCAGTTGATTTATCGGCCCCGGCTCTACCTGGACAGACAGCGCCTGGCCGCAGTCACCCACGCTTGAAACAGAGCAACAGAGCGAATCAGAAGGGCCTGGGCATCCTCTTGATTGGTGACGTCCCTGCTTTATTTATTTATTTGTTTATTTAACATTTTTATATGCCGTCCCCTTGCTACATAGAGTCGGGATGGCTCACAGAAATAAATACAAAATAATGACAGTTTCAATTAAAACCCGGAAACACACTGGCTGCACAATTAAAACCTATAAATATTATACGTTGTTAAAATACTGTTTGAATAAAAAGGTCTTGGCCTGGCGCCGAAAAACAAATAACGATGGCGCCAGGCAGACCTCTCTGAGGAGCGCATTCCACAGTCGGGGCGCCACCACAGAGAAGGCCCTCCTCCGGGTACTTTGCTTCTTGATCTCTCACCTGGAGGAGAGCCTCTACTGCTGATCTCAAGGGGTGGGAGGGCTTTACGTGGGGCTGCCCTGAAAGATGCTGGTACAGAACTGTGCAGCGCGACTGCTGGCGCAAGCACACCCACATCATCCCAATGCTCGACTAATTTCATGGGTTGCCAGTTCAGCTCCTGGCCCAGTTTAAGGTGCTTGTCTCAGCAGACGAGGCCCTGAGCAGCTTGGGACCAGAATTCCTGCTCCCATATGCACCTGCCCAACCCCTAAGACCAGGTTGGAGCCCTCCTGGAAGAGGCACCCCAAGGAGGCGAGGCGGCTCTTTGCGGCCTTCGCGGTGGCTGGGCCCCACCTGTGGAATAGCCTCCCGCGAGGACTGGGCCTGGCGCCGTCATCTCCGTATTCTGGATGCCGGGCAAACCGGGGCTCCATTTTGATAATTGATTTTTAGTGTATCCAGTTTTTTTTAAAGGATTGTATATGTTTTTATGGTTTTAATTCACCATGCTTTAACTCTCAGCTGTTACACTGCTGTTATCGTTGTGCTGGTTTTACTTATTGTATTGTTGTATTGTTTTATCATTGGTTGTGTTGTAAACCGCTTAGAGACTCCTGGGAGATGGTAAGTGCAGTAACCAAGCTTAATAATCAGACAGACACAGATTTGACCCAGCAAGAATGGAAAGTTCCGGTATAATTCAGGACCTTCATCAAGCTGCCCAAGGGGCTGGTGGGTCAACAAGGAGGTAGAAGCGAAGCAGAGCGCAACTGTTGTGTTACCGAACTCAGCCGGTCAGCAGGTTAGGGGCAGCCCATGTGGACCCCAGGGTCAAAAGGAGCCTGAGACGAGACTTGGAGCCAAACCAGCTTTATTCTAGTGCACTGGAGAATAAAGGGAGACACAAGGGGACATTCAGCCCAAAGCAGTGTCTCAAAAGTTGCACCCCAGTTCATGCGCTTTGCACCCTAGGTAAGCAATTCGGTCACCTAATACACCTCTGATGCATCAATACGTCAAAGTAGCCACAGCTGTTCGCTTCAGAGTCCTTTCTTCTGTCAAGGACCAGACAGTTCCCATGCCTATTTCTTGTCTGCTCGCGATTCACACAGGCTTGCCATGTTCTTACTCCCTGCACATGTGCGACTTTCATGGAGGCTACAAGCAGTTTCCACCGCCCCTTTGATTACTGTATTCGAGGACAGGCTGGCGTGTCAGCTGTGGGTTTCATGAAGTTCATTTTGTTCTTATCCTCCCTCCCTTCTGAGACAGGAAATTCAATATGACTGTGGTTTTTTCCTATGTGGCTTCCCTCTGACCAACTACTTTTGGCGTGTTTTGGGGTGCTGCAATTATTTGTTTATTTATTTAGGAGACTTCTATGCCGCCCCATTCACTGAAGCCTCGGGGCGGCTCACAACCATAAATAAACTTCAATAAATAATATAAATAAACAGTATAAATTAAGTCGCCCTGGCCAAAGAATAAAATGAATAAATACTATTAACAATTAAAATGACATTTGAATAAAAAGGTCTTCGCCTGGTGCCAAAAAACAAATAACCACGGCGCCAGGCGGACCTCTCTGGGGAGCGCGTTCCATAGATTGGCAATAGTCGTCATGGGTGTTGTTGTCCATGGGCCGGTCCAGGGCAAGGCTGAAACCTCCTTCCTCAGCATTGCCTTCCTTGCTCGGTCCCTCTTAGATCCCTCTGGCAGGTTTCCCTTCCTCACCCCTAAGGCATTGTCCTTGCTATCAGGTTACTCTGACCTGGCCTCCTGCCAGGTGGGACGGCTCTTCACGAGGCCGCCGAGCTGGGATGGCTCTTTATGAGGCCGCTGAGCTGGGATGGCTCTTCGTGAGGCCACCGAGCTGGGACGGCTCTTCATGAGGCCACCGAGCTGGACGGCTCTTTATGAGGCCACCGAGCTGGACGGCTCTTCCTGAGGCCACCGAGCTGGGACAGCTCTTTATGAGGCCACCGAGCTGGATGGCTCTTTATGAGGCCACCGAGCTGGGACGGCTCTATGAGGTCACCGAGCTGGGAGAGGGAGGGAGCCACAGGAGGCGGTCTGTCACTGTGTACCTGGCTTGGGCAGCAGTGGCACCTCCAGCTGGCTAGCTTGCCATGGACGCAATGGCAAGGCTATTTGGGAGACACTGTGGAGGGTTGAAATGGTGGCCTGTCGGCTGCCTCATGCTTCCAGGTGAGCTCACAGGGCCCGTGGAGGCAGGAGGACCCCGGAGGAGCTTCGTTGCCCGGGGCAGGTCCTCAACTCCCCCGTTGAATGCTGGAGGAGAGCCAGAGAGGGAAAGTTGGTATGGAGGTCCCTGGAGGGGGAGAGGAAGTGGAGAGGGTGAGTCTGGGAAGTGGGAAGGGAATAAGAGCGAAAGGAAGAAGAGGAGAAAGCAGACGAAGACACGAGGAAGTGAAGAAGAGTGAGCAGAACCAACACGGGATGAACCATGTCCCAAAAAGAGGTTGGGGCCGTTGTGGGATTTTTTAAATTTCATGTTATCTATAATTGCTTGTTCATTTTTTAAAGTCGTGGCATGCTGAAATGTTTTTCATATTTATTGGATACGAGACTTGTGAGAACTTCATGCGTTGCGTTGGCCCCATCTGCATGATCTCATTCACAGCATGGTGTCCTTTCTTGGCTTAGCGGCCTGGAGGGTCAGGTTCGTTCACCATCCATGATCCAGAAAATGTTCAAGCAGAAATTTATGGCCATTGCTTTTAGGGAAGGAGGGGACTGAATTAAATTTTAATATGAATCCATGGCATTTGGAATGTTTAAGGATTGGGATAGGGAAATAAACCCCAATGAGTGGTCCTAAATCGCTCCAAAGGTACCAAATGACGTGGCAACATCTGAGTTGGCTGTCCCTTATTTTTCATGTAAGATTTGGTCTTTTTTAACTCCTGTATGGTCTCCTTAATCTCATAGAACCTGTTCTGGCCGTGAAAAACCCTCTGAGAAGTGTAGAAGTGGTCCCTGGCGGGGAGGCAACTTTTACTATTGATCTGACTACCACGTGTTTCGGCTTGTGGTTCATTAATGGAAAAGCATTACAGAACAGCGACAAATACATCATTACCAGGACGAAAACGAGCCACGGCCTCACCGTCAAGCGGGTCACAAGCGCTTTCAAAGGGGCAGAGGTGAAATTTGTCACCAAGAACATTGAAAGCACCGCCACAATCAGTTTGAAAGGTATTTTCTTATGTGCATCCTTTGGGACTATTTTTTGGGGTGGGGTGATCTTTGAGTGGCGAGGAAACTTGGGGCAACCGAGTCCATCCTTGCTGGGTTGGAGAAGCCTTCAGTGACGGCATTGCTTGTCCAGCCTCCAGCAAAAGAGGATCCTCCAGCGTGCAGGACAGATGTTAGGTCGGCCAGGCTGCCAGAGATAATGGGAGTTTGAGTCCAGCACATTTCAATCAATCAATCAATCAATCAATCAATCAATCCCCACAGATATTTCTATTCAATGGGAATAAACACCATGGCCACAATCCACCCCTTTGCTCTGTGTGGTCACGTTGGCCAGCCAATGAGAATAAAGAAAGCCATGATGCGTCTGTTGCCAGGGAGTGGAGGGCAGTAGGGCCCAATGGGTGGAAGGGGTCATGCAGCCATGGCGAAATGATGATCTCATGTTTGGACGACCAGGGAAACTGCACTAAACCCTCAATTCCCTCTGTGGCTTCAGAAAAAGACTCCTCAAAGAGGGACTCTGGGACAGGGGTAGGCTGCAGTTTGTCACTGGGGAGGGAAAGCACTCTTTACATGCCCAGAGGTACTTCCCTATGTTGAATAGTTCCTTCTGCTTGCTTCTTCAGGGAAGGAGCTTGGACAAAGCGGGGGGCATTGTGCGTTTTAGAAGAGGCTGGGAGGGGCTGTACCAGAAAGATCAGGAGGACTTTGGGATTTTTTAAAACTAAGGGGGATACGTGATTCTGATAGCCAGAAATTGAACCTTGATATCCTTTTGGGTAAACCCATTGTAGGTAGGTAGGTATATATGCTATTGACGTCGCCAGTCTGCCATTTTGATTAAAAAAACCACTCTGAGGCAGCTTATTTATTTCTTTTATTTACAATATTTTTATCCCAACCTACACAATCCAATTGTCCCAGGGCGGCTTACAATATAAATTAGCAATAAATGCACAAGCAATCAAAAGATACAGTAACAAAATGCGACTGAGACTATTGATAACACCAAATTAAAATTATTTAAACCTTAAAATGTTGGGTGAATAAAAAGGTTTCTATCTGGCGCTGAAAATAATATAAAGTTGGCTCCAGGCGAACCTCTCTGGGGAGCACATTCCACATCCGGGGGCCACCACAGAGAAGGCCCTGCTCCGGGCGTTCAGTCCCCTAACCTCCTTCAAGGAAGATTCCCGGAGCAGCTCGTGTAAATAACTTGCAATAAGCTGCATTTCTGTTTTGCCTATGAAATGGCTCCATGTAGCTGCTATTCTTTCAGCATCTGTGTAATCATCCACGCTAGAACAAGCCAAAGACATTATACCAGTACGTAATTATTCAAATTTTGATGTTTTCCTTCTTTCAAAATTCCTGATGCTGTCATTGGTGCAGAGGCCGAGGAAGTGCCTGTCAACAAGGAGAAGGCCCAGAAAGAGATCAAGGTGGTCCTTTCCGGGAACGCCTCCCTCACCTGCGAGGCCCAGATGGATGTGAAATGGTTCCTGGATGGGAAGCTGATTGCTGCTGGCAAGAAATTTAAGATAGAAGCTGACAGCCATTCCTCCCGGCTGGTGATTCAGCAGGTAGAGGAGAAGGAAGAGCGTGAGGCCCCTGGGCAGGAACTTACCTCCAATGTCATTGCAACGAGTCCCAAAGGTATTTTCCTGGATACCGTCTTCGCACATCGCAGCAGCCGCTCTGGTAAGGTGGAGCAGCCGACAACCCTGCCTTCCCAGGTTGTCTAGCGTGGTATCCGGACCTGGACCTCTGGCTTGCTTCTCCCCTGGAACAACCCTAGAATCGGCCACGGATTCTTCTCTGGCTTGTTGGAGGAGAGACAGGCCGGAGGTGTAGGGCAGGCACAGGGCTAAGTGGCTCAAGAAGAGAGCATCTGTGGCTCTTTGAACCGTGCCAGCATGCGCTGGGCCTGTGCCAGCAATGCCCTTTCCCACCACAACCCACAGTTTTAAGAACATCACAGGTTGCCATATTGTGCATGCCGATCCGACGCGCTTTGCAAGAAGGTTGCCCCTGGATGCCTCCAGCTGCTGTGCTGGACAATTTGTAGGTGTGCTCGTTGTTCAATCAGCTGATTTTATTTGAGACTCTCCAGGGTGTTTGGGAAACTCCAGCTGTTCATAGGTATTGTTGCATTTTTACCGTACAGAATCCGAGCCAAAATTCCAGGGGAAGGTTGCCCAGGAGAAGCCCATTGTGGTCCAGGAGGACAAGACCATCATCCTGTCCACTTCAGTGGTGCCTGAGGATGCTGAGGTCAAATGGTTCAAGGATGGAGTTGAGATCAAAGATGACAAGAAGCATGAGATGGAGAAGGAAGGGGGCACCCGAATCCCGACCGTGAAGCAGGCTGAGGTCAAAGACGCCGCTGTGTACACCTGTGAGACCAGGAGCGATAAGCAAGTGCAAGTGCAAGGTGAGAAGAAGCCGCCAGAATTAGCCAGAAACGAGGTTTGGCTGGGGGCTGCAAGGGGGTGGGGGCAGCTACAAGGGCTACTGTGGGCCAGCCCTGCCTCTCCAGCCTCGTAGCCGCCTGCTGGGCACGTGCAGACCAAAGCAGCAGTCCTGCCTGGCTTCTCAGGAAGGGGCAACGCCAGCACAGGGCTTCTGTGTTGGAAGCTCACCCAGCAGCCCGGGCGACTGGGAAGTCCATCCTGTGCCTGGCAGGACAGCAGCGGTGAGCTTGCCGAGAGGTTTTTGTGCGATGGAACATTTGTGCTGAGCTTGAGCCTGGGCCAGCAGCCAAGATCTTCTATGCCCTCCTCCACGTCTTTGTAATTTTTGCTCAACCCATAAACTTGCATGACCTGTAAGACAGCGTAGACTGCATATAAAATATATACAGTGCATTTATGACTCCTATCACTGCAGCACTGAGTGATGCCTTGCACAGAGGAAGGTGCACAGCTCTGCGCGAAACTTTGCATGGCACAAGACCAGAGCAAGTGCCGTACTTTTTCTAGAGTGTGTTCACAGTGCAGGTGAGCATCACCAGGTGATGAAGACATAACAGCGGAGAAGCCTTTGCTTGCTTCCCCCGAAATAAAATTCTCTGCATTCATTCTGTGGTGCTTACTCTCCATCGAGCATCTCCCGCTCCCGAAGTTTCTTCCTTCCTAGAGTGCAGACGGATGGACCATCTACAGAACACTTGTATAGCAACAACGAGGCAGTCTGACTTTCTTTTCCACCCCAATATCCTGGGAATTGTAATTTGATGAGGCCACCGAGTAGTCCAAAAGCTGCTGCAGTTTTCTCCGGACAGATATGTCACTAATATCCTTAATTTTAATCTGCCCCGTAGCCTGCATTCTCTGGGTGAATTGCAAGCACTTTGCATTTGATGTTCTGAGTTTAGGTTTCAGCTGTGAGCTTGTCTGAGCTCCCGGATGTTCCTCGTTGTTCTTAAATGTGCACAGAGTTCTGCATGGATTTCATCTTTAAAATGAAGACCCATAACTGGGAGGGCTGTTTCTGC
>NW_025335440.1:7299826-7450421 GCF_004798865.1 Varanus komodoensis
CAGCGTAGTAGGAGGAATAGCCCTGAAGGGCCATCGAGTCCAGCTGCCCCCAGGGCCCCCCCAGCAGGATGCGTGCCAGGCCTCCCCCTGCCCAGCTCCTCAGCAACAGGGGTCTGCAGGCAGGCCACCTCTGAGAAAGGCGGTCACACTGGCCAGCAAGGCTCGTGGCCGCAGAAAGACTCCTCCTCCGCCATGAATCTGTCCCATCCCCTTTTAACGCCATCCAGATTGGTGGCCACAACCACTTCGCGTGGCAGCAAATTCTATAGCTCCACTATACATCGTGTGAAGAAGTCCTTTCCTTTATCCACCCTAAAGTCCCACCCATCAGCTTCATGGGATGACCCTGGGTTCAAGTGTTATGGGACAGGGAGACAGATCTCTCCCTTTCCATTTTCTGCATGCCATGCAGGCTTTCTTGGAAGCGGAAGGGTGGGCTGCAGGGACTTGGGTCTGATCCAGGAAATTCCTTGGTTCTGATATCAGGAAGGACAATGTGGAAACAGCAGTAGAATTAGCTGGAGGGGTAGGAAGTTTTAAAGCCCAGCCTGGCTGTTTCTGAGAATGTGTTTGGTCAAAGACAGCCCAGAATGGGCCTCTCTCCACCTCATGCCTGGTTTGCTCATGTGTTTGGCCTTGCTCGAGTCCTACAGCCTTTCCCTGTTTGTTTTCTTCCATTTCCCAAACACTTTTTCTATAGTTCCCTGATGAAACCAAGACTCTTATCCTAGCAGTGTCAGCTCGGCTCTCAGAAATCTTTCAGTTTCTAGACAGGCAGTGAATACGAGAGAAGCTGTTTCTCAGAAGCTGTAGCTGAAGTTTATTTGACATACATGAAGAAAAAGAAAGCAGAAACCAAATACCTGGTGCAGCACAATTCATTACCCAGATTACAAGATCAAAGTTCGGCATCCTTGATCTTTCTTCAGCCTTGACTACACATGATGTGTAACTCCAACCAGTGACCCTTCTGTTTTCAGAACAATTCTGGAAAGCTGTTGGACTGAGTAAACTCTTACCAAAACATTACTCTTCTTTCCTCGGTTCCTTCCCAGGAGATGCTGCTACTTGCTACACAGTTTTAAAATCACCTCTTCCAAACTGGTTTGATTACATTCTTCTATAGTCTTGCCAGAAGACTGCCTGAAGGCAGTCTGTGATACCTTATATGGCTAAATTTGAAAAGCATAAAGCGACATGACATAGTTGAACAGAAAGAAGCCACTGAAGCATTGGCTGGAGAGAATTTTCTGCCGCTCTCGTGCCTGCAAGTGTGCTAAAGTTCTACAGGGAGTAAGAACAGAATTTCAGGCCTCCATTTTCTGTGTCAACATCAGGACAATGCATGCTCCTTCCATGGGATCTTGTAGGGCTTTGTGGTGCAACTCAAAGGCTTGTCCGAGCTGCCTGGTTTTGTCCCCTTAATAAGCCCTGGCTCAAAACTGGAAGTGGCTGCTCAGCGCACCTGGTTGGAACTTGTCGCCATCGCGCCCATCCAGCCCCAATTGCCAGGAGGTGTTGTGGGAAGGCGTTGCAGGTGCAAAACGGATGGGGGGGGGGAGAAAAGGTAGGGGTGTGTGCATGCACAAACTTGTACACACAGTTCACCAAAGTTTTCCTGCAAATCCCCACCTCTTGCTTTGCACTGCAGTAGCTAATACGAGAATGAACTTAATGCGCCTCATGTGCCTTTAGAAGCGGGTTCATATTAACCTCCATTCAGATAACAAGGCTCCGTATTCCGGCCTAAAATGTTGCCAGTATTCTGTTTCTCATTTCATGTCCCCAGTGGCACCATCCTCACACACAAGGAATGCATCAACCAGGCACCGACAGTTCCAAGATTTGGAGACATATAGAGAAAAAGCCATCGGGAGAAACAGCCTAATGAAACATGGAATGTTCCTATTTCCCCTCCTTCTCCTTTTTCAAATGTAAAAAAGAAAAGTGAGAGGTTTGAGTTTTATCTCACAGCCATGGGTAATTGCAAAGTGATTGCTAAAAGGATTGATATAGGAAACATTTCTATGCGGCGACAAGTTTGCCTCTGTGGGCAAAGACAGACCGTCAATTCCTGCTTATTTATTTATTCAGAACATGTCTACCCTGTCCTATATCCAAACAGGATCTCTAGCTGGCTTACAAAAGGAGTAAACAGCAGTAACAAGGACAGTAAAACCCACAGCAGCACTTGAATGGAACTGCAACCAACAATTTATGAAAGCATTCTAACAATTAACATTCTGGGCAAATGAAAAAGTTTTGGCCTGGTGCTGAGAAGAATAAGGAGTCGGCTCCAGGCGCAGCTTTCTGGGGAGCAGATTCCACAGTCAGGGCACCACCACTGAAAAGACCCTTCCCCTGGTTAGAGGGTCTTCTAACCTCTTTCGAAGAGGGCTCCCAGAGAAGGAAGGGCCTTGGCAGATGGTCTGTGGATCAGGCAGGAGTATATTCTTAACATTATTTCCCCCACAAATGTAAAATCAGGCCCAGCAGTTGCAACCCAAACCCTCACTGCTCAGTAACGCAGTCGATACCTAATCTGAACGTCACGCACTGGCTGCATGACCCCAAACCCAAAGCGGCGCGTGTCAATGGATGGGACCTCGTCCTCCGGGTTCACCAGCTCCATCTCAAAGTAGGAGAGGATTATGAAGGCAAAGAGTTTGATCTCATTTGTAGCAAAGTAGCGTCCGGGACACATGGAGATGCCTGCACCCCAAGGCATGGTGGGATATTTCACTTTTTTCCCATTCTTATAGAATTCTTTTCTGGTGCCATCGAGGCTGAGGAAGCGGTCGTGTTTGAAAACCTGGGGCTCCGGGTGGATTTCTGGATCCATGTGCAGGGACAAATATGGGAAAATCCCAATTTTGTCTCCTTTGCGCAGGACGTAGACGCGTCCGTCCTGCATCAGGAAATCCATGTCCTCCATCACCGCCCTGATCAGCAGCGGTGCGGCCGACATCCGCAACGTCTCCTCCACAGCACTGTCCAGGACCGAGCACTTGCTGAGCATCTCCTTGGTGACGCTGAGCACCGGGCCGCCTGGCTTCACCTCCTGGTCCGATTCCTTCACGACTCGATCCACCTCTCTTTTCACCTCCTGCATGGCCTGGGGGTTCTTCAGCAGGTGCATGAAAAGCCAGAAGGAAGCCGGGCCAGTGTTCCCCTGAGCTGCCCAGAGCAGCAGGAACATGAAGCGGTCCCGCATGTATTCGGGCATGCCTCCCTCTGCCAGTCCCTCCTGCTGGTCGTGCACCCACCCACTGATGTTTTCCTTCTGGTAGATGTGCTTCACGGACAGGAGGTTCCAGAAGAACTGCCACAGGGTTTTCACCTCTTGCTTCTCTGTGTAGGTCAGCATGGAGTACGCCAGCCGGGGAAATAACTGGTCGTATTTGCGGAATTCCACAAATACCTCTTCGGAGTGCGCCAAGTCATACTGCTTGGCAGTTTCTTTCTCTTTTCCAGACTGAATGGGCTCGTTTCCAAACAAGGCGAGATATCCCGCCCGGAAGACCATGTTGTAGCAAAAGTGGAAGAGCCCGTCATGTTCCCAGGGCTTCTGCTCTTCTGCGGAGCCCAGGCTGTGAAGCATCACCCTCTGCAGCCCCTTCATCATGGCTTGCGTCATCTCCTCCAGCCCGTTGCCCTTCAGGTGCTTTGTGCTGGCTGCCTGCATCAGCTTGTGCGTGTCCTCGTTAGGACGGAAGTGGAACACTTTCAGGATGAGCTCCTTAGCGAAGGAAATGAAGTCCAGTTTGGCTCTTGCTTCTTTCACCACAGCCCCGAACGAGAGGGGGTCCATCAGAAACGTGAAATACTGTCCTGCAATCAAGGTGGTGAAGATGTCCCCGTGCTTCTCCTGCATCTTCTGCAGGAAGTTGGCGTTATCCCTTCTGAAATGCAGCCCGTGTCCCAGCCATGGGATGTGGCCTTTATCCAAAGGTGGCTCCTTCGGTCTCCTCCTGCGGAAAGCCCCGAAGAGGTAAAGCGCCCCCACTGAGATTGCCAGGAGGGTGCCGAGGACGATTCCCCAGAAAGCCATCTCTCCGAGCGCTTGAGCAGAACTGTTACACTGCAGAGGCGGTGAAAAGAGAAGTTCTGGCAGATCGCTGCTTATTTAATCATAAATGAGGGTGGAGCCTCATGCACTGCAAGCCCAGAGGTCGGTTAACCAGCGCTGTGAGGTTTGATTGCTATTCAGAAACCCTCAGTGGACTGCACTTAAACACGGTGCTTTTAGGCCAGAAAAGTCGGAGGAAAGTTTTACAGGGACTGGGAGGCAAAAGCGTGTGTGTGCCTGCATGCAAGGCAAGACGCCCACTCGGCTTTTTGGCAGGAAGAAAAATAGGGCTGGGGCAGGGGAGGAAGTGAGCAGCTCCACCCCCAATCTCTGCAAGTCCTGAGCAGGGCTGCATACTGACAGCAGAACCACTGGGAGAAGGAGCCCATGGGAGCGTTGCCAGTTGCCGTGTGGCTTGGCCACTGCAGGCTTGCGGCCTGTGGGGCTTTCTGGGCATGCCCAGAGAAAATGCCTGGAATGGCAGCGTGTTACCGTGTCATTAGTTGGTGCTCAGGGAGTTGGGTGAGGACTTGCACTGTGCGCTGGCCCTGAGGCCAGCATGGAGCAGGGGTTAAATGTGGGACTGGGACTCAGGCGATCCGGGTACTAGCCCCTTCTCCGTGTTGGAGTTGCCCTCATCAATGATATAAGTTTTACACTTTAGAATATAGACAACAGTACGGTACACCGGCAGAATCCCTAATCTGTCTCGGTCACCCAACGCCAGGCACAAACACTCCGGACCTGGTCTGGAGGGAACAGGGAGCCCCACAAGAGAAAATGATTCTCGATAAATGAGGGAGACTCCCCCTCCCCTTCCCTCTAGGTGAGGCTGGTGCTGCACCAGATACCCAGGTGGGCACAACTGGGAAAGGGCGACAGCCCCCCACTTCTTCTGTCCAGGTCTCCATAATACATGCCAGGTCGGCCCCTCATGGAGTTGCGATGTTTTATTATGGACTGACACGGCATTCAACAGCAGCACCGTCAAGCCCAAGGGCCGGTCGATATCGCTGCCAGGAACCTTCCGGTTGCGGCTGTAACCAAAACAGGGGACAGGTATCAAACGTCGGTCCCTCCTCCTTCTATGGTGACATGTTAGACCCCCAATGCCATATCTTCCCCTGCCCGTTACCACCCCAGCAGCGGCGCCCATCCGCTCCCCAGGTGTGCCCGTAACAATTTAAAACCTTAACAGTAAAACTCTAAAATTCAGTCACTATACAGTTAAAAACCAACCTGCCCAACCCTCTAGCAACAATTAAAAAAAAAAACAACCAAACGGGAGCTGGCCTTGGTATGAAACTTGGTTTGCAAGGTGCCCCCCCCGCCCCGCCCTTGCTGGCAAATCGCTATCGAATGCAGAGCACACCGGCGGGGGGGGGGGGGTTGAATATGCAAATACTGGACCAGCTTGTCATCGTCTTCCTGCAATTTCCTGCCTCGGACTTTGAAACCTGTTAAATTGTCTAGCTCCCTATTATGTTATTTCTTATCTGTCACTCGAGACCTCCATGCGCCACGATGCTTTTCCAATGCTCCCCGGATGATTCCTTCGTGTTCCTGCATTTTTCTTTTGCGGTTCTCTTGTCCTTGCCTGTTGCTCATTCAAGGTCTCACTCCCCTCCCTCTCACGTGAACGGCAACAGCAAGTCCCTGGAACGCTCTGAAGTGCTGTTTGCTGTGCTCGATCGATCGCGCACTTCCACTGAACCCGAATATTCGTTCCCAGCAAGGCCGGCCATGGAGTCCACTGGCGACTAGGGCCAGTCACAGCCTCTTCAGCCAGCCTCCCTCACAGGGTCGTTGGCGTGGGGATAAGCTTGGGAGCAGGAGGAAGAGAGTGGGAGCTTTGTTCTTTAAGCAGAACGATGGGATTTAAATCTAATGAATCGGTAAATAAATGCAGCTGTGATTTGGAGCGTGGGGAGTTCATGTTGGCAGAAAGCTGGTCATCTAAGAAGATGAGGTGGGCGGTCCAACAGTCCCTTCCGTCTGGGCCTTCCTGCATCATGCAGCATGCATTGCAAGCAGGTCTGAAATCCTGACATGTATTGTGCTCAGTTTTGGGCCCCTCGTTACAAAAAGGATACAGCCAGGTCGGAGTCAGTGCAGCGCAGGGCCACAAGGATCGTGGCCGGTCTGCAGGGGATGATGGGGTGTGAGGCGAGACTGAGGGAACTGGGTCTCTTCAGCCTGGAGAAGAGGAGACTCCGAGGGGATCTGTTGGCGACATGCAGGTATGTGAGGGGGTGTCACACGGAGGTGGGGAGAGACCTGTCCTCCGCCGCAGAGGAAGGCAGGACGCGCTGCAACGGAGCAAAGCTCAGGGAACCCAGGTCCCGTTTGGGTGCCAGGAAGCACTTCCTGACAGTCAGGACCCCGAGGGGGTGGAATGAGCTTCCCCGGGAGGTGGTTGAGGCCCCATCGGTGCGGGTGTTCAAGGATAGGCTGGACATGCACATGGAGCCGAAGGTCAGACTAGATGGCCCGAGAGACCCCTTCTGACTCGCTCTGTTTCTATGTTTCTATATTTGAATGTAACTTTCCTGATGATATAGGTATTTTTGTATGAGTTTCTAAGCCATGAACTGCACTGCAAAATTCGGAGACATGTGCAATCCAATCTTACTCTACTATTGGTATATAGTAATATAAGGTATTGTATCCAATATACTACTAGTGGTATATAGTAATATAAGGTATTGTATCCAGTATACTACTATTGGTATATAGTAATATATTGGTAAATAATATAAGAATATTGGAGAAACTGATACTTGAGTGACCTGAACACAGAACAAGTGTTCACAAGGGTGTGCAATGGGCTTCCCCGGGAGGTCGCGGAGGCCCCATCGGTGCGGGTGTTCAAGGACAGGCTGGTCATGCACATGGTGGGCATGTCGTGAGCGGAGCCGGCTGGAGCCGGGGGTCAGACTAGATGGCCCGGGAGACCCCTTCTGACTCGCTCTGTTTCTATGTTTCTGTGAATGTGGCACGTGCCGTCAGACATCGCTTCCCTGCCCCCCAAGCACACCTCCCTCTTGCCTCCTCTCTGAGGCCAGTTTGCCACTTTGCAGAGGCAGCCGGCGTGACCCTTTCTGGGCTTGCAATGACGCGCAGAGCACGGACTCAGCCTCCAGAATCCCAGCCTCAAGGACGCTGGATGTTGCAGCTGGACTCGGAGTCATCCCACGGACCTCGCGATGCCAGGGGGCCATAAAATCCCTTTGTCCTCCGCTGTGCCGAAATCCAGCCTGATTCCTGGCATGCCATTCTCGACAGTTGTGCAAAATGGGCAAAGTCTATTCCTGGTCCCCTTTGCATCACGGCTGGTTAAACACTAACGCATACGCAAAGAAAACAGTTGCTCAGTCGAGTTCCAGATCCGCCACACAAGAGTAAATCTCTTGCGCTCGGGAGAGATTTGGGTTCTGGATCTCCAGCAGTGCAGCTGCAACGGTCAGCCCACTGACCAAAAAGAGAGAGAACTCATTCCAGTGCTTTTTTTGTAAAAAAAAAAAAAAAAGTGCCGGAACGCCCGTCGCCGCCAGCAGTAAGCACTCAGCGCGCGACCACGCGCTCCGATCCCAAGCGGAGGAGCAGTGCCCCCACTAGCTCGGCATCAGATGGCAGACAGCAGACTCAAAAGCAGCCAGACCTGCTACGCCCAACAGGGCGATTCACAATCACTTCATAAAATCCATTGGGGAAAAAGGTGCCGGAACGCCATTCTGGTGCGTCCTATGACCAAAAAAGCCCTGGCTCATTCTAATTCAGCGGGAATGCAACGTCTGACCCTCTAAGCTGCTTCCTGGGGTCAGAAATGCTGTGATTGTGCTGCCCGCCCGAGGCTGCAGGCCTGGCTGCAAATCTGAAGCCTCCCTCTTTTGCTCTTGTAGCCGACACAATCTTTTGCACGTGGGTTGCAGCTCCAAAGAGAGGAGCCGACTTTGTGGTTGGGTGTAGAGAGCAGCCCTCCTCTTGCACACGGCAGGCTGTTGAGTGGAACCATCGTCCGATTCTGGAGAGGAGGAGGAGGAGGAGGAGTGGAAGGGGGTGAGACTTTGAAGTCACTTCAACTGTGCCTAGAGAGGTTTCTTGGAAGAAGAGTTTTCCGGAGGGGAGGGGAGCAGGCGCCAGGCCCAGCCTTGACCCGGTGAGAAGGCATTGGAGAAATGAGAGGCTCGTTTGGAGGGCTTTGCACCCTCTCGCCCTCCAGCAGTGGGATCCCTCCTGAGCCAGGGGCCAGGAGCTGTCGCTAAGGGAGCGTCTGCAGGGAAGGTTCCCGTTTGGATTCAGCTCATTCCATGAGCAGAAATGCTATTTGCAGCTTGGGTAGAGCCAGGGCTTTTGTTGTCGTAGGACACACCAGAACAGTGTTCCGACACTTTTTTTGACGGATTTTTCCAAGGGATTGTGAATCGCCCTGTTGGGCGTAGCAGGTCTCTGGGAAAAATCATTAACATAGTGCCTGTGGGCTGCTTGTGTGTCGGTGCTGATTGTTGGTGCTGATTGTGAGGGCGCTGCTTGGCTTGGGATCGGTCGTGTGGTCGCGCGCTGAGTGCTCACTGCCGGCGGAGACCATTATGTTTGTGTGTATGTAGTGACTGGCTCCGTGCAAAAGGTAAATAGGTTCTTTATTTCAAAAAAAGTTGGTGAATTGAGCATCTTTTTTAGTGCAAAAGTGCGACCCCAAGACGTGAGTTCCGGCACCTTTTTTTTTTCTTTCACAAAAAACGTACTGGGTGGAGCTGTTCCAGTGCTCAAACTAGTTTGGTATCTGTGGAGGCTCAGTAAAGGAACTGCATTTCAAGGACTGAATTTTAGAGCTAGAAGGAAGGAGGGAAGAGAGCAGCCGGTGCTAGCGAGGCCTTCCGGGGTGCAGGGAGACACCCCAACTTGCGAGGCCTTCCAGCAGTGCTTCTCCTCCCTGCAAACAGAGGAAAGCATTCAGAGAGCCAAAAACGGTCCTCTATGTGTGTTGGAGGGTGAGAGAAATGTGGAGGCAAGCTCCTGTTCCGTGTTCCTTTTGCTGTCTGATGGATACCCATCATCCTCCGAGTCTGGAGGGTTATGGGCAGCCCCAGTGAATGGGTCTACTTGTGCAAGGAAGCAGTTAGATCATGGAGCCTAATAAGAGAAGCTGAGAACGCAGACGCCAAGCAGAATGCCTGACCTGTGATACAAAGAATGGTTTTGACCACAAGGAAATCCCCGTGTCCATCTTCAGCTCATAAGGCTGACTGGCCAACTCAGATGGCCCAACCTATTTCGCAAGCCTGCAAGTACGCCAGAGCTCTTTATCGAGCAGATGGTCAACAGCTTCGAGTAACAGCTGGATTTTGTAATTTAAGAAATTATGGGGTGAGGGGGCAATCCTGTTGCCACTAGGTAGAGTTTAGTCAGCCGTAATCCGAAATGCTCCGACTCTGGCCCAGGCCCTCCCCAGAGCTGGCATGCCCAGAACGGCATTGGCCGTAGTGCCAGTGTTGGAAATCCAGCCTCGGGACCGGCAGGTGTTGGGTGGCACGTTGGACTGGATCCCTTGGGACCTAGTTTTCCACAGAAAATACTTCCCTCTTATCTATGCCTGAAATAGCAGGTCAACTGTTGTCTGCTTATTTCTTCAACCTAGCAGTCCTCTTTTTTATTTTCACGGTATTTTAACTTACAATTGTTTTGCCTATTTTATTTTATATGGCACTGTGGTTACTGGTTTGTTTAATTGCTGTTGATTTAATTAAATTTATAAGTGTTTCAGTCAGATTATATTCATGATTTTATACTTTGTTTTATTCCCATTAATGTGAAGTTTTTATTGGTTTTTTCCTTGTGATTGTTGAAATCTATTTTGGCAGTGTATGCTACGTTAAATTTTTAGTGTATTGTGAATCATCCTGAGAGTCATTAACCAAATAGGAATGGTATAAAAATGCCTTAAAATACTGAAATCATTACAGCACCAGATAGAACCAAATTTGGATGTCTGTGTTCTCTCTCACATTCCAGGTAGATGCAGTTTCATGATCAGCCACCTTATCCATCTCCCAATATTCGCTTTATTTGTTACTTGCTTGAAATCTGAATCTTACACACTAATTTCTGACTCCTAAGTTAGCTAACTCCATGTATTACCCTAATGAGAGAATCAGCAAAACTGCAGCTTGCCAAAGAACTCTGCCTTCCATCACAAAGTTTGCTTTCCTCTGACTCAGTGTCAGACTGAAAGTCTTGTTTTCCTTTTGCATAAAAATCTCTGTGTATTTTCTTGCACAATTTCCAAACATTGGCACCAAGTATGCAGATCTTTGAAACGTATGTATTCTTTTCCTATTGGTTAAGGTTGGTTGCAGTTCTGTGCACCATTTTCAAAAGTATGAATTTTCATACACATTTTTGAAATGTTCACATGGTGTCGAACATATATTGCTTTGCACCACCGAAGACCTTGAAAGCTGGATTGCATCAAAGTCCAAACCTGTGTTTAGTCTGTAAACATAAATCCTGATCGATAGCAAAATGCAACCAATTCCTCATACCCCCATGCCAATGTTTAATTAGTGGAGGTGTGCACAGATGCCCAAATTCAACTCTGACCCCAAGCATTTCAAAAATTAGTCCACTTTTGCCTGAACCTGCCTGGAATCAGTCTGCATCAGCTCAGCATTCAATCTGAATTAAGGTTCAAAACCTGCAATTATAGTGCTTCCTACAGGAAATTCAAAAATGGTTATAACTTTTTTCCCCCGTTTTGGTCAAAATGGTTGATAGTTGCAATTGTGGGAACCATGGGAGTGACATTAGCCTTCCCCAGTGTCAGAAGAAAAGGTGCAAGCAGGTTGGAAATTTGAATGTTGTGTTTAGTAATTAGCCTGAGCCGTGAAGATTTTTTTCTGGATTTTGTGTGTGCCATGTGAGAAAGAGTGTGCATTTGACAGGGATTCCTTGATTCAAGGGGTGCTTGGTGTGAGTAAGAATTTTAAGAGTTTTAGTAAATGGTGATTGGGTACTTTTTCAACAAAAAAAAAGGGGGGGGGGAGAAAAGTGTAAGTTTTGGGGTAAAGAAAAGAAAAAAAAACACAAATGAACAAGAGAGGGATGGTCTTGCTAAGAGCACTCCCATTATATAAAGAGACAGTAACTGCAGCCTCTTCTCTGGGTTTGGTCTGGCCAACTGAATTCAGGGGAATTTGTGCTGAAAAATTTGGATTTCTTGACTCTGTGGGCTTGGCTATTCCACAGAGCCAAGAAAAGGGATGCTCTGGCAGGAAGGTACCATCACTTTGTGAGTACTGCAGAAGCAGCAC
This sequence comes from Varanus komodoensis, assembly GCF_004798865.1. NCBI lineage: Eukaryota > Metazoa > Chordata > Lepidosauria > Squamata > Varanidae > Varanus > Varanus komodoensis. The sequence goes on from NW_025335440.1 coordinate 7,311,206, forward strand.
ACACAAAGCCTCTGAGCACGTGCAGAGTTCAAAGCACTTGGGGAGGTTGGAGCAGCTCTGTTTTCAGCCACAGATTGAGGGTGGGCTTTCATTAGTTCTCAAAAGAAATCTTGATGTCTAAATATATATATATTATTTATTTAGTTAGTTAGTTAGTTAGTAAACTTCTATGCTGCCCCATTCTCCGAAGCCTCGGGGTGGCTCACAGACATAAATAAACTTCGTTAAAATAATATAAATTAACAGTATAAATTAAGTCGCCCTGGCCAAAGAATAAAATAAATAAATACTATTAACAGTTAAAAAGACTGTTTAGAATAAAAGAGGTTCTGTAACTGAGGCATTTGAGGTTCGAGTGTTCAAACCTTGCATTGCCTCAGAGAAAAAATTCTGCCTGGGAAGGCGTGGGTTAAAACAAAGCCGCTTAAGCATCCACCATGAGGAGGAGCTAGGGGAAGTTCTTTTAAGGAAGGAAAAAAACTTTTTATGAGCATAAGCACTCCTGTTCATCTAAGTGCTGAAGCATCGATTGTTTGTTGACATGTATGCGAGTTCAGGTTTGTTTGTACTCACTATGGGTTGGTGCATTTTGTATCTATGAATGTGTCTGCACTGGACAAGTGTGGGGGGAGGATCAGGGCTCTGGGAGCAGGTTTTAGAGGCACTGCAGGGACTGACAGGACTCCTACAGAGAGGGGCCAGGTATCAGGGAGGATGGAAGGAAGGAGGAGGCTGGGAACTCCAAGGAAAGGAAGCGGTGGGAAGGAGCTGAGGTGCATGCACACCAATGCTAGGAGCATGGGTAACAAGCAGGAAGCGCTTGAAGCTCTCCTGGGAAGAGGAGGGTATGACCTGGTGGGGATCACAGAAACTGGGTGGGATGAAAGGCAAGGCTGGAATGTGAACATAGAGGGGTATCACCTTTTCAGAAAGGACTGGAAGGGAAAGAGGGGTGGGGGGTGGCTTGATACGTCAGGGAAGGGATAGGATGCAGTGAGAGAGAATGCAGCACAGGTGGGGATTCGGTGGAGGCAGTCTGGGTGAAACTTCGGGGTTTTGACAGGGAAAGAGACCTGACAGTGGGGGTATGTTATCGCCCTCCAGGTCAACTTGAGACCCTGGATGATGTCCTGACAGGCCAGATTCTAAGGGTATCTCGGGGGAGGGACACAATAATTATGGGAGATTTCAATCTCCCACATATTATTTGGGAGACTCACTCGGCGGTGACAGCCAGGTCACGTTGCTTCCTAGAGGCTATAGAGGGAGCGTTTTTCACACAGAGGGTCCGAGAGGCGACGAGGGGGGCGAACATCCTTGACTTGGTCTTGACCAATAGGGAGGAGCTGATAGATGAAGTACAGATTAGGGGAGCTCTGGATGCGAGTGATCACTCCATCCTTTGCTTTAAGATCAGGACTGGGGACGTGCAGCAGGTCGAGCACTAGAAGCTGGGACTTCAAGAGGGCCAACTTTGGCCAACTGAAGGCCAGACTGGGGGACTGGGTCTCCTGGGAGAGGTTACTGGAAGGCAAGCGAGTTGAGGAGGGGTGGCTGGCACTCAAAAGGGAGGTTTTGGAGGCGCAAGCCTTGACGATACCTCTAGTCAGTAAGGTGGGGAGGCAGAGGAGAGCGCCGCCATGGATGCAAAAGGAGGTGGTTAGAGGGATTAGAGGAAAGGGGAACCTCCGTAGGAAATGGGCACTGGGGGAAATAGACAAAAGGGTAGTAAAAAGGGACATGGGGAATTACAGACCTGTTAGCCTTACGTCCATTGTAGGAAAAACAATGGAAAGGCTCATCATAGTGAGAGATCTAGTGATGCTAGATAGGGAAGGGAGGCTGGCAGCCACACAACACGGCATCCGCAAAAACAGGTCCTGCCAGACAAACCTTGTGGGATTCTATGACAAGGTTTCGAGATGGCTAGATAGAGGGGATGCAGTGGATGTGGTTTACCTGGATTTCAGCAAGGCCTTTGACAAAGTGCCCCATGATATCCTGGTGGAGAAACTGAGGAGCAGGTACTCCAGATCCAAAAGGATTTGGACAGACTATGGAAGTGGGCAGGAAACAGGAAACAGGGAGTGGGCAGGAAAACAACATGATGACGTTCAATGTGGATTATGGCCCCTTTTGGGCAGGTACTTTGGCAATGGGAGAATTTGGGTCTGTGGAGTCCCCTCTGTCTGCAGCAGAGATGAAACCTTTTAGGCAGGAATTACAAGTTATTTTTGTTTGTTTGCTTGCTTGCTTGCTTGCTTGCTTGTTTGCTTGTATTTTGTTTTCTGGTGAAGAATTGAGTTTGATCTAACAGGTAGCTAGAGATGTTTGGAATAGAGAAAATCTCAGCAGAGCAGGAGATGCTCCGTGCTGGCTTCTAGAAGGGGGAGTTGGGAGTTATTAGAGTTATATGATCCACGGAATCAAAGAGGCAGTACCTCAGTCCCTTAATGTACATAAGACTTTGTCTTTGGAATAAAAGAAATATGATACTCCATCTGAGTGGCTGGAGAGACTGAAGCAACAGATGCCAAAAAAGGGGAGGGGCAGATGCCACTGTGACAGGTTCTGCCTGGGTTTGTGTTTATGTTTTTGTGTTTAACAGCCATTTGCTACCTCTGAGTTGTATAATTAAAAGGATCGGAATCCTAGTTTTTCCAGAGGATTCTGCAAAGGTGATAAATTTGTTTCAAAGCACTAATTGGACTAATGCCAGAACGGCAGAATGTACTCGAATAAAACAAAACTCTAGGAACTAGGTTTCAGGTTAAGTGTTAGAAGATAATTTCTGAGGGTCAGGAACCCCCAGAAAGTGGGGTGGGTTTCATGGGAGGTGGTTGAGGCCCATCAGTGAAGAAGTTTGGACAACCACTTGTTGTGGATTATAGGAACAGAGTTGGCTGAGACAGGGGGTCAGACTAGATGACCAGGGGAGGGTCCCATTCTGACTCACTTTGTTTCTATGTGGGAGAGGACCATCTCTGTAATAAGAAATTGTGAAAAACAGTGTTCTCATTGACAAGTCCATCCGAAAGCACATTTTTCTTCAGGTTAGGTAAACAATAAGTTCGTGCAACACAAGTTCAGCAAAGGGTTTCTTTGTGTGCATTTTGGCATTGACTGGATTGGTGTCAACAACCAAAAACATTTTTTTCTTTTAATTATTATTAGAACATTTCTATGCCGCCCCTTGCCGAAGCCTCGGGGCGGCTTACAACACAATAAAATACAATACCATACAAAAATAACAATATAAAATTAAAATTAATAATATAAAATAAATAAAAAATATAAAAGATATAAAAGAAGTTATAAAAGAAAAGTTCTAAAAGAAAAAGAAAAACGAAAAGAAGTCGCCCTGGCCAGATAAATAAGTAAATATTCTTGAGACTGTGCTAAAGAGACTCAAAAAAAAAAAAAAAAAAAAGACATAGACTTTACATCTTGAGGTTTCTCTCCAAACTGATGTAGATCTCTCTGCCACTGCCTGCAATTTCTCTACAGCCCTGGAAGGGAAAGCCAGCTGTGTGTAACCACCCTTGCTCAGGGAAGGAGGGAACTCACCCACCTTTCTCTCAAACATTGGTTAGGGACTTGCCTAGATGGACCAGAGACTTTAATGCTGTTCTTACTACAGTGTATGAACAACCCTTTAATTGCCACGGAAGTCACACACATCTGCTGGATTCCATTGGGTCACCACACATACAGTGCAAACCGCACAAGAACGACCAGCTGGCCAGCACCACTCCTTCTCCGAGCCCAGAGTGGCCAGGCTGGCTGTCCGGCAAGGCCAAAGCAGCCGTGCCTGCCTGCCTGCCTGCCTGCAGTGTGTGAAGCTGCGGCCACTGGCTGGTTGCTGCCTCTGGCTTGCCGTGACACAAGGGAAGGGGGGCTGCTGGCTTACGTCAGCTGACTCGCCTGAGACTGGACCGCCTGGAGACCACTGATGCCGTGGGAAGAGCGCACCCAGGTGCCCCTCGCTACACAGCAGTGAGATCGGCGGGACTGCCTCCATGGGAACGTTGCACCAGGCTGAGGAAAGTTCCCAAACCACAAGAAGACCGAAGGACCGTGGCTCCTGTGGAAAACCTGTCGTTCTTATTCAAACACCAACCCTGCAAGGGAGGACCGGTGGCGTAACAGACCAGGACGAGAAGAAGCTGACATCAGGGTCAGCCAAGGGCCCGCAACTGGAGGGGGCAAAGAAGAAGAGTCCCAAAGAAATGCAGCCTGTCGGGGACCAGGATTGGGTTCCGGCTTGAAGACTTAGACCACAGAGACTAGCATTTGCCTAATGCTAAGTAGCCTAGATGATAATGCTGAAGGAAAGAGGGGGAGTTTCTTGACGTTATTACTCTGGCTGTCTCTGTGTACTACTGTTGATTTTGTGGCTCCCTTCTATACCATCTGTCCTTGTAGGAAGGAAACAGCTGGATTTCCTAATTTCTCTGTTTCCCACTTTAGAATACTGCCTCGTTGTGTAATAGAATGTTTATGCTTTAGTAGCGCTGGTGAAAACCCAGCATGGATTTCTGACGCCTGGAACATGTTATATGTCTGGATTCACACCAAGGACCGGGTAAAACAGACATGCAGATTACAGGAGGGCAGGCACAGGCTGTCCCAGATCAGCTAAAGGAAAAGGAAAGAAATCCTATGTGTTCCACAGGTCCCTAGGGAAAACAATTTCCATGTGACGTCACTACGGGTAAGGACCACTGAAAGCACCCTACTGGTAACATCCTTACAGCCAATTGGCACATGCTGGAATAGGTTCCCTGTGTGTGAGAGAGAGAGAATTGGGTGCAGCATGTGGTTTTGTTTCTGCCAAACTGGAAAGGCCGCATCCTGCAGCTGGACGGGCAACCACATGTGGATGCTGAGTGCTAAGCATTATTCACATGAATGAGGCTAGTAAGTGCTACTTGGTACAGCCTGGAATCTTTGGAGGGCTGTTCCGAGATCGGAAACGAGTCCTGTTTATGCTGATTTGTGCCTTTGGTGGACTTCTGCTCCTTCCTTGCTTGAGTCCCATAATTCAGTCTATAGTAACTCGCACCATTGAAGGTATGATGGTGGTCACAACCAACCCGAAGAAACCTGCTGCCCTGGCAAAAACCCTGGTACTCAGATCCATCCCAAGGGAATGTTCTTCCCTGCTTCAGTGACAACCCATGGAGGCCGCCTCCAGGGTTGCGTATATGAAAAGGGAGGAAATGAGGGAGCCCGATTAGCTAACTCATGTTATTTGCTTTCAGCCTGACAAACACCATTTGCTTTCTGCATAACGGCTTGCTTTGGAGAGGAAAAGGGAGGAGGCAAAGGAATGTCGATCAGCGGCAGCGAGTGAGAGAAGGCCCTCCAGCAAGGACTGGCGGCAGGGATCACGCTCCAGCTGGACGCAGGTGAGGGGCCTTCACAGGCCAGGTGTGCAGTGGACATGCAGACCCCGCAAGGGGCTTGGGTGGAGGGTCAGGCAGACCCTGAGAGGGGATGGGGTGAGGGAGCCATGGGGGCGAGAGGGAGGGGGAGAGAGAGAACAAAGCAGGATTGTGGGTGCGTTGCTGCCTGCCTGCTGCGTGTGGGAGCTGTCACCCGGTGCCTTGGCTCAGCTGAATAAAGGGAACTCAAATGAATCTCCACCTTGCTGAACCTTATTGGCATTTGGTTTAGGGCTCTGTAAGTCCCCTGGCTAGCAGGGACACCCACAAGAATAGCTACAAGATATTTGTGCGTGCGTGCGTGCGTGCGTACGGGCAGAGAAACCTTGGCAGTTTGAGGTTCACTAAAAGAACACATGGTTATCCCCCTATTTTCCTTGTTGACCACGCTTCTGGACATCACAGACAACTGAGATATGCCTTTAATAAAGAAACATTTTTTTGGTGGGGTCGTTATTATGGGTTCTGTTTTTGTTTGCTTGCTTGCTTGCTCTGTGAGTTGCCCAGAGACTTTTGTCGTAATTGGGACGGCATACAAAAACTTTTAATAATAAATAAACAGTCAGAGTTTAAGAAGGATGGGTGGAAGGGTTCACCCAGAAGGAAAATCCTCCAACATGTGGGGTAAAGGGAATGTTTTACTTCTCCATGACTCCTTTGCTGTACTTTTTGAATTCTATGTAAACAGCAAATTTCGTGGGGGTGTCCCAGGCACCAAACATGGAAAGTTTCAGAAGGCCAGCGCAAGGAATTACAGGCCAAGGAATATAATGCTTGAAAGCCAGTTTAACGGTTTTTCATGCAGAAGCGTGGCTGGCATTTGGGGACTGGCTCTGTCCCAATCCGGGGTTTGCGCTCCACAGCACAGTGACAGAGTACACAGGTACCTCTGCTCACGGACACCTCAGTTCACAACTAAATCAGGTCGAGAACAGAAATTTGAGAAAAAGTTTGCCTCAGGGTGTGAACTCCACACTGGGTGACGACCACGATCGCGGCCATCTTCCCCGCAGGAGTGGGCCCTCCCTAACCCTAACCCTAACCCTCGCCTCCTCCCTCCAAACATTAACCTCCCCCCACCTAGGTTACAGTTGTTCTTTGTTGCTTTGTTTCAAATTTTTGTGATTAAAAAAAATATTTACAGAACGGATTAACCTTATTCACATTGAACCTCATGGGGAAATTTGACTCGGCTCGTGATCGATTCAAGTCATGGCCAGAGTCGTGGAAAGGATTAAGTTTGCGAGCCGAGGTACCCCTGCATGTTCTAGGAGGAGAAAGGGTGCCTGCTAGTCACGCGATCACACTCACCCCATCCCTTTGCAGTGATGGTTTGGGTGGTCCTGCTGGGAGACCAGCCCAGTGACGTAGCCCGGCCTCCTGGTGGCATCGCTCTCAGCATCTCTGACCCTCCCAAAGCGCCCCCCAAGGTCTGCACCCCAGGGGTGGGAGGAAAGAATGGCCTGTGTTGCCTTGATCCTGCGGCATCAACCCCTCATGGTGAGCACTGGAGCACAGCAACACCTCCCTGTGCCTGCGTGGAGATGTCAGTGTGCTCAGAAGAGGAGGTCACTTTCTCAGACCTCTGGGGGCTAGCTCTGGAGGGAATCTCTGACCATCTCCCCGCCATGTGCTCCCACCCAGGCCATAAACCTGCCATTCTGCCCAGATGCGAAAGCGAAGCTCTGGGACCTTTGAGCAAGGCATCTGTCTGCCCCATTTGGCAAGCACAGCCGCCCGGTGTTTGCAGGATTAGAAAGACATTGAACTCTGGCCTCCCTTGAACAGAGGTGCGTGTAATTACGCAAAGTATCGCCACACTGATTGCAACAAAGCATTAGAGCAATTTGAGTGGGCAGATCAGAAATCTTCAGACCGTTCAGAGTGCAGCTTCCGGAAGGGCGTGCCAGTCTGACCAGTGCCTACGAATGCTTGGAGGTGATGTTCGAAAGATCGGGAGAGCGACTTTTTGCTTCTCCATAGGACGGCCTGGCTGTTTCAGCACAACGACCCACCCCCACTCTCCATGGTGCATTCCTTAGTCTGATTATGGCCAAGAAGGAGATTGCTGCTGGTGGTGCTGCTGGTGGTGGAGTTTCCAGGGTCCTTCTCAGAAAAGCACGTTCTCAGCAGAGCCATGTTGGGCGAACCGAAGGCCTCTCTGGCCCAGCGTTCTGTTCTCCCAGCACCTGATCCCTGCGATGTGGCTGGGTGGGCTGCAGGCCATGAAGCAGTGGCCTGCTTCTTGTGCCCGGTGCGCAAGATCGCTTCTCCTTCTCTTCTGCTACACACAAGGCATTGGGTGGGTGCGTTTTGTGCAGTGCTGGTGTGTGAAAAGATGCAGCCCAGGGACTTCCTCTGCTCCTCACCTTTGCCGGTCGCTGTTAAGGAAGCTGGTGCTGAGAGGGGTCTTCCTCCCTGGGCACATTCAGAGCCACAGAGTTCTCCTGCAAAACCTTCTTGAGTGGCCACAGTTTTTTCCAGAAGCACAGCATGAACCCCTGAGCATGCACAGAGCTGTTGAACCCAGTTTACTATTCACCTCCAGGAGCTCTCTTTACGAGTCCGCCTAGACCCCATCTCTTTGAAAGGGACCTTCTGAAAGTGAGCAGTCTCTGACTGGGCCACCCCCCCTCTACTGACATCGCGTCAGGGGCTGGGAGCTGTGCCCACCTTGTCTCTCTCTGAGCGACTCCCCTGCCCCCAGCCTCCTTCTGTTAAATGTACTCCTTGGTCACTCTCAGAGGCCACCTGCCCACCTGGAAAGCTTGGCCTCGAGGCAGGTGCCTCTACCTCTTTGATCTTAATGTCTGGAACGGGCCCTTCTCCTCCTCAGTCCAGCCAAGTGGCCTTGCGAATACACACCAAGAGCAATGGTCTTTCTCACTTCCGCATAGCAGCCACATGCACCACATTTGCATATGCTGATTAATAGCCATAGGTGCGTAGTTTAATATAATAATTATACTTTAAAGAGAAATACGCCATCCCGGGAAAGACTGTGACCGGGTGAGCTGAATGCCTGCAGAGAGTGAGGTTTTGCTGCTGCTGCTGATGCGGAACTTCAGGGTTTCTTGTCTCCTTTCTTGGGTGTCTTTATTTTTGAACTGGACTTGGGCTGGGTGGCCCTTGAAAAAGAGGACATCTTCACTTGGAGGAATATCATCTGGAAGCCCTTCCAGCAGGGGACTGTCCTCCATTGAACAGGACACCTGGCCACCCTAGGCCAATGAGCAACTGCCGCCTGTCTGGTGTGGGGTGCTCCATCTCTGTGCAGGTGTTTTCCTTCCAAGTTGCTTGTCGCCATGAATACATGTGCGGAGGGAACGAATTTCCCCTGGGAGCTGGCAACCACCAGGACCGATTGCAGAAGGGTGCTGAGGAAGGGGGAGTCCCACTGCAAAGGTACCCAGGATTACGGATGGGTGACAAAGGGAAATCCACTTGTTGGAGGCCAATGAACTTCTACAGCAGTTCCCGTCTGGCAATCTGGAATGGGCCCATACCCAGGGTTTTTTTCCAGGTCCTAGAAATGTGCAGAAAATACTTGTGCACATTCAGAACTAAGGACTCTCTGGGCAGTGTACAATCCAAAACGAATAAAAACAGCCATAAAATTGCTACAATGAAAACCATACACTAAAAATACAATACAGTCTAGCAGACAACTACAATTGTCAGTAAAATTATTTCAGGCACAACAACGATAAAACAATCATTAAAATTTCTAAAAATACAAAATGTTCATTCAACAATTCTTAAAATACCTGGTAAATAAAAACATCCTCACCTGCCTGAATAATCTCTCTGCACAGTGAAGGGTTTTACTGCTCCTGTATCGCCTTTCAGTTTCATTTTTACTCGGTATCTCCTTTTTCTGCCACCGATAGCACACGTGTCCACCTCACCTTCCCGTCTGAGCATCTTTCTTCTAGTTCTGGCACACAGGACGTCCTTTTCCCACCCCCTCCAGTCTCATGGCCCTCCCAGCAAGAGGAATCATCCATACCAACCTTCACCCTCTTCACACATTTCTGATGTGAAGCAGGGAAAGAGCTGTTTTGACAGAAGGACCAGTATTCCAAGTGGAACGGGGGAATATTGCACCAAGGGCTTCAGCAAGATCTCTGTCAACATTGCAACGTTTTCTCACAGCACTTCTGAGCATCAAGAAAAGTTCACTGGGTATGGAACAAGAAAAGATCTGTCCAAAGCCCACGGGATACAAGCTTCTTCCTACAGCTTTTTGGTTGTTTTTGAACATGAAGATATAGATGCAAAAGCAAGGATTCTGGGTGTTGGCGAGAATTCTGGGTGTTGGCGAGAATGCATTTCTAAATATCTGCTTGGCGATCCAAGCAGAGAGATGGTAATTTATTAAACTATAGAGCAGTGTTGATTTGTGAAAGGAGTAGGCATGCTTTGCAGAGGTCTTGCTGTTGTGAATTTATTTAATCTCTGTACCACCCAACAGCCAAAGCTCTTATGGTTTGTAAGCCGCCGAGAGATGTGTTGTAATTGGGCAGGATAAAAATACCCAAATAAATAAAAATAAATAAATAAGCTCTCTGGCTGGTTCACAAAAATGCATAAAAATGCAGTATAAAATAGAAACCATGTTGTTGTTGTTCAGTCTAGCTCATTCACTTCATTAGCTATCTGGCTTCAACTCTCTCTTCCATCAAAGCTTGCATACAGAACTGAACCACAGCCAGCAAAAACATTTCTCATTGCTTAATAGCGGTGGAGCAATAAATCCCCCTAAACCATTTTTAGGAAATACCCAACCTAGAAGGGTGGATTCACCGATATATTGCATCAATACCAATACCATCTTTTGGCTGGCAGTTATTTTGCTAAGTTCTGCATGGAAAACATTAAAAAATGTCTCTTTTAAATGTGGAATTGCAAAAGATTCCAAGCAACTGCCTTGTTTGATGATTAGCAGAGGACAACTGTCGGTTTGGACTCTGAATTAAACTGCTTATGTTGCAAAAAAAATTTTGAGGTGACAATCTCTTTTGGGGCACATATAAAATAGAAAAGGCAGCTATTTATGACCTGGTGGGGATCACAGAAACTTGGTGGGATGAGTGGCAAGGCTGGAATGTGAACACAGAAGGGTATCACCTTTTTAGAAAGGACAGGAAGGGAAAGAGGGGTGGGGGGTGGCTTTATACGTCAGGGAAGGGATGGGATGAAGTGAGACAGAATGCAGCACAGGTGGGGGTTCGGTGGAGGCAGTCTGGGTGAAACTTCGGGGTTTTGACAGGGAAAGAGACCTGACAGTGGGGGTATGTTATCACCCTCCAGGTCAACTTGAGACCCTGCATGATGTCCTGACAGGCCAGATTCTAAGGGTATCTCGGGGGAGGGACACAGTAATTAAGGGAGATTTCAATCTCCCGGATATTACTTGGGAGACTCACTCGGCGGTGACAGCCAGGTCACGTCGCTTCCTAGAAGCTATTGAGGGAGGGTTTTTCACACAGAGGGTCCGAGAGGCGACGAGGGGGGGGAACATCCTTGACTTGGTCTTGACCAATAGGGAGGAGCTGATAGATGAAGTACAGCTTAGGGGAGCTCAGGATGCGAGTGATCACTCCATCCTTTGCTTTGAGATGAGGGGACTGGGGACGTGCAGCAGGTCGAGCACTAGAAGCTGGGACTTCAAGAGGGCCAAATTTGGCCAACTGAAGGCCAGACTGGGGGACTGGGTCTCCTGGGAGAGGTTACTGGAAGGCAAGCGAGTTGAGGAGGGGTGGATAGCACTCAAAAGGGAGGTTTTGGAGGCGCAAGCCTTGATGATACCTCTAGTCAGTAAGGTGGGGAGGCGGAGGAGAGCCCCGCCATGGATGCGAAAGAAGGTGGTTAGAGGGATTAGAGGAAAGGGGAACCTCCATAGGAAATGGGCACTGGGGGAAATAGACAAAAGGGTATACCGGGAGGAGTCGGCCCGTTGCAGGAGGATTCTTCGCAAGGCTAAGGCTGATTATGAGCTGAGACTTGCCAAGAATATCAAGAGCAATAAAAAGGGCTTCTTTCAGCATGTAAATAGGAAGAGGAAGGGGAGACAAGTGGTGGGACCACTAAATAAGGAGGAAGGAGATCCAGTGACTGATATGAGGGAACAGGCACAGATGCTAAATGACTATTTTGCCTCTGTGTTCTCCCCAAAGCAGGACGGGGGACATCCGCATAGGAGATTAGATGAGGCTGGGGACTTAGGGGCACAGATTAGAGTCACCCCCCTTGAAGTCGAGGGGCTCCTCAGGGCATTGGACATTACAAAGGCGCCTGGCCCTGACGGGTTACACCTGAGAATACTTGGAGAGTTGGCAGGGGTTCTCTCACGCCTGCTGGCCTCCATTTTTAAGACCTTGTGGAGAACAGGTGAAGTTCCAGAGGACTGGAGGGTGGCATCAGTGGTCCCAATTTTCAAAAAGAGTAGTAGAAAGGGCATGGGGAATTATAGACCGGTTAGCCTTACGTCCATTGTAGGAAAACAATGGAAAGGCTCATAATAGTGAGAGATCTAGTGATGCTAGATAGGGAAGGGAGGCTGACAGGCACACAACACGGCTTCCGCAAAAACAGGTCCTGCCAGGCAAACCTTGTGGGATTCTACGACAAGGTTTCGAGGTGGCTACGTGGAGGGGATGCAGTGGATGTGGTATACCTGGATTTCAGCAAGGCCTTTGACAAAGTGCCCCATGATATCCTGGTGGAGAAACTGAGGAGTTTTGGGATACACCAGAGCACCGTCTGGTGGATTAGGGCATGGTTGACTGACTGAAAGCAGAGGGTAACCATTAATGGGGAATCATCGGGATGGCGGCCAGTGACAAGCGGGGTCCCCCAGGGCTCTGTCCTGGGGCCGATCCTGTTTAATCTTTTCATTAACTACATGGAAGAAGGGGTGAACAGTCTGCTGATCAAATTCGCAGATAAGACTAAAACTGGAGCAGTGGCCACAACTGAGGAGCAGATACTCCAGATCCAAAAGGATCTGGACAGACTATGGAAGTGGGCGGGAGAAAACAGGATGGCGTTCAATGTGGAGAAGTGCAAGGCCTTGCACTTGGGGCATAGGAATAGCTGTCATAAGTACAGGTTAGGTGACAAGTGGCTGGAGAGCAGCACTTGTGAAAGGGACCTCGGGGTGCTGGTCGACTGCAGGCTGAACATGAGCCAGCCGTGTGACGCGGTGGTCAAGAGGGCGAGCGCCACCCTTGGTTGCATAGCCAGAAGTGTGGCTTCTAGAGCGAGAGAGGTATTACTACCACTCTGTACGACTCTGGTGCGCCTGCAACTGGAGTATTGTGCTCAGTTTTGGGCCCCTCATTACAGAAAGGATATAGCCAGGTTGGAGTCAGTGCAGGGAGAGTGGGCCTGATCCAGAACATTACCTGGAATAATCGCCACAAAGCCAATTATTTGCTTCTAAGAAAGATTGTGTGATTGCTGGCAGTTAAAGGAAGAGTGAAATTGGTTTCATCTAAACAATGTTGTGATAAACATGGAGTCCCTAAAGGTGCCATGCTCAAGAAGAGTAGCTGGATTATATCTGAATCGGCAAAGGGGGAAAATGTGTTGGGAATCTGACAATATTCTGCTGCATTGCTTTCACAGCCAGCAGCTTGCTTCGTGGGCTCAGCTCCTCAGACTCTGTTCCGTTTTATCCCAGCCATGAGCCTCAGTTCCTGGAAAATGCGCCCGGCATTCACGCAGCGCTCAGCTGGAATCGAAGCTTTGCAGCCACGGAGCAACCAGTGTCCCTCTTCTGCATGACATGGGGCGGCCTCGGGTTTTGGCCCCCACGTGACACAGAAGTCCTGCAAGCAGACTTGGTCCCAGCTCAACTCGCCTTCTCCCCCACCCCATTTTTAATTATTCTTTTAATAACAGTACAGTTTGAGAGAAAAGAGAAAGCCGAAGCAAGAGAAACAACAAAGAAAACGTAGCGAAGAAACACCAACGGATCTCAGACTAACACTGCACGGAACATCAAGTACAAAAGAAAAAGGAAAAAAATTCACTGTAGGTCCGTAATCATTATCCTTTCTACTCAGCAGGGCTTTTTCTTTAGAACTTAGTTAAAATTAATTGAAAATTCTACTAAATTGCAATTCTTCAACTTATTCTTTATTCACCTTGACTTGACAAAGCCTCGGTGCAAATATCCACCTCCAATACTTTCCCCAAAGATCCCGTTCCCCTTTCAGTTATCATTAATTTCTTTCGCTGGTTATCGTCTTCCATAGTTCATTAAGCTTGCTTAGTGACTAGCTTATTTTTCCAGTCTGCCATAATTGCATGTTCATTGCATACCACTTCAAGGAAATTTAAACTCCAGCCACAATGGTCATGTACTTGAATAGCTCTATTCAACTTAACTCAGCTTATTATAACAACAAAACAAGAGTTAACATCTAAAAATATTTTTTAAAATATTAACTTGCATTCTTCAACTGGGCTGAGCATGAGCAGAAGTCTGTGAAGGTTTAAGGCAGCGACTCTGTGGAGCTTTAACTGGGATGCACTCTTTCCCACTGCCCAAAAGCCAGCAGTTTCTTGTTTGAAAGCACACCTGGAGCTACCTATTCAAATTGTTTTGTTGATCAGGCCCGCCTTTGCTCTGGGGGCAAATCTGTTTACCTTACTGAAATCCTTCTGTTCCCGCAAAGGGAGAAGCCCGCTTTATTCTGCATCCGGAGACTGGGAGGAGGAGAATGATGGAAGCCACTCTGAGTTCGTTGCAAGTAAAAAATGGGGTGTAAATATAACAAATGAATAACCTGAACCTCTGACGGCAAGTAGGTTAGCAGATACATGAGCATCAGGATGCGCATGATGAGATATATCAGCCGTCCAGAGACGTTAAGTATCGGGACGGCATATAAAAACTTTAAATGAATGAAAATAAAAAAATATATCCGACAAAGTTGTGGCCTGCTTTGCTAGCAGTCATCACATCTCATGTTGTTCCCCAAACTGGCCCTGGCACAGCCACAAGTTCTGGGTCTCTGACGATTAGATCCCGAAGAGAGTTTTGCACGCATTGAAATGCCATGTGTTTTGCTGTACACAAAACACCTCGCGCCTGCCTCATGGTGTCTGACATCCTTGGGTCACACCATGGAATAAAAGCTGCCATCCTCGTCTCCTCGGTACACTAGAAGCTCTGGAGCTGCGGGTGGTATCGGCCCAAGGTCTGCCGTTCCGGTTCTGTGCATCCATGGCCGCTGTTCCGGTTTCAAGGAATGTGTTTGTGCAGGCAGTGAAACTCGCATGCAGTCTAGTCCTGCGTGACTCGCAATTGCGTCTTTATTGAAACCCAATGAAAGCAATAAGCTGGTAAGAAATGTAGGATCAGTACTCAGTCACTGAGGCCAATGAATCGATGAACTGGCTGGACGAGATGAAGTTGACGGAGGAGGGGAAAGCACAGAGCAAGCCTGGGCCCTCCAGGTGCCACCCAGACCAGCTGCACAGGACGGAGGTTTCTTCCCAACTGAGGCAGAACTGGAACACACTGGGGAGGAATTCTTGGCCTGGACCCCTGATCCATGCAGTGCATCAAGACCTGATCAGCTGTGAACAGGTGGAACAATCGTAAGGGACAACGCTGCAAAACAGGTACGTGTCGTGGTTAAGTGCTGGGTTGGGGCTCAACCCAGGTGACAGAACAATAAAAAAACATCCGGCATCCAGGTCAGAGGTGGGGAAAGGCTGTTGCTGGACAGTCAGCAAACAACGCTTAAGCGGTTCTTCTGAATCTTCACCTGGGCAAGTGGGGCCCAGAGGAACTATATGGCATTAAGAAGGGAATGGGCGGTGGGGACGTGGGGGGGTGGTCTTCCTCTTCTAGAATATCTGCCAGAGCAGGTCTCCCAGGAAGTAAGGGAGCTCCAGGCAGGCATGTGGATAGATTGCCCAACGTTTCTGTAGCACAGGGGCCCAAGTTTAGTTTTTCCCAAACCGAAGTTGATGGGAGAACTGATACAGGCACTGGCATGACTCCGTAAGCCATGTGCCTGTTGTTTTGCCCCACTGGTGCTGTGTCACGTAGTTCGACCCTCATCATGGTATTTCAGTTTGGGAGGCTGGGCTTTGTAAACCCTGAACTGAAGCAGTCTGGGCTTTGTCTCGCGATACCAGACTTGATAGACTCCTAGCCCCTTGGCTACTCAACTGGACCACTTACCTAAGCATCCCTGACTGACCAGAATGTTTGCTATGACAAACCCTGTGCAGCAGACTCTGGACTGCTTTGATCTTGCCTCTGCCTCCTCTTCCTCATGAAACTGGGACTCCTGTGACGAACTCCAGACTGGCCTAGATTCTCTCTGCATTGCTTCTGGAAATATCTCCTCCTTGACTGGGGTTCTTGCTGGCCTACGAGAAGGACAGGTACCTTTCTACCTGATTCAATAGCCAAAGTTCTCTGGAGTGGTTCTCACACCAGGCAGAAGCTATGTGCAGAAGAGCATTGAAGTAGGCTGCCTGGGTTGTGTGGTCCTCCTCCCTTGTAACCCTAACGACCCTGCTCCGCTGGTGCATCCGGATGCCAAGACGAGAAGTATATAATTCTGTCTTCACGCACAGAGGATAACTCGAAAGCCCGTGATCGTGGTGCTTCAGCGTATGCCGTGTTGCTGAACTTTCTGTTTGTTCTGCTTTGCAGAGTCGCGCAAGCACCGCACAGGTTTGCCCTGCCTTGCTCTGCTGTCCGTTTGCCAGCACCCCAACATGGGTGCATTGTGTTTCTTCCCCACACCCTTCCTCCGCCCCCTCAATCTGTGCCTCTTCTTGTCTGGGGGCTTCTGCCTCTGGGTCCCCTTGCTCAGGGAATGTGTGGGGCCGGGTTGGCTGTGTGCTGTTTTTCCCAAAGCACCGTCAAAGGACTCGGCACGCTCTTGGTTGTACTGGATCTGAATCCTTTGCCTCTTCCTGCCCCCCCCCCCCGTTTTCTCACCTTTTCATTTTAAAATGATCCTCCACTTTGCATGGGATTCTCTGGTTCCATTCAGTGTGAAGTTTAGTTGCCTTGGGCTTCAGGGCTGATTGGCTATCTTGGTTTTATGGGGAGTTGGGCTATGGCGTGGGAGCCCTAAAGAATGTTTGGTTCGCCCTGCCCAGAGGGTCTGAGGTTGAGGATGAAGGTGGTGGCAACCTAATATTGACCCTGCCTACCGCACAGGGAGGTTGGAAAGTTTTCCCCTTCCTTCCCTTGCAGGCAGCCACAGTGACTGGGTTTGTGTGTTGTGACAAGCAATGGTGGATCTTTACCATTATGGGGTTTTTTTGCTGTCCAGACCCAGTGATGGTATGTCACCACAGCTCATTTCAGGCCGGAAAACCAGTCTCTTCTGCTTCCCACAGTGGTCTGTGGTGACATCGATACTTGGAAATGCCATAGTTACCCGAGGATTGAAAAAGACACCATAGAGTCCTACAGAAAGAGTGGCAATAGAAGGGGCCACTCCAGGCATCAGAGCTCTACCACCCTAACAATATACGCATCACCATCTGCTTTGTTCTTATTGGCTGACAGCTGTGCCTGTCGTCCTATTTACTTTCTGATCCCGGGAGAAAGTGGGTAAATGCACAGAGAGAGAATTGCAGGAAAAGTTTTTATTCTAATGTTTCAAACAGCCCACTTTGGGGGCTGCATTGGCCAGGAAGCATTCAAGAGATGGAGGCACAGACAGGAGGCATGTGAAGGAGAGTGAACCCACCTCAAAGCTCACCTAGATCATCAGAAGAGGCCACTGAAATCCATAGGAAACATTATGCATGTCTTATAATTTTGCTCGTGGGGTCTACTTGGTGGTGTGGCCAAAGGGATGCAGGAGAGACCCACTGGGGTGCAGGAGAGACCCACTGGATTCCCTGGTCTTGGCTCTTCGGGCTCCAGTCTGGTCTGCAGCAGCCCTGAGCCCAATTCCCTGGTGCGCGTGCCCAGCACTTGCCAGGATTCAAGCCTCGTGTGCTTTGCAGGGAGCACACCTCTCCCACACCATGTGGGGTGCTGGTCCCTGATGCTGAAGAAGGTTTGTCCTGAGGGCTCCGCAGGAAAGGATGCCCCTCGGAATGGCAACGTTGCTCTTCCGAGTCCCTCACAGCCTCCGTCTGGGCTGCCAGTTGTGCAACCAGGAGTACACAAACATTTGCAGACTTTTCAACTCCACCAACTTTGGAAGACTGAGCTGAACTCAAGAGGAAGCCCAAGGATGCTTGGAGGGACAGATTCTGACAGCGTTCATCCCAACCCTAGAGGGGTATTCAGACAGTAACCCTTGTGGTTGACTTTGGGTACAGTGGTTTGGAAGGGTGGCAGGGAAAACTACTTTTTTTGGTTTGATCAAGTGGATCCCCCAAGATGGTCCTAGCTAGTGGCAATTGGGAGAATTGCCAGAGATAATGATCACTTAGGAGAACCTGATTGGCAGAGAGATCTGCAAAAGGAGAGATGCCCCAGTGAAATAGCAAAAAACTAATCTAGCAAAAATGCAGTTATTTCAATTGATGTTAAAAGTCATGTTAGGCCTCAATAATGAGAGCGAGGTAAAGAGGAAAAACCTTACTTAAAGTATGCTATAAAAAAATCTCTCTCCAAAATGGAGAAACAAGACAGTTTCCACACTGGAAAAGAACAAGAGAAGACTAGTTGTAACCCTGTTTATCACTGCCAAGTCAGACCTGCTCCTTCATGTCAGTTACGCTACTTTCAGGTCAGCTTTTTCAATGTTATATCCTATAGACAGTTCTGCTTTCTTTTGTGTAGGTGGGGAGACCAGGTCTGAATGAGGCCCTTCCGCCGCAGCCCAATCAAACACAATGTACATGTTCAAAAAAGGCTTTCAACAAAACTGGGTGAAGGTTTTTACTTGACATCTCTCACTGGGGGCTCGGTTGTCTGCAGCAGCTTTTAATTTTTCTTTTATCTGAGACAGCCTGTTTCTTGTCAAGGACTATACATTCCCTTCAGCAGGGCTTCAAATTACAGCCTACAGTCTCTTTTTTAAATCACAGACTCTTTTTTATCACAAATAAGCAAAGGCCATGACATTTTCCAGGACCAACTCTGTTAAATTCACTCTTTGGTTCTGTTCTCGTTGTACCTTACATTTATCAACAGATCTTAGCTGTCCCTTAGTGTACAAGTTATGAATGTTCTTCTGCGTTTTGCATTTCATTGCTTGAGCAATGAGAAAAATGTGGAAAGATGGAAAGGGGAGAAAATGAGATGAGAGGCAAATCTGAAAGATAAAATCGATGTGCATTCATGTCTATAGGATTTTTCAGCTCTTCCTGCTCCTGCTAGACATAATAACCCATTTCAGTGCTTGGAATGTGGACAGACCATCGCCTGCTGTTTAATTTTAGCATTAATTTGGGGCCAAAATCATTTCACATTATTTGCATTTGTTGTTATTGAGCTAGGAAGTTCTCAGATGTTTTCACTGCTCACTTTTCTCCTTGGTAACAGACGTTTTGTTTCTTTCCTTCTGTATGTGGGGAGAAGTTGCAGATCTATGGGAGAGCCCCTGCTTTTCATGCAGGCCCATCTCTGGTTTCTCCAGGTGCCACTAAGGGAGAATCTTGCCAGGAACCTTGGCAAACTGCTGCCGGTCTGAGTCAACAGCACTGAGCTAGTCATGGGGCCAAGGGACTGACTTGGCAGAAGGCAGTTTCCTGGGTTCTCTTGATCAGAAGCACCAAATGAACAGACAACCTGCTTGGCAGAGACCAATCCTTTTGCTAAGCAGCATGCAAATATTTTGCTGGCCAGATGTTAGAATACCTTCTTAATTTGGCCCTTCAACAATCAGGGCAACGCAAGTAGGACAGTCACAAGCAAGGCTTGCAGTCATTATGAGGATGCAGTCATAGCTTTTATATAGAGTTGGAAAACAGGTCTCGGATGCCACCGTTTCTCCGGCGTGGCTATTTTCAGGACTGATGTGCTTGCCCACCCTTGCCTAATGCACGCGACTGAAGCCAGTTCATGTGTCTCATGACATTCCGTTCTGCCTTGTAAAGGATGCCCTAAATGCATTTATGTTTTATTAGAAATTACTCATGGCAATGAGTCGGTGGACACATTCTACTCACAATGTTTCCTACTTAGAGCAGATCAAGCTTCCTCAAATGAATAATCCATGAAACAATGAACGGGTTGTTCAGATCTGTTGCGTTTTATTCTGCCTTTCTGCTGTGGAATTTAAAGTAGGATTCATGCTCAGGAGCCGTTCCTATTCTTCATTGCTTCCTGCCAATAATATGGTAGCTTAAATCATTGATGTATCTTCCACCAATTTCACTTCCTCCTCTGATCCTAATCCAGCTGTCCTTGTATGTCGAGAGCGTGTAGAAAGAAGCCACCTATTACCAGAGCAGTAAAAACTTTCATGATTTACGTTGACATGTAAAATCTGAGCTAAATCAAGTACGTTTTTACTACATTTCTGTATTGCTTTCCTTTTGCAAGTTTCAAGGGTGTGTGTGTGCTGGTATCTTTTTGTATTTTAAACATAAATTCCTTTTGAGTTCCTTCTGCCCCAGTACTGTGAGTCCTGTCTGAAGCATCGGACACAAAGCTCTCCCACCCCCGTGCATGGTGCCCCATGGATGCTGATGTGGGAGGGACACATGGCATCCTCTCACTTGGCCAGATGGCACTTGGCTTCTGTGCCATAAAAATAACAGGCGCATAGGAGCCTGGCTTATCATATGTTGGACCTTTGGTTCGTCTAGAGGAGTATTGCCAGCAGTGACTGGTGGAGACCCTCTGGGAGTCCTCCCAGCCTTACCTGGAGTTACAAGCAGGTGTTCTAGCAGTGACCTACAAAGCCAGTGCCAGAAAGAGCCCCAAATGTCTGTAGCTAAAAGGAGGCACCCCTCTTAGATGCACAACTTAGCATGGTGGAGGGTGGAGAGTGTCAGAGAAGCAAAGAGCAACGGCACCAGGAGGCCAGGCTGTCTCACTGGGGTCTCCAGCAGGGTCACCCGAGGTGGAATGGTCAAAGTGGAGACATCCAACTAAGATGCAGCCCCCCCTCTTCAGGAGGAATGGGCTCATCAGCAGAAGAGAAGGGTCTCTCTAATCGTGATGGGTGCAGAAACTCCTGAGGGGCAGCAACCGGGCAGTGGTGGTAGCTGAAGATGACACTGGCGGAGGATCTTTTGCGTACAATGGCAGGGACGCGCAAGCTAACTCTGACAAGTCCTATGCAGAAGAAGACAATGGTAACCCACTTCTGAATCTCCTTACCTTGCAAATCCTATGATGGAACAAACCGAAGGGAAAGAAGACTTAGTGCCAGAAGATGAGACTTCCAGGTAAAAGACACTCACCAGCTACTGAGGATGGATCAGTGCCTCAGCTGCCTTGTGCCAACAAGAGCTGTCCATTTCGGGGGACACTCATTCCCAGGGCTGCCGTAAGTTGGCGACAACTTGACGGCACAGAGCGGCAACGAAAAAGGGAATCAAGCTTCTCATTTCTGGACTGCAGGTGGTGCCCTCTGCTTGCTTTTCAACAGCTGGCAGCCTGCACACGTTCCTTCTGCTGAGCTTGCCTGTCACTTCTGGCTCAAGTTTCAGCAGTTTGGGAACTGGGTGAAAAATATCCTTCTTAAAATCGTTATGGTTGTGTGTTGTGGAGGAGCAGGATGGATTCTACTGAGTTCTCACCAGGGCTGTCTTCCAGGTAAGAGGGCAGAAGGAACCCAGACAAACATCTGCATTATTTCAAGACGGAAGTTCAAAAGAACAGTGGCTGTCACATGGACGCCTGCAAACTTCAGGGCTTTGCCAGGTGAGCTGTTATGATCCTCTTATTTCTTAGCAGTGACATTTTGATTCCGTTTGATTCACTACCTGAGTGTTTTGGAAATCAAAGTGAAGAAGGAATGCATCCCTGTACAGATGACACTAAGATGCCAAATTTCCAACCCCCCCCACCCCCGCCCCCCCGTGCAGTAATTACATGGCAGTCCATATTCCTTGTGCTTTGAAAATATTTTATTTAAGTATGTATGATAGGCTGAATCCATCCAATAATCAATATTGTCCTGTAGATTCCAAAAACTTAAAAGACTGACATGGCACACAAACAGTTAACAAATGCCAAATACAGTGTAAATATTTAAAAGTATGCAATACAACACTGGCCAGCAGAGGAAGAATGCACCTGTAAACAAAGCGTCTGGTAGAAAAGAAGATTCTTTGGCTGGAACCAAAAAGATAATGAAGTACAGGCAGGTGAACCTCACCGGAGAGAGTGGCTGCATTGCCAGAAGTATCCCAGCAGCAGAACTGACTACAAATCCCAGTTCTGGTCCTAGCAGATTGATTTTCGTTTCCTTCTGTAACCTGACAAGACACTCAATCCTTTTTGCTCAGCCTATCAACAGACCTCACAATAGATGTGAGGTTACAATTGAACAGAGCATATTTATAAGCATATGTTAAACAACGTAAGATTATCAGCTGATTCAGTGGGAACCACTTTTCCTGGATGCTTATATTTATTGATCTGAAACTTAGAGCACCAGAGCTGTGCAGCCTAGTTTTATTTGCAATTAAGACTGAAGTCCTATGCATGTTAGCCATGGTGGCTAAGGAATGCTGGGAATGGGTCTGAATAGGCATAAGGCCACACCTGGATTCATTAACATTTATGGCACACAGGAAACTTGGTGACTCAATCATCCATGGGTTGTCACGGGTCTCACTTCAAATACGACTACAGCAATTTGACCAGAAATGGAAAGGGATGGCCATGCGCTATGTAAGAAATCCAGCCATTAATTACATAACATAAGAAGAGCCATGCTTAATCAAACTCAGGGTCCATGTAATGCAGCGTTCTGTCCATGCGCTGGCCAAGCATTGCCCTCAGGAAACGTACATGTGGAACATGGGTGCAGGTGCACACTTCCACCCATTGTCCCCTGCCCCAGTGCTGGAGCTAACACAGAACCAGCAGATTTGCAGCCATGAGAGCTCTCCAACCCCCAGATCATCTGAGTGGCCCTTTTCCGCCCTTTCCCCAATCCTAAACATCATTTTGATGTGCGTTGAACAGATCTCTACACAGTATTTGAACTCAAAGAGACTATACATTGGAACGCAAGCTGTATGGTATGTCTGGTTACATACCATAAAAAAGTTAGAATGCACAGTTTAAAAGCAATGGCTAAATGACAGCAAAACTCTCCTTTAAAAAAGCCGAAAGAAAATCAGCGAAGGTCCAGGGTGCTACAGGAACTAACCATTAAGAATGCAATTAATCTAGAACATAAGCGGGACAAGCTATTTCTTCAAGGTCTTTAAACAGCTTCTTGAACAATGTTGCTATATCTTTAACACCCCCCGTCTCATTCAGTATGGTTCATAACAAGAAGTACATAACAGGGATATGCACAAACTGTAAGATTTGATTCCGATTCCAATTTAGAAATTCGAAAAGCAGTCTGATTCACACTGGACAATGCAGAAGTCCAGACTCACTCAGGGCTGAATACAAATCTTAGTCTGGGAAATTTTAAGCATCTTGACTCCCACTGAGTATAACTGGAGATCAGTAAATAACTGAATTTTTGTAATGCTAGCCCCAACCCTCTAACTCCTCCTCCAACTTTTATATATCTTATAAAACAGGCTCTAAACTATGAAAGCTCATGCCATACGTACCCTTCAGAACAGATGTTATTTACTTCTTCAATCACTACCAAATAAAACGGGCACTGTCTGGAATTTTGGCATTCCAGATTTAAAGAAAACAATAGGAAGATGAAATTACTAGATTGTTTCCACCAAGATTCAACAATAAATCTTTATAAATGAAAGTACTGAGAAGTGGTGAAAGCTGGAGTAGGTTCCCCTTCCCTTAAAATCGCAACCGATACCTAAACTGAATATCATGAGAAGGATGTATTGTTCCAAAGCCACAACGTGCTCCGTCTATCGGTGGGATTTCTTCTTCCGCATCAACCAGTTCCATGTCAAAGTAGGCGAGCATCAATATGAGAAACATCTTCATTTCGCTAACAGCAAAAAATCGCCCCGGGCACATGGAGGATCCTCCACCGAAAGGCATGCTGTAGAGCTTCAGCTTTTTCCCGTTCTTAAAGAATTCTTTCTTTAGACCATCCTGTTTCACAAACCTGTCATATTTGAAGGTCTGGGGGTCAGGGTGGATTTCTGGATCCATCTGCAGAGCCATGAAGGGGAGAAGGAGTAAATGATCTCCTTTCCGGAGGACGTATTCTCTTCCATCGCCCATCTTGAGATTGATGTCCTGCACGACACTTCTGAAGAGAAAGGCACTCACTTTCAGGCGCAGCGTCTCCTCAATTGCACTGTCCAGAAGCGGAGTTTTTATCTTCTCTAAGGACAGGTTGATGAGGGGGCTGCCCGGCCTCATGTCCTGATCAGTCTCTCTTAGTACACCATCAACTTCCTCCCTCACCGCCTTCATTGCATCTGGATATTTCAGGAGGTACACAAGAATCCAGAAAGTAGCTGGACCGGTGTTAGCTTGAGATGCCCAGAGAAGCAGCAGGAGGAATTTGGTCCGCATCTTCTCCGTCATCCCTACCTCAGCCATCTTCTGCTCTTGCTCAGCCACCCAAGGACTGATATCGTCTTTCTGATAAATTTTTTCCACCGAGAGAAAGTTCCAAAATATGTTTTTCAGCCTCTGTGTCTCCCTCTTGCCCAGAGGATCCAGCAAATTGAAGGCCATTTGGGGAAAGAAGTGGTCAAACCTCTGGAAATCTTCAAACAACTCTCCACTCGGTCCTAATTTATTCTTCATAGAATTTCCTTTGCTTTCTACACCTTGGTCTGGCTCAGAGCCAAACAAAGCCAGAAAAGCAGCTTGGAAGATGGTTTTGTAGCTAAAGTGAAGGACTCCGTCCTGCTTCCAGGCCCTTTCCCCATCACATGAATCCTGGCCATGGAGCATTACATCCTTCAACTTCTCCATCATTGCTTGGTTCAGAACAGTTAGACCCTTTCCCCGGAGATACTGGTGGCTAGCCATTTGAACAATCTTATGTTGAGATTCAGTTGAATGAAAATCAAATGCATTAAAAACTATAACTGATGCAAATGTATAAAAATCCAGTTTGTCTTCTGACTCCTTTATTATGGATCTGTAAGTGTGAGGATCCATCAGAAAGTGTAGATAGTTGCCTCCAACCAGCACTGTGAAAATATCCCCATGTTTCTTCTGCATCCTTCTCAAAAACTCCAGAGGGTTCTTCTTGAAACTTACTGCATGTCCTAGCCATGGAATAAACCCTTTGTCTAGTGGAGGTTCCTTGGCTTTCCTCTTGCGAAGTGCTCCTACTTTATAAAGTCCAAGTATGGTTGCAAAGAAAGCCGCCAAGAAAGCACAAAGCACCATCTCCCAGGAATTCATTGTTGATGAGCTGTAAGAAATGCTCCTCTCTGGAAAGGACAGAAGCACAGACCTTTCTGTGAAGTCATAGGTTGGCTCGGTAGAACTAGGTAAAGCTGCCTCACTCTAATTGGCAAATGAGGTTGTCCTGCCGTTGCATCATTAACAGTATTTTGGTAGGAGCACACCTCCTACATGATTATGGCATTTATATTGTGCCAGTTCCCTCTTTCCTTAAAAGAAAAAGAGAAAATCAGGTTAAGCAAGTGAATATTGTGGTTGGGAATACATGTTAAGCTTAGCTGTAGGGACAGGATACTGGGCAGATTAATATAAAGACTTAGTCTTGAGGTTGCCCGCTTTGTGATGAAATGAAGATCTATTCTGGGCACCTCCTCACACATGGCTTTGGGTGCTGCCAGTCAGAAGCCCCGGCATCTCTTTCTCATTATGGGATACTTGTGGGAAGAAAGATGCCGTGAGCAGCCGCAGGAAAGGATAGCAGTCCTGCCAATGAAAGATGAGGAACCTGTAAAATTCCACGTACGAGGCCAGGCAAGCGCACTGCAAAAGTCCCATCCTCATCCGCCGTAGCAACACAACTTGGATGCTTTCTTCATACTTCCACTACTGGGTGACTGATCACAATAAAATGGTTACCATCTCATTAAATGCATGATCAGTCAGGCTTTGGTGACAAGTCTGCATGTTCCATCTTGAATAAATACTAACTGTTCATACGTGATGTGTCTACATGCATTTATAGGCTACCTATAGCTCCCGAGGCCTTCCAAGGTGGCTTACATATTAAAACCAAACTAAAACATATTAAAACATGTTAAAACCAAATAAAACACATAAAACATATGTGGACAGTGAAGAAAGCTGGACAGTGAAGAAAGCCAACCAGAAGAAAATAAATGTGTTTGAAACAAGGTGTTGGATGAGAGCTTTGGAAATAACCTGGAGCAACAGAAAGACAAACCAGTGGCTCCCGGACCAATTCAAGCCGGAGCTTTCCCTAAAAGCAAAAAATGACAAAACTGTCTTGCTTTGGACACATCAGGAGAAGGCCTGACTCTCTGGAGAGGACAGTCATGCCAGGAAAAGTTGAGGCGGAAGGGAAGACCAAAGGCGAGATGGAGGGACTCCATAAAGGAAGCCACAGCTTTGGACTTGGAAGAGCCGAGCCGAGCTGTGGTGGGCGGGACATTTTGGGGGGTGCTCATTCATAGGGTTGCCATAAGTCGAAGGCGACTAGCTGGTGCAAATGAGATTGCAGTCAAGGGCCCCATGTTTATTTTCATGCGGTATAGGTAAGATTTCTTTTGGCCGAGCTTATGGTGCACATCCCTGTTTGGCAACCACCTGAGCATCCACGGCCTAGGGAAGGCTTTGCTAACTGGCCCAAACAATTGCAGCAGGATTCCCTGCAGTGGGAACCTGCTCTCTTCACTGCAGGCAAGGATGTTGGAGAGGTCCTCAATGGCTTCAGCTGAGCTTGGATTTATGTACACCTGACTCATGGATTCTGCAACGGGCCAGCTTTTCCTGAACATTCTGGAATCCATGGCCTCGTAGACCCTGAATCTTCTGCAAATTTCATTGTCGAAAAATACCAAAATTCATTTCAGAGGGACCAGCAGAAAATGTGCATTTCCTCCCATAGGCCAAAATGTGACAATGCAGATTTGGGGACGACTTACGCATCTTCATAAGCGCCTCCTTGTGCAACGGCGCATGAGTGCTTTGGGGAAGATGCAGCTCCATTCAGATGTGGACGATGGAACAAAAGGAACTGACAGCCTGTGGAACCCAGAACAAAATCTGCACTTTCCTACCTAGGGGGTTGGGGAACAATGTTTGGGCCAGCCTGATTGGCTTACCAGAAGTGGGGCAAGAGGGCAGCCCAGTGGGGCTGGAGCCCTGGTTCTTTCTTTTGGGGCCTGGATGCACCACCTTGCCATCCGTGGGGCGTGCTGTGGAATCACCCAAGCAAGTATCCTGGCTTTTCGAGCAGCGCCCTAGGTCTCACCATCATCTTAAATTACGATTCAGCCACTTCATCCTCATCGTCTTAAATGAGAAGGGAGGCTAGCCCCCTTTCGCGTCATAATTTATTATTTTGTTTTAATGTTTATTAAAATGTTTTAATAAATAATAATAAATAAAAATAAATTTCTATTACGTCCAGAGTCCAGAACTGCCTCTCGGCACCACTGAATTCTGGCATTCTGAGGGTGCCTCACTCCACAGAGCAGTTCCCAGGGTCATGTGGGTTGGCTGCTCGTATAACCAAGGGAATGCCGGGGTTGGCTTCCTCCAAGCTGAGTCGGGCCCCTTACCTTAGGGGAAAACAGAGGTGGCTCTGCCTGCCAAAAGGGCTTAAGCAAGCAGAGATGTCACGCAGCTTGCCTTGGCTTGCTGGAGCGCTTGAAGCGCCTTGGATCTGCAGAGCTGTTCTGCGGGCACCTGCATTTCACATGATCAGTGTGGCAAGACTCTAAAGGGCACATGATCTCCCTTGGCACTGGGGTTTGTACTTGGCTGGAGAAAGGCAGCCGATGTGGGAGATGCTTGGGGGCAGCCTTTCCCAACCTCCCCACCTTTTCCAATTTTCCAGGTACAATTTGACTGCCAACACCCAGAACTCCTGCTCCATGGCTCTGCTGGATGGGAATCGTGGGAGTCGCAGTCCAAATGCCTCTGCAGGTTGCGGGAGGCTGCCTTGAAGATTCACGAATCCACTGCGGCATCATAAGCTTCCATGGGCACGAATCGCTTTGCGTGGTCAGATAGAATGGCGGGCACCATTTCGGACTCTTAAAGCAGCAGAGTCCCAGGCTCAGGCTGAGGGGGACGTAAGTGGGAGGAGGCTACCAGTGGCTACTAGCCTTGCTGGCTACGGGCTCTCTGCCTGCATATACCAGTTGCTGAGGAGCTGGGCAGGAGGGGGTCTTGCGCCCATCCTGCTGGGGGGATGCCGTGGGCAGCTGGCTTGCATCGTGTCCACGGAGTCCTGAACTGGGTGCGCCGTGAGTGTCCGTTTGTCCGTTTGCAAAGGGGAGGTGCCAGCCTACCTTAGCATTTGCAGTGATTGCTTGCTGCCGCCAGCACTCCAATTGTGCATCAAGGGGTGCTGCACCCTTCCGGGACACCCACCCACACACACCCCCCTCCCAGGACTATGTGCTGAGAACAGCCTCATCCCCACTGATCATTGACCAAATCTGTCTTCCCTCAGCATCGGCAGGACCCCAAGTCTGGAGCAGGACGCCTGGGGCAAGAGGTGCCAAAACACACGGCCGTCGCCGGGTTGAGCTGGGACTGTGTGCCAAGCATACGAACCGCGCTCTGCAGTTTGCAGTGGCAGAAATACCAATTCTGCCTGCCGTTGTTCCGCTAGGCCAAATGCAGCAGTGAAGTCTTGCTGCGGGGGCTGAAGGAGCTAGAATCGTTTCTTCTCCGACTGGCAGAGGACAGAGGCAGGAACAAAGGCCTGAGGCGAGTGGAACAGCTTTCTGGTTGGATGGAGAGATGGGGAAAGCCAGTGAAGAAGCCGGAACTCTGGCCACTTTGTGGGCAGTTGGGCTCAGAGGGGATGCAGGGAAGGAAACGTGATTGCTAATGCTGGGGAAATCCAAATAAATCCACAGATGCAAAGATATGCTTTTGCATGTCCTTTAATCGGGCAGCAACCCTTGCTCCCCCTCCCCATCTGCAGGGTTTCTCCTCCATAGTTTCTTCTCAGGGTGGTGGGGGGAACAGCCCCAAGGTATGCTAATGATCCCCTGCTTTTCAGATAAGGCCAGCTCCTAGCAGATCCACTGCTGCACTTCCTTTGCAATGTAAAAATACCTGGCAAGCTCATGCTTTGTCTTAAGGAATTCTGTATTTCTGCTCTCCTGGTCAGCCTGGAATCTCTGACCAATGGAGAGGCCTCTGCTTCTACCTGAGTTTCCAAATCTCCCCTCTCTGAGTTGTCGTCATCTTCTTGTTCTTCTTCTTCCTCCTCTAGGTCATGATGACTCTGGGGTGCCTACCAAGAATGGCAGTGAGAGTCACTTACTACACATTTCTTCTCCTAATTCATAATTGAGCTATGGAGTTCACCACCAGAGAAGATGAGCATGACTGATACCTTAGATTGCTCTAAAAGAGGATTTCTTCATGGATAAAGAGTGGTATCTATTATTTATTTATTAAAAGCTTTTTCATCCTGTCCTTTCACCAAAGTCCCTGGGTGGCAATACAGCAATAAAGCACAGCATGAGCAAAAACCAAGCAAACAAACCATTTAAAACAGCAATTAAAATACTGGGAAAATAAAAAGGGTTTGGCCTGGGGTCGAAATGCATAAATCGTCAGCACCAGGTGCCCCTCTCTGGGAACATGTTCCACAGCTGGGGCACCACCACAGATAAGGCCCTTCTCTGGGTATCCACTCAGAAGATACCTGAGTGGATACCCTGAATCTCCTTCAAAGAGGGCTCCCGAAGAAGGACCTCTGACCCAGATCTTAGGGGGCAGGCCAGCATATAAGGAAGGAGTTGCTAGTTAAATCTATCACTATTAGTAGCAATGAGTGAGAATTTTGTTTGCCTCGTTTTTTCGATACAACCTCACCAAAATTCACATTGATTTTCATAAACAGGATGGAAATAAATTGAGATTGGAAGCATTCAAAGTGCAACGGACAGATAAGCCCATTCAGGTGGAAGAATGTGAAGCATTTACAAGTCTGCATTTGTACATTCAAACAGACTTGTTTGCAATGTCAAATTAAGGCGGTCATCTCTTCCTACTGAAAGACTTCACTTTTATCAGCTACAAGGCAGAGAAGCCCAACATGGCCTTCTCCATACCGGGAATCAGTCTACCCATTGAATTTGCCTAGTGCATGTAGGGGAAATTTTCATTCATTTCTTCACTGGTCAAGAAGTTGCCAAAATCTGAACATTTACTTCTAAACGGAATGGAAATTAATGGAGTTTCTAAAAATTAGAATGTAGGAATGTATTGTATGGATTCCACTGGAAGAGTGGCAAAGAAGTTATTAAAGTTCAACAGGAAAAGGGGTTATTAAAGTTCAACAGGAAAAGGGGTTATTAAAGTTCAACAGGAAAAGGAGTTATTAAAGTTCAACAGGAAAAGGGGCTATTAAAGTTCAACAGGAAAAGGGGTTATTAAAGTTGAACTATCCCAGTGTTCCAAACCAGGAGAGATTCTTGAAGCCAAGCCAAAGCTTCATAGCCTTCAGCTTCCCAGGAAAAGCAGTAGAGTTACTTGCCTTGCCAGTTCCCCAGGCATTCTCTAGATAAGGAGTGCTTTTGCTGTAAGAGCAACACTGTTGTCCCTCCCTGACTTTGACTTTAATGGGATTTAGAGGCCGTGTATGGAGACAGTTTCGGAAAGCTGATATAATTCAAATACTGCCTTTTCTTAGTCTGGGGAGAGGAATTGATGCAGAACTCACTCAGGTGGCTTTATCGGGAGGCCCACAAAGCATCTCGCGGCCTGTTCAGAGAAGAAATTCAGCCACAGAGAGCAAGGGTACCTGTTTCTTTCCCCCTGTTTGTTATATTCTGCACCTCTAGGTCAACACTCGATTCCATAAACCATCTGCCATCTTCGACATAGGAGGTTTCGTTTCTCGTAAGTATCCTTGAATCTAAAGACCGGGCCCCTGGGGTTAAAACAAGAAGATAAAGGAGCTGGAAGATATGACTACCCCTAGCTCTTAGATGTCATGACTAGATGAGCCATAGAAGCCTTGTAAGAATGTGCTTTTGAATGAGATGACGGTCAAGTTGCAGTCGAGCACCATGGGACGGGACCACGTCCATTCTGTCCTCCTGGAGGAATCTGGCTGCACTTCATTGCTACTCCGGATCCAGAAGGATCTGGGCAGGAGACAACAGGATGGCGTTCAACGTGGAGAAGTGCAAGGTCTTATGAATGGGTCTAGGAATGGGGGTCATGGGTACAGGTTAGGGGACAAGTGGCTGGAGAGCAGCACTTGCGAAAGGGACCTCGGGGTGCTGGTCGACTGCAGGCTGAACGTGAGCCAGCAGTGTGACGTGGTGGTCAAGAGGGCGAACACCACCCGTGGTTGCATAGCCAGAAACGTGCCTTCTAGATCAAGAGGTATTACTGACACTTTTTATGACTCTGGTATATCCGCAACTGGAGTGTTGTGCTCAGTTTTGGGCCCCTCATTAAAGGAAGGATATAGCCAGGTCGGAGTCAGTGCAGCGAAGGGCCACAAGGTTGGTGGCCGGTTTGCAGGGGATGATGGGGTATGAGGTGAGACTGAGGGAACTGGGTCTCTTCAGCCTGGAGAAGAGGAGACTCAGAGGGGATCTGTTGGCGACATACAGGTATGTGAGGGGGTGTCACACGGAGATGGGTAGAGACCTGTTCTCCCCTGCAGAGGAAGGCAGGATGTGCTCCAATGGAGCAAAGCTCAGGGAACCCAGGTTCCATTTAGATGCCAGGAAGCATTGCCTGATGGTTAGGACCCCGAGGGTGTGGAATGGGCTTCCCCGGGAGGTGGGTGAGGCCCCATCGGTGAGGGTGTTCAAGGACAGGCTGGACACGCACATGGTGGGCATGTTGTGAGCAGAGCCAGCTGGAGCTGGGGGTCAGACTAGATGGCCCAGGAGGCCCCTTCTGACTCGCTTAGTTTCTGTTTCTATGTTATATGCCATCAAATTGTCTCTGACTTATGGCCACCCTGTGAACAAATGCCCTCCAGAATATCCTGTCCAGGACAGCCCTGCTTAGATCTTCTAAATGAGAGTCTGGCCTTCTCATGATGTACCCAAACTATGACAGCCTCAGTTTTGCCATTTTTGCTTCTAGGAAAAGCTCTGGCTTGTTTGATCTAGGACCTACTTCTTGGTCTTTCTGTCAGTCCAGGGTTATTCTCAAAGCTTGCCTTCAGTACCATGTTTGGAATGCACCCATTTAACTCCTGTTATCTCTGTTTACTATCCAGCTTTCATAGCCATACCCACTAATTAGGAATACAATTGTGTGTATGATCTTGGTCTTGAAACATTTTTACCTTGGATGATTCTTTCTAGTCCCTCTGATTCTCAGTCTTTGAATTTCTCGGTTGCAACCTCCCTTTCCATGAGTGACTGAGCCAAGATATGCAAAATCTTTCGCAATTTTAATTTCTTCATTGTTGAAAGGATTAGTTTTATTAGGCAGACCTTTGATTTACTCCACCAGGGATACTCCCTTACAAAGTTCTCCCATCCCCAGTATTCTTCTGCTCAGACTTGCAGCCCTCTGGTACTGTGTTCATTTTTTTATATATATCAGAGAAACGATACATGTAGGTGCAAGCATTTTCTTGCACATGGATTAGGACACCTTGTAAGAATAATTGACGTTCTATTGCAGCAATAATCTCTGTCTCCTTTTCTCTGATTTCTCCTTTGATCATTAGTATAGAAAAGATTCACAGAGCAAGGAGTGACATTTCGATGACAATAACAGATGGCACAGCTATCAAAGTGATTGCTAAGATGGGAACTACAGAGGCAGTTTCTCAGCAAGCAAAAAGCAATTTTTTCATACTTTTACAATCCCTTGCAGTACATTCGTACAATGGACGTAAACCCAGAAATATCTCAGAAAGTGGCATATCCGTTGCCATGTAAGTTTGGTGGACCAAAGCCCACTTAAATGTCTTAAATCTCTCTTTTCACAGATAAACATTACAGACACCGATAGCATTTCTCCATAATCTGCAATCTGGTTTCAGTCTTTCTATTTTTTTGTCTCATTATTGCCTCCATCCACCAATTGAGATTTACATGCACAGGCAGCTTAAAATTCTAGCTTGGGGAGCTAAGTTTTGGTTTGCATTTTAGGCAAATGTTCAGCTTCCTTTTTTTATCTGACAAGTGAATGGAGTATCACACAGGAGTGCCCCAAAACTCCCTGTGTTCCCCATCCCCTCAATAGCCACCTAAACTTAATCCAGGAGCCTCTCAGATCTTTCCGGACAAAGAAAGGGGGCACAGAGAGACAGTTTCAAGCCAACACCTTCTATTTCAAGCCCCAGATCAAAAATTCTGCACAGTAGAAACCCCAAAAGGAAGGCTCTGAGGGGGAGGATCCTTTCTCCTTTAATGGTGTGGTTAGGCATTTTATTAAAAATAATGAAAAAGGGTCACTTCTGCTTTTCCAACTAGAAAGGAGTGCTTTTCTAAAATGAGGGGGTAGCTAGTGACAGAATCTCGGTTTTCAATTTGCGAGGAAATGAGCACTGGGGGAAGATCAAACGTTTGAACCTCTGCAGCTTTATTGATCGGTAGCCCATTACCTGCAGTCACTAACAATAATGCGTTACTGGGCAG
This sequence comes from Varanus komodoensis, assembly GCF_004798865.1. NCBI lineage: Eukaryota > Metazoa > Chordata > Lepidosauria > Squamata > Varanidae > Varanus > Varanus komodoensis. The sequence continues at coordinate 7,344,448 of NW_025335440.1, forward strand.
AGGCAAACTCAACTACAAAATCACAGCAAAAAACAGACATTTTTATAACCTGCGAGACATGTACCCAAGACAGAGTATTATACTTCCCCAGACTACGATTGCAAAGGCATGTTGATCTCTTTAACCATGATATAATGTTTAAGCCAATTAGAAAACATTGTTAACAATAGTGTTACCTGAAACATACTCTCTCGCAACACTTAGGCTAAGCACTTAGCCTGAAATCTGCAGCCAAGTTGTACTTCCCTGTCCAGAAGGAGGGGGAATGTATGGAGAACCCTGAGTGAACTCCTGGGACAGGATGACTGGATGTCAAAGAGGTTAATGAGAAGTATCTTTGCAGCTTGGGACCGGCTGGAAACCGGGTGAAGCCTCAATGAAAGTAGCAAATGGCATTATAAATTACTAGTAGGTGGGAAACATAGAGCGGGTGTGAATAATTCAGAATAATCAGCAGACACATGAGAAAGGGGAGTCTCTGGATAAATAAAGAGTTTTCTGTAAACTAACAAACAGAACAAAGAATAATGGGGAAATGAATTTACTTTGTATCCAGACAACATGTTATGACGTAGGGTATATAATGGATGTTCTCTGTACCTCTTTTGAGACTCTGATTTGGGAAGCATCTCCCCTTTGACTCTGTTTATTCTATAGTGCACCAGAGCAAAACTGCTATTAGCTCTAAGTCTCGTCTCAGGCTCTGTTTGGCTTTGGGTCTGGGGTCCACCCGGGGTTTGCCCCAGCTGTTAACTGGTTTGAGTCCAGTAGCAATAGTATGGAAAACATTACTGATTGCTTTATTGCTAGGTCAATCTAGGAAATTCTTGACAGTTCAGGTCAGCTGGTGTGTCCGTTTAAACATGCCAATGTGTCTGATGGAGGAACATTTAAGAAATCTGGTTTGAAAACTACTCTGTGGGACTAGATGCTTAGGGGATTCCATTCAGAAACAAATGGACACCTTTGTTTCAGCTTTTCTGCAGCTGATAAGAACACAGGTATTTCCTGGCTGATAGTATTTGTCTCCAACAGCTTCTCAGTCCAGCTTAGAGAGCCAACTTCTTAAGGCAACAGCAAGGCTAGACAGTAACCTGGCTTGGAATTCTGCTGCTTTGGGGGAAGGGGTGCAGGTTTGATTTTAAAACACAAAGGCATATATAAGCAACATTTTTCTACCAGGATTTATCTGAATTTTCCCAACAATCCCCCTTTGTCACCAGCCCAGTTATGTGACACGGGTTCATGAGGGAAGATGGGGAAGGGACTTCTTGGAGGTTCTTCAGTGAGAAGAAGGCCCTTCTTCTTGCCTTTCTCTTTTTGCAATCTTTAAATTTTCAGAGTTGGTACCAAATGTGGGTACATTTGGTCCTTCATGGATCACTGCCTTGTCGTGGCAAAGGGGCTTGCGTAGCTCAATGAAGCTATGAGCTATGCCGTGCAGGGCCACCCAAGACGGACAGGTCCTAGCAGAGAGCGCTGACAAAACGTGATCCACTGGAGAAGGAAATGGCTACCCACTCCAGTACCCTTGCCATGAAAACCCCATGGACAGTACCAAAGGGCAAAGAGAGATGACGCCGGAAGATGAGCCCCTCAGGTCGGAAGGTGTCCAGTGTGCTACTGGGGAAGAGCAGAGGGCTAGTACTAGTAGCGCCAGAAAGAATGAAGCGACTGGGTCAAAGCCGAAAGGACACTCAGTTGCAGATGTATCTGGTGGTGAAAGGAGAGTCCGATGCTGCAAAGATCTTTACTCCATAGGAACCTGGAATGTAAGATCCATGAATCAAGGCAAGCTGGATGTGGTCAAACAAGAGATGACGAGACTGAACATCGACATCTTAGGAATCAGTGAAGTAAAATGGACGGGAATGGGTGAATTTAATTCAGGTGACCATCAGGTATACTACTGCGGGCAAGAATCCCTCAGAAGAAATGGAGTAGCCTTCATTGTCAATAAAAGAGTAGGAAAAGCAGTACTGGGATACAATCTCCAAACTGACAGAATGATCTCCGTTCGAATCCAAGGCAAACCATTGAACATCACTGTAGTCCAAGTCTTTGCCCCAACCACTGGTGCTGAGGAGGCTGAAGCTGACCTCATTCTATGAAGATCTACAACACCTTCCAGAACTAACACCAAAAAATGATGTCCTTGTCATCATGGGGGATTGGAATGCTAAAGTAGGAAGCCAAAAGATAACTGGAATAACAGGCAAGTTTGGCCTTGGAGTACAAAATGAAGCAGGGCACAGGCTGGTAGAATTTTGTCAAGAGAATACGATGGTCATAGCAAACACTCTTTTCCAACAACCCAAAAGATGACTCTTACACATGGACATCACCAGACGGTCAACACACAAATCAGATTGACTATGTGCTCTGCAGCCAAAGATGGAGAAGCTCTATACAGTCAGTAAAAACTAGACCAGGAGCTGACTGTGGCTCAGATCATGAGCTTCTGGTTACAAAATTTAGGCTTAAGTTCAAGAAAGTAGGGAAAAGCACTAGGCCACTCAGGTATGATCTAAATCATATCCCTGAGGAATATACAGTAGAGGTGACAAATAGATTTAAGGAATTAGATCTGATAGACAGAGTGCCTGAAGAACTATCGGCGGAGGTTCACAAAATTGTACAAGAGGCAGCAACTAAAACCATCCCAAAGAAAAAGAAATACAAGAAAGCAAAATGGCTGTCTGAGGAAGCTTTACAAATAGCTGAGGAAAGAAGGGAAGCGAAAGGCAAGGGAGAAAGAGAAAGATGCACCCAATTGAATTCAGAATTCCAGAGACTAGCTAGAAGAGATAAGAATGCCTTCTTGAATGAACAGTGCAAAGAAATAGAAGAAAACTACAGAATAGGGAGAACCAGAGATCTCTTCAAGAAAATTGGAGATATGAAAGGAATGTTTCATGCAAAGATGGGCATGATAAAGGACCAAAATGGCAGGGACGTAACAGAGGCAGGTGAGATTAAGAAGAGGTGGCAAGATTGCACAGAAGAACTGTACAAGAAAGAGCTTAGCATCCCTGATAACCACGATGGGGTGGTCACTGACCTCGAGCCAGACAACCAGGAATGTGAAGTCAAATGGGCCTTAGGAAGTCTGAGCAACAACAAAGCTAGTGGAGGCAACAGTATTCCAGCTGAGCTATTCAAAACCCTAAAAGACGATGCGGTAAAAGTGCTACACTCAATATGCCAGTAAATTTGGAAAACTCAACAGTGGCCACAGGATTGGAAAAGGTCAGTTTATATTCCAATCCCAAAAAAGGGCAATGCCAAAGAATGTTCAAACTACGGCACCATTGCACTCACTTCACATGCTAGCAAAGTGATGCTCAAAATCCTACAAGCTAGGCTCCAGCAGTGTGTGGACTGAGAACTACCAGAAGTACAGGCAGGGTTTTGAAGAGGGAGAGGAACTAGAGATCAAATTGCCAAGATACGCTGGATCATGGAGAAAGCCAGGGAGTTCCAGAAAAACATCTACTTCTGCTTCATTAACTACGCTAAATCCTTTGATTGTGTGGATCACAACGAATTGTGGCACGTTCTTAAAGAGATGGCAGTACCAGACCATCTTATTTGTCTCTTGAGAAACCTGTATGTGGGTCAAGAAGCGACAGTGAGAACTGGTCACGGAACCACTGATGGGTTCAAAATTGAGAGAGGAGTTCGGCAAGGCTGCATTCTGTCGCCCTGCCTATTTAACTTCTATGCCGAGCAAAAGCCGCAGGAAGATTCGGGGGGGGGGGGGCGCCATGGGGGCACGTGAGCCCAAAGCGGGCTGAGCGCGCGCAGCGAGGCCCGGCGGCGCCCGCCCCTTGGGCGTCTCCATAGCGACGGTTGCCGAGGGGACGCGTCGGCCTGCGAGGCCCGCCGCGCCGCCCGTGCCTGCGCGTTTGCCCCGGGCCGGTGCGCTGCCCGGCGAGGGGGCCACCCGGAGGCCCGGCTGGGGTGAGGGCCACGGTGGGGAGGGCGCTGGCCTCGTTTCGGGGGGGAGCGGCCCCAGAGGCGGGCGGGACGCCGCGGAGCCCGGCCGGCCTGCAGCCCCTCCGCTGCCGCGCTCCCTCCCGCAGGCAGCGAAGCCCGAGCTGCCCGGACGGCGACGCTGCGTGCTCGCCGTTCTGCTCTGGCCCGTTGTTTCCTTGGTTCGTCCTCTGTGCAAAAGTGCATCATGGAGATCGATGAGCAGTTAAATGAAAATCTGAAAATGCAGTTCAGGGCCCTGCAGGAGCAGCAGCAGAAGAGGATGCTGGATCTGATGGAGAAGAAGAAGGCGAAGCAGCAGAGCCTGCAAACGAGCAAGGACGGCCAGAACGAAGCCTTCGGGGTCCAGGATGACCTCAACTTGACCGCCCTGGAGATGGAGATCTCGAAGGAAGACAGCCCTGAGATGTCAAAGGAGGCCATCAGCAAAAGGTAGGGGGCAATCCCGTTTTTTCGCTCAGGAGGTCTGGGTTCTAGCCTTCCATTTGGACCATGAATCTCACTTCATTCAGTCGCTGCCTCTCAGCCTGACCTGCCTCGCAGGACTGTTGTGAAGGTAAGAGGAAAGAGTATGCATGCTGTCTTGGGTTCCTCAGACGAAAAGGTAGGATATGAGTCTAAAACATATGCATATGTGCAGGAGCTCAGAGAATGGGGTTGCCTAAGGCTACCTTGAGGATTCATGGCTGCGGCAGCATTTGAACCAGTCTGTCCATTCAGGATGCTCAGCCGCTCCCCTGCACCAGCAAATGAACCCCATTGGTCCTTTTTAAAAATTATCCCTCTTGTTATTCATATAGCCGGATGAGTGTGCTTGATGTTTTGCAGAACAAATCAAACCAAAAACTGCTCCTTAGTGCCAACATTAATTTGGAGAGTGACCTGGTTAATTTCCCCACAGGTCTGTCATTTTGCCTTGGGAAATTCAAGCCGTGGCAGGAGTGCATGTGGCTTGTAGTTATGTTCAGGCCTGGCCACTGTGAGTCATTTGGGCTGTGGTGCCCTGTCCACCATCCCAACAACCCTGGTGGCTTTGTGTGGAACCTTTAGTTGGGACTTGCACTGCCAAAACAGCAGCCAACCCACATATACCAAGCCCTGTAGGGAAATTCACCACTTATCCTTCTGTGCTATCTTGCCCAGTTGGAGGGAGAGGCAAAAGTAATTAAGGGATTAGTGAATACTTTGGACTGAACTAGTTCATGAGGAAGCACAGGAGTCTCCACTCTGCACCAGGTTTCCAGTTCCATGAGGAAGGGAAGGGTTGGCATTTGTGGAAGAGAATGGACATCCACATGGTGGGCATGTCGTGAGTGGAGCCGGCTGGTGCCGGGGGTCAGACTAGATGGCCCGGGAGGTCCCTTCTGACTCGCTCTGTTTCTCTGTTTCTATGTTCCTCTCCTTTTCATCCTACTGGCTATCACATCCCCTCACTGTAAAGCATTCCATGCATTACCCAGTTCTAGAAGAAGAACTGTTTTTCCAGCTGCCCCTAAATTGTATTCCTTGCTCTTATTATCTGGAGCCAAAACAGCAGGCACACACTAGAACAGACTCAATTCCAGTTTGTTTTGTTTTTTTTTCCCCTTCCAGGTTGCTTGAAGACGAGAATGAGCAGCTCCAGAACCAGCTTCGAGAGACAGTAGATGAAAATGGCAGGCTGTACAAACTGCTGAAGGAACGAGACTTTGAAATCAAGCAACTTCAGAAGAAAATAGAGGAGGAAAGACTGGCTCTGATGGGTGAATATAAGGCATTTATAGATCTGCTCATGTTCTAATCTCTGCAGGCTCCTTCAGCTTATGTAGCAGGCACATATTTTGAAACACAAGAGAATAAATTAGGATGTACCACATCAAAGGGTATGTATAATAAATCTATAAAAAAGGAGCACAGAGTACATTTAGAATTATGCAAAACAAGCCATCTGGCACAAGCATCTTTTATTTTCACAATTTTCAGTTGTGAACTTTGAGAAAGAAAGACATGGTTTGTTAGAGGAGAAACTGGTAGGACAGGAAGCAAGATAAGGAACTATTGGCCGTTGAGCAAAAGTGTTGAGTGCGGCAGATGATAACATATCTTTCCTTAACTGTAATAATTCCAGAGCAAACCCCTTTAAGCTTCTGGACATTTGTGGGAACACTGGCAGTATTTTAAAAGGCCTTGTAGAATCATAGAATCATAGTCAAGTTGGAGGGGGCCTACCAGGCCATCAAGTCCAACCCCCTCCTCAGTGAAGGACTCTTTAAACATCCCTGACAAATAACTCTTATTTCCTCTCGAATGCCTCCAGTGTGGGAGAGCTCACAGCCTCCCAAGGTCACTGGTTCCTTTGCTCTAACCATCAGGGAATTTTTCCAGATGTCCATCTGGAATCTGGCTTCGTGTAAACGTGAGTCCATTATTCCTTGCCCTGCGCTCTGGTGTGGTTGAGAAGAGATCCTGGCCCTCCTCCATGCGATGGCCGTTCGAGTATGTGAAAAGTGCTATCATGCTTCCTTCCAGTTTTCTCTTCCCGAGGCTAAACAGGCCCAGTTCCTCCACTGTCTCCTCATAGGGCTGTGTTTCCGGTCCCTGGCTCATCCTTGCCACTCTCCTCAGAAGTCCTCCCAGCTTTCCTATATCCTTCTTGTCGTGTGGTACCAAGAACAGGACACAGTACTCAAGATGGGCCCTAACTGGTGCCAAACAGAGGGGAATAAGTACCTTGTGGGATTTGGAAGTTATACTTCTATTAATGCAGCCCAAAATAGCTTTTACTTTTTCTTTTTCTTTTTTGGCACCCACATCACATCACTGATGCATGTTCAGCTTGTAATCTACAGCAATACCGCAATCCTTCTCACTTGTGGTATTGCGGAGCCAAGGATCCCCCATCTTGTAACTGCACTGGGGTCCTTTTGCCCTAATGGAAAGGAACCTTGAATTTCTGCACCATGACAATAATGATATTTTGATGAATGACCTATGCTCCTGGGCCAGCTTATATTGAAGGGAGCGGTTTTGCTGTATCTCATCTCTTTCTCACACCACCTCCCGCCATCCATAGGCATATTTCTTTAAAACTGAAGACAGCAAATTTGCAATAAAACATCTTTCCATCTCTCCTACCCAACCAAACAACTTTCCCTGTAGCTCATATTCTTTTCCAACTTTTTAGCCTAACCTTGTGGTCCTCTCCATATCCTTTCCAGTGGGGGCCATAGTCACCCAAGGAAGGAACCCTAAAATAAAAATTAAAAGTTTTAAACTGAAGGGCTAAAAAGCATGAGGAAAATACAGCGACAGCACACTTGCTGTCCCTTTCATGTTTTGCAGGGACACCTGGCCTAGCAGGAGATGCTGCAGCCACTAAAATTGTTGAACTGGCTAAACAACACCGACATATGACCGCTGAGATTGAAAGGGGGAAAACCAAAGTCAAACAGCTGAACAACAGAATCAAAGAACTGGAAAAAGAAGTGGGTCTCTTTTCTCAGTGTGTTGCCCAGGGTGTGGTGGGCCCTGAGAACCAAGTGAGGTTTCAGCTTCTTGCTTTGCATTTACAGTCCCAGAAATGGTGTTCACTGTGGAATTTGATTTGTTTTTAGGGTATGCCTTTATACTGTTTATTTTGTTTTGTAGTTCTGTCCAAATTGTGGGTTACAATGGTTTTAGGGGGTTGTTTTAATTACAGATGTCTGTATTTGCATATGTAAGTCACTTCAAGGCTGCTTTTTTCAGTGGGAAGTGATCTATAAATTGAATGGATGACGACAACGATATTATAATTCTTTCCCTGCTGGTATTGCAGGTTTCCAGCCTTTGGTTATATCACATTTGGTTCCCATGCCTCTTGAAACCTGCTTGTACATGGGTTCCCTTTGCTAGAGAAACGACTGTGTAGATGTGGTGTAAAAGTGACATTTCTTTAATCATGTGCATTATATGTATGTTTTTCTAGTTACAAATATCAACTATTAAGCTCCAGTCATTTGGAGACAAAAACATTCAACCTGCTTATAAAACTGCAGAAGTGCCTTTGGTAAGAAGAATTCACCTCTTTTTCTCTGGGACGCCAAAGACAGCTGGGTTCTTTGTCTCTTTCTGTTGTGTCCTCAGCTCTCCTTCCCTGGATATCTCTAGTATCAGTGGACAGAACACCCATTAATTGGGTTGGGTCAGAGTCTGAGGGCTCACAGCCTACAGGGCTACCGTGGATCGGCTGCCCTGTGCCCTCTGCATCCTTAGGACCAGTGGTGGGCAGCTTGTAACCTTCTGGATATTTTGGCCTACAACTTCCATCGATGCTAGCCTGCGTAGCTGAGGGATCACGGGAACTGTAGGACGCATCTCCCATCTGGAGGGCTGCGAGGTGCCTGCTGCGGCCTAAGGCCTAGATCTGTCTCCTACTAGCTGCTAAGCCAAGGAAACAAATAAGATCTGAAGACATGAGGACACACGTATTATCAGCTCTTGTAGCTGGATGGCTGTTGCCACATGGGCAGGAGAGAACTCAAGTGTTGACGACAGGAGCAGGGAATGTGTTGAAAAGGAGACTCAGGCCTCCTCTCACCTGCCAGCCGTACTTTGCTTTTCTCTGCACTTACATCCTCAACCTTTGCCTTGAGTTCTTCCTTTCAAGCGAATAACTGATGCTACCGCCTCCCTTCCTGCCCAAATGCCAAACTCACAATACAGACTAAGCCCTGTTCCTAAACAGGTTGATATCTGTTAGGCAAGCTTTCCTTCTAACAGAAGCAGTTTTCAAAATCAGTGAGAAATGCTGAGAAGAACCTTGGATAAGCAGTGCAGGCATGCAGAAGCTGTGCCCGGTGAGCCAGGTGAAGCTACCAGTCCCATTCAGTGGCCTACCAAATTGCTTGACGCTCCACTCGTATCAGTCTCTGGCAAGTATCAAAGCCAGGGTTATTTTAGCCACATGGGGCTCGCGGGGGCATGTGCTCCAGAGCGTCTAATTCTTGAGACGGCACTCTTATCTCCTGTTTTGCTTTGCTTTGTGGTCCAGCAAATGCCCCTGCACTCATCAAACCCTTTCCTTCTCTTGAATTTGCAAGAGTCCAGAGATTAAAGCTTTGCAAGACAAGTTAACCGCAACCAGCCTCAAACTCTCCGAGTGTCGCAACCAGCTCCAGACCACAAAGCAGGAGCTGAAGATGACACAGAAGGTAGGACTTGCTTTGTGATCTCGGCAATGGTAATCTGAGCCCTGCTTTCGAGGCACGGCCGCCAGTGGTACTCAACGGAGCTGGTTTTCCCTTTCCAATGTGGTTAGCCTCCACAGAATCTACCAGTGCTCAGAAGTTGGGTAGACGGAATATTTATGGGCATGGAGAAAAGTTCTACCAGAATCACACGGCTCGGGGCCTGATCCCCATGTTCATTTTGAAACCGTGAAGTCACACAATTATTCCTTATTTGTGCATTCCTTGGAATGGCCACCTGCATTTATTCCATCAGGGAAAAGGCTCAAAAGCTACCCTGCGGAAAAGGGGACTATGCCATGTCAAAACAAGAATATGCAAACAAAGCTTGTGTCCTTTTTTTAATCAGTTTTACTTCTGGGTTGTTTGTTTACTGTTAGATGCAGGCTTACGTTTAAAAGGCTCTCTTTGAGTTGGAACCAGGCTGCCAACTTCAAAGCAGTGCCATTAGCTCTTCTTTTAACACAGAACCGCAGAAGTGACTTTATGCTGCATCAGGCCCTGACACTGGCTATCAGAAACTGACAGTGTTATTTAAAAAAAACCATTCCATAAAAGACTTCACCTCTTGCCACCTGCATCTCAAACTCCTCCTAAAGGCCAGGAGCAGGCTCAAGTGGTCTTCTTCAAATTTTGGAAGCAAGTGCGGACAGGCTACATGAAGCCATGCGCAAAGCTCCTGTGTGAAAATACTGCTGTGGTTGTGTTAACGGAGAAGCAGAGAAAGGGCAGCATCCAGCAACGGCCTGCCTGCTAGTGGGTCTCGCTGTCCGCACAATGAAAAACAATTAGGCCCTGAAACAAACAGAAGCAAGCAGAACCCCATGTCTCTGGAATAGGACAGCCCTGCGGAGCTTGCAGACGGGAGTTCTGCCATCTGTTACTGTTAATTTCTGGGGTTGCTTTAGCAAGCACTGTTTATTTTATTTATTGATTTAAAACTTGTGTGTGTCATCCCTTATGCCTTGGCATCTCGGGACGGCTAACAATCCATAAGATGGAAATGCAATAAAATCACAAGTATAAATAGCATAATTCAATGAAAATTGACATAAAGAACAAAATCAAAGTGACTGTTCGACACGATTAAAATATTATTTTTTTAAAATAGTGATTAAATAAAAAGGCTTTGAGCTGGCGCCGAAAAGAATATAAACTCGGTGCCAGGTGCACCTCTCCCGGGAGCACTGGCCTCCTGTCGCTGTAGGAGTGGGTCCCACTGGTGTCACAGAAACATTAGGGGATCAGCAACTGTGTCGGGCCGTCCCTTGCTGCAAGGATGCAAGATGCAGCTGCTAGGGATGCTAGAACTCGGAGAACTGCACTGAGCAGTGGCGTGGATCTCTCTGGCCCGTTGCCACTCCATGATTCTCTGATCCCCTGTGCATAAAGCATCACTAAACTGTGGAGGGCCAGCTCTATTTTGGGTCCTTTCATGGCTTCTGTGTGGAAACGCTTGCTGCTTAGAATTGCTGCAGCACGTGTACGTTAAATCCTAGGCGGCCCCACACCTAATATTTGAGTTGAAGCAATCCTGTTTCCACCTCTCGATCAGCTTCTAGCAAGCGAGGCTGGAGAAGACGTCAGCGTTCAGAGTTTGCTGTCCAGCCCTGGCAGCTGGCGTGGGCGAGCGCAGCAGATCCTTGTCCTCCAAGGCAGAGTGAGTGTGTGCTTTCTTTCCCCTCCTTCTGCATGCGGCATTTCGTCTGTGACTGGTTACCGCAACCTGCCCTGGAGGAGACCTCTGCCAAGGCCAGGCAGGGTAGCTGGTGGCCAGCTAACACTTCCTCCTCTGTGTACTTGGGCACCCTTTACTCAGTAAACACCCTGTGGCTGTGGCAAGCTCTGCCTTGGTGCAGAATGGCTGGAGAAGGCCTGTAGTTGGGCGGGAAAGCTCCTGGTTTGCAGGCACTGGGTTTGGGATTTGCTCCCTGGGATATCCAGATGGCTTTGGGAAGGAGCCTGGCCGGTCTGAAACCATGGGGAGCGTCAGCCCATTGCTGTAGGCTGGACTGGCTGCCCCCTCCTGCCCGGGCTCCTCTGCGGTCCGCCTTGTGCCTTCCTTCTTCAGAGATACTTGCTCTTGTGGGTGGCGCTCCCTGCTCTGCTCGCTGCCGCTTTCCACTCCCAGCGTGACCCACTCGCCTGCACTCAGCTCCAGAACCCCGAGCTAAGGGGGCGCCTTGGATGGGAATGGCGCTTGGCCTTCCAGCTCTGCCTGCCTGCCTGCCTGCCCAGGAATAGCCCTTGCTGCCATCCCGGACGGAGGGACTCGGCCAGTGCTGATGGCATCAGGCCTGCTGATGACCCGGTGGAGCGCAATCGCCTCCCCCTCCCACCACCACATCCTGTCCTGCACCTCTGCCTTAGACAATGCCAGGGCTGAACTAGCTAAAACAGCTCAAGGATCTCAGGGATAAAACGGACCCCAGGGCCGTTTCCTCTGTGGTTCAGTTCTTCCTGGAGCTGCTAAGCGAGGGTCTGGGCCACATTGTTTTAGACAGCCGGCTTGTGGAGGCAAGGAGGGAGTGCTGGGGCCGGATGCCACGTAATCGAACGCTTCCTCCCGAAGGACTCCTTCTGCCTCAAAATGCACAGTGCTGGGGAGAAGGGCTCTAGCCTAGCCTGAAAGGAATTCCTTTGAAGCAGAGCACGAGGCCAGTAGAGCCCCCTCCTGTTCATACCAGCTAGAAGTCGGCTCGCCATCTCTGCGAGAAGTAGGCTTAGGAAGGGGAGGGAGGGAGGGAGGACTCAGTGCCTTTCAAACGGGCAGGGAAGCGTGAATCAGCAGAGCTGAAGGGGCAAGCAGAAACCCATGGGGTCTGCATTTGGAGCAAAGGACAAAACAGTAGCCATGCCCTGTAGTTCAGATGCAGAAATAAAGTTAGCAGCCTGTAGCTCCAGAAGTTCAGTCAGCACTGGACTGACCCTCCGCAGCTGATGGCATCAGTTGATACGTAAGGGCTAGACTTGCACTGGAAAGGAGCTGAAAAGAACACCGGTCTGTTACTGGGGCCAACTTAATGCTCTTCCCTGGGGCCCAGGCTGTTGGGCAGCCTGCTGTGTGTCCCTCCTTTTTGGGTCAGACAATGCGCTTCTGTTTAAGAGCAGAACTGTGTGGGCTGCTCAGCTGTTTGTGTACGCTTCACATTTTTCTCCAGGTTCGGGAGCTGGAGAACCAGCTGGGGCACAGCAAAAGCAGGACGTCTCAGGGCAGCGGTGACGAAGAAGCGCTGAGCTTTACAGACTCGAGAAAGAAATCTGCCCAAGAGAAGAACCTGCAGCGGATTCGGAGTTTGGAAAAAGAAAAGAAAGAAGCGCTGGAGGTAAGAAGTGCCGCTGAGAACAAAGGGCTGGCAGGCACCTGCCAGTCTGGGTTCTGGCAGGGAGGGGTGTATTCGCAGCTCGGCCTGCTTGGATTGTGCCATGGACTGGGGCCCCCCCTCAAGCCCTGGTTTCAGAGCCAGGCTGGCTGGGAATTGGGGGGGGGGTTGCACTTGGGGGGCACCAGGCTGATCAATGCACTGATTGGGCGCATGGGAACCTGCCAGCTCTTGGTGTCCCATTTTGAATATGCTCAAGCAGAACGGGCTGTCTGAGGGAAAGGCCACCTTCTGCCCGGGCTCGTTCCTATACATGCCAATTAGCAGGACTAGTTTTGGCAAGCCACCTGTTCCGCTGGGCTCTCATAAGACTTAGAGGCTGCGTCATAAGCAAATCAGCCTTCCTTAAATTGGCGCTGCACCTCTGTCTGGGACTGCAACCCAGCGTGGCTGGGGATGATGGGAATTGCAGTCGAACGCGTCTGGAGGGTATCTGATTGGAGGTGGTGGAATTAAATGCTGCAAAGCGTTCTGTAATTGTTTTCTCTGCGATTTTTTATTTTTAGCCCAAAGCAACCTGGGGCAGGCGTGTGCCTGCCTGGAAGAAGGGCACGTGTGAAGAGGAACCCTCCTCTTCCTGCTGCTGTCCAGGTCAGAACTGCCCCTTGTGTTTTTCCACCTGTCACAGGCAGAGCACTGGGGGAGCCCCGTGTCTTTCCTGTATGGATGAAAAGGATGTTTCTGGAGTAATTCTCACAGGGAGCAGGAAGGGAGAGTTCAGCAACTTCTCGTGCCTTTCTTCCATGCAAATCCAGTCCCTTTGGAGTAAAGGAAAGGATTAAATTAAAAGGAAAGTGTATGGGGCGGGGGGGATCACGGAAAGGCCGTAGTTTCAGAAGAATCAGAAACTGTAGTTCTTGCCTTCACAGGATATATCGGGCACTCCCTTGCCGTTGAGGAATTCACCTTGTGCCCCACTCCCTGCAGCCTCAGTTTCCCTTTCTGTCTTTCCCTTCCTGCAGAAACTTACAGGTGAATATAGTGCACTCCAGAAGGAGCACGAGGAGGTGAAAAGGAAGTTGGAAGGGTCCAAAGCCAGGAGCAAAGTGTTGTCCAGTGAGGTGAAAACCCTGAAGGAGCAGATCTCAACGCTGCTGGACAAAGGAAAGCACGATGACGAGCTCATTGATGCTTTACTGGTAGGATCAGTTGATGGAATCCCTGCTCCTTACTAGAAAAGGTCACTGTGGAAGGTCGCGGAAACTTGCATTCCCACCCCTGTGCACACAGTCTGAATATCTTAAAAGCCCTACGCTTTGTTTTCAGCCTGCGGGCCTAGGACCGCCTTCCCCAGCCTGGCATCCTCCAGATAGTCTGGCCTGCTACTTTCTTCGCTCCATGCGTTGGCTGTGCTGGCTATGGCTGACGGGAATTGTAGTCTGAAACACCTGCCGTGTGCCAGGCCGGGGAAGGCTACCTTAAAGAGCTGGTGCCAGTTGCTTGATTGCGGCCCCAGAGCCTGACTGGGGCTTAATTCTCTTCCTCCTTTCATCTGAGTATCAGTGGCCCTCTAAGCGACGGAAGCATAGCTAAGCTGAGCAGCAGGGAAGATGGGTGGGGCCCGCCCAGGCGTGAAGCACCCACGAGTTCGTGTTGGCTGGCCTTGGCCATTCCTGAACTGAAGCATCAGTGGGGAAGTAGGTCAGCGCCACCCTTGACCTGCAGGTCGAGGATGCACCTGTTTGTTCTGAGGCGATCGTGGCTCTGGCTTGTCAGTAAATGCAAGGCTAGGTTGACCTTAACCAGGGGGTGTTTATTTACAATTCATTAAACAAATGTACTCTTGAAAGAGGCTCCGAAGAAAAGTTTACATGTAATTGATTATCTAATATAGTTTATCAAATAGTATTAATCGGTTGATAATCCTACAGTTATACATGCATACATGTGCTGGGATCGCACTCATTCCAGGAAAGGGTGCACCTTAGCAGCTAGGGTCATTTTTTTGCAGTTGGGAGGGGGGTCTTTCTTTGCTATGCCAGAGGTGGCCATTGTAAAACCCTTGTGGTGAGGAAAGGATGAAAATCATGGGCAGCTAAGGAGATCTGTGGGTGGTCTGGATGCCTCTCATGGATTATGCGAGTCGCTTAGCTTCAAGGGGCTTGTTCCGGGGGTCTGTTTTGGCCACTGGCTCCGCCGTATTTCTTGAGCGCTCAGAAACCAGACAAGTCCCTTGCTGCTTGTGGCTTCAGGCAGAAAACACGGCCTTCCTGCAGGTTTAATAACTTGTGTCTGTGAAACGGCGCATACCACGTGTCTCTTCCGCTTCACCAGAGCCAGCAGAAGGAAATGCAAGTTATCCTAAAGAACCTGAGCCAGCAAGAAGAACGGAGCAAGGAGCACCGGCAGAGCCTGGGGAAGGAGCTGCAGGTCGAGGCGCAGAAGCAGAACTGCCTCATCGGGCAGCTCAAGCAGATGGTGGCTGAACGAGAAGCCAAGGTGAAGGAGCTGGAGGAGACGGTCAGGCAGCTCGCCTCACAGGTAAGCCAGGCTGGATCGCTCTGCAAGAGGGCTCGTTCGCTGTGAATGTCCGTGACGAGGGGCTCAACACTGGAGGGTCCACATTAGCTGCTCCTTAGAATTGGACAAAGCCGTGGAAGAAGCGGGTGTACGGGAGACGGCTGCTCCTAGCAGAAGCATGATCTGCTGTGCTTGGAGTGGGCCCTGGCAGTTTGTCTCCAGGTGAGATTCAGGATCAGTCGGGCCCTGTTAGTTCCCTGGAACACTTGCTGAGAAGTGATTCCAATTCAGAAGCGGGCTTTAACACCAAAAGTGTAGAATTCTGCAGTTGCCTCTCTGCAATAATGAGCAAAAGCCCTGAGTAGCTTCAAGAAAGAACTGGAAATATGAATATTGCCTAACAACAGGGTGTTACAGGCTGAACTGATTATATTCAGGGTTGTAACCAGCCACGCTCTCTTCAAAATACCCCAGTCCATTTCCCCTGCCCCTGTGTCTTCTGGTCCCCCCCCCCCCGCCAGCAACAGGTAGTATTCTATATCCACTCACTATGCTTGATCCTATTTGGGTTGGTTTTGCAAGGATTTTGCCCCCCTTGAGGGGGCAAATATTTTCCCTGGAGATTTTGTATTACTGCAACCCATGGGATTTCCCAAAATTCACATGGGTTGCCCCTCCTTGTGCCCAAAGTGGGCTGTGCTGGACTGCAGTTGCCAGGATTCTGAGTGGGGCTGTAGTGCAGATACTCCCTCTGCAAACAGACTTGGGACCAGGATACCTGAGAGGACCAGAGGACACCTCCTTCATCCTCCTGCCTGATCACTGAGGGAATCAGAGGCCATCATTGTGGTGGTTCCACATGGACTGATGGCCAGGCTAGATGGAGCCCGTCCAGGGAAGGGAGCGCCTTCGGTGTGGTGGCTCCGTTTGCATGGAGCTCCCCACCTTTGGAGGTCAGGCAGGCGCCAGCCTTGTGCTCCTTCTAGTGCTTCTTGAAAGCATCTCTCTTTCAATAGGCCTTCCTTGGTTGACCAGCCCCTGTTTCCATTGCTGCTCTGTTCTCATTCCAGCGTTTAGTCTTCTCATCATTCAAATGCATCCTTTAAATTGCATTTTAACATGTTAGATTCCACCTTGATGGCTTTTCACCAGATAAGGCATTATATAATCATGCACAGTAGATAAATATGCAGACCGACGCTGATGTTTCAGATCAGTAATGGCTTTTCCTACATTGCTGGTTGGCTTGCTGCTCACAATTCTCATCTCAGAGCCAAACCCTGTGCCGCACGAATGGGCATCTGTATGTCTGCTCTTTCTTTGGCTAATACCAACTATGTGATGCAGGTGGGCAGGATCCTGATGGGGACCACATGTTGTCTGAGAGTGGAAATGCGAGCCTTTTTCCCCAGCCTAGCCCCAGTCTGAATCCGGACCCACACCCCACCCTTCTCTGTGCTGGGAGAGAAGTGGCTTGGCTTGCCCAGGGCTTGGCAAGGAGAACATGAAAAAGCACGGAAGCGAACCAGCCCAGGTGAGCCAAACATAAGTAAGGCCTGATTTGGTTGATGTTTTATACCAGCAACACCTTCATCAAACAGAGGAGCGCAACTCTGATTCCACTTCCACACTGTCTGCAGAGTCTCTGGAAGAAGAGAATTATACTGCAGTGCCCAGAAAGGATGGTCTTACTGGAACGGACAGCTCTGCACGGTAAGAGAAACATTTTTAAAAATTGACTTTCCTGCCAGAATGAATTTTTAAGTGGGTCCTAGCCAAGGCATCTAATCCGTAATGTCCAGGAATCCCTCTTAGTTGCCTTATCTGCTAAAAATTTATCCTAGAGACATGATAACTGGGAAAGCTGACTCTGTTTGATGAAATAAATATTCACTGTCAAAATGATTTACTGACCTCGCTTTTTAAACATGATAGATGAGTCAGTTTGGTCATGGAGCAGAGGTCAAATCATTCCCGAGTCTCTTCAGATCTGATAAAGGAAATCTTCTGTCAAGAGGTCTGCCAAGAAGAGACATTTTTATGACTTCAGCTAAGCCCTTTTCTGACATTCTGTCTTCAGCGATGGCACACATAAGGGAGGGCTTTTGCAGCCAGGATTAGCACTTTTGTTTCCCTTTTCTCAGCTGAGGAACGGTTCCTTTATCAGCTTGGTAGCAAGCAAGGGGGCCGGCTGCAGCTTTCCCCATAACTTATTTCCACACGAGGCAGAACCTGTTGGATTTCGGCATGAGAGGGTACGGGCGCTTTGCCTGCTGCTCTCCAGCTGTAAGATCATCTTTCTTAGTTCCCATCCAGGGTTGTTCTCCAGCACTGCATCAGCAGATTTTGAACTGACAAAACATTCGTAGGGAATCTTTTGTCCATATCCTCTTTTTCACTGTCTGGGGCTGTTCCCAGGTTACTGTGCGGCTCAGGGGAATTCCTCACCCCCATCAATGACTATTATGTTATGTTATTTATTTATGATTGTGAGCCGCCCCGAGGCTTCGGCAAATGGGGTGGCATAGAAGTCCTCTAAATAAAATAAATGAATAAATAAATCATGTAAACTGGAAGTGTGTATATATCTGATATTATGTGCATAATAGCTTCTCCCAGTCTGACGGAAGTAGTTCATTGGAGGAATTCAGCCAAGGATTCTTCCCTGGCTTTAGTTCTATTGCCCTCGGACTAATTCCTTGTGGGCCTGTTATCAAATCAGAATTTGAAAGAATGGGCATGTCGTGAGCGGAGCCGGCAGACTAGATGGCCCAGGAGGCCCCTTCTGACTTACTCTGTTTCTGTTTCTGTGTTGTCACTTGGATACATTTTGTTTACATTGCTCAGAAGTTAGTTTCCACTGGAAGGCAACAGAAATTAATTTGCTTCCTATGTTAATGCAAACTTAGTGAATGTGTACATTCCAAACCCAAACATGTACTGGGACACAGTCTGCTGCAGAGATGCTATTCAAGGTGTTGCAGAACAGAACACTAAAACGTTTGCCACAGAACGCTAAAAACATGTACACCTGGATAAGTGCATACCAAAAATGCTGATTTTTAGATTAATTATAGCAAACAACTGGAAAGTGAAATTGTGTATAGTATAGAGAACTTTGGAATATAGCTATTAATGATAAATTAACTTGTGATATTAAAGTGAGAAAGGGGTATATAAAGAAGAATAATTTTGACAAGATGTAGGGTTTATTTGTTGACTACGTGTTATAAAAGAGGAAAGGACTTGAACATTCACAGGATTCATTGCGATCTTGGAAGGGGGATGAGTCTTCTTGAAAGAATTTTTGAAAGAGTTTTTAACATGTATCCAATGCACAATGCCTTTTATGATTTAATTCTATGTTTACAGTCTTTTGTTTTATTTGTAATTGCAAACTTTTCTTTTAAATATATTTTATATTGTAAAATTAATTTAACATTGTTTTAGAAATGCTGATTTTTAAATACATATGAATGTTCATGCAGACTAAAAACTGTTCAGTCCAATGTGCAATCAGGACGAAGCAAACTCAGCACTGGAAAAATGAGGCCCCAAGCAAACTTGATAGAATGATTCCTTGCTACTTCTGGGCAATCGAGCTGACATTTCTCCTGGCAGTCATTTCATTGCCCTAGTCCTCAGCCAGAGTGGACTGTACCAACTCAGGCAGAGCTTCATATCCTCTGTACGAACAAATGTGACACACATGGAAAATATGTGGGTCGGTTTTGCAGCCTTGCTAGTTTTCTGTGCGCAGGAAGTTCTTTGTGTTTGGTGTCCAGTCATGTGAGCCACACCCTCCGTCGCCGTCTGAAGTGATGGAACAGGGGAACCAGCTGCCTAGGGAGGTGGTGGGCTCTCCCACACTATTTTATTTATTTATTTAGAATATTTATTTATTCATTTAGAATATTTTTTATCCCATCCTATACAATCCAATTGTCTCAGGAGGGCTTACAATGTGATATAAATAAGCAATAAGTACAAATAATCAATGACTATAATAACAAGATAAATGCAACTGAGGATATTAATGTTAATAAAACCAATTTAAAATTATTTAAGCTTTAAAATGTTGGGCAAATAAAAAGGTTTTTACCTGGTGCCGAAAAGCATATAAAGTCGGCACCAGGTGAACCACTCTGGGGAGCACATTCCACACTGGAGACGTTCAAGAAGAAACTGGGCAGCCACCTGAGTGGGGTGGTGTCACGTGGTGTCCTGCAACAGCAGGGGGTGGGCTGGATGGCCTTCCTGGCCCCTTCCAGCTCTCCTATTCTGTGATGCTGTGATACAGGCCAGGCTCAGGTCTGTCCTCAAAATGAGGCATGGGCTGTGGGGCCCGGTCCAGCTTCCACATGGCGGGGTGGCGAGAGTGCTGGGCTGGGGGCCCGGCAGAGCCGCTCGGCGAGGAAGTTCACTGGGTGACCTTGGCCCACTCGCGCACCGCCACCCCACCCCCCCACAGGCCTGTTGTTGGAAAGATAAAGCAGAGCCGTGGGTTCCTTGCAAGAGACAGAAAGGGGGGATTCAAATGCAGCGTTGTCGTCACGGGAACCCGCAGCGCCTCACTCCAGTGCTGGGCAAGTCACAGCAGGCGCTGGCGTTGGGCAAGTTAAACGCAGGGGGCCCAGCGGAGGCACTGACCACCCCCCCCGTCTTTCCAGGACAGTGTCTAAGATGGGACACACCCTCGTGGCCTCCGCAGCCACTTCATCTCCAGGCACCGTTTCCCACGGGAGGTAAGAGCCGTCCCTCCGCGGCAGCCCCCCGGCTGGAAATCCGTTTCCCACTTAGCAGGGGGTTTTCTCTCCACCTCACTCCCCGCATCCCCACGTTCATCCGCCTCTGCAGGATTGCATGGCACAGCAGGACAGACAGGCGCTGCGGCAGTCGCATGTGCCCCTGAGCCCGTGGGATCGGCGGGTCCGCTTGTAGGAAACGATCACGGCGCGGGCACAGGGGGCTGATGCTTCGCGGGGCCACCCCTTCCTCTCTCTCCTGCAACGCGATGCCTGAGCTGTTTCCTTCGCTCCGGGGGAGGCTGTGGCAGCACCACCCCCCCATGAGCCAGATCAGCTCAAGACCAATTTACAAGAGGGGACCTGGAGAACTCCCCAAAATGGGTCCGTGGGGCAAGTGCGCTTTCCTTCCCACACCGAAGCACACCTGGCTTTGCAGTGCACCATGGCGAGGCTCCCCCAGAGCGCCGTGTCCAAATGCCTTCCCGGATTTCCGTTCCCTCTCTGCCCCTTTGCTGAAATGCTTTGGGAGCAGCGGGAGCAGCTCTGCAGCCTGCCAGTGTGGGGGCGCGCCGGTCTCGATCGTGGTCCGGGACAGCGCCCTGCAGCCTTGCTCCGCTTTGGCTTCGCGTGACGTGTGATGAGCGCAGGGCCTGGCTTCACGGGCTTCACTGGAGCATGATTTTAGGTAGCCCTCACAGGGAGTGCACCGGGGTTGTTCGGAGGAGCCACCGGTGGGGGGCATGGGGCCCTCTGGTGGGGTCCAGTTCTCTCTGCCCCAGCTTGGTCGGCTGAGCTGCACGCTGGACTAGCCTGGCCCTCGGTCTGATCCCGCAGGGCTGCTCTCGTGCATGGCCAACCCAGGTCCTCTTTTTCCACTCAGCGCTGGCAGAACCAACCTCTCCTCTCCTTGTTCTTGTCCTGTTCAGGACCGACAAGCCTGATGACCGGGACACGGAACTGCTTTTGATCCAGATCACAGAGTGCAAGACTCTTTGCCAGGCAGCCGAGGCAGAGCGGGACGGGCTGCGCGAGCTGGTCAACACCCTGCAGAAAAGGTGGGAGGCAGGACCCAGCCATGCTTTGAAGCAGGCCTTTCGCTCCTTCGACATCCGGGGAGCGGCTGGGCCAGGGAGCCGTGGCAGAGCGCCCGTGTGGCGTGCCAGCGCAGTGGGCCTGCGAACGGTCGCAGGTCCTCAGCTGAGCCAACCGTTTGCTTGGGACTGGAGGTGTCTGTGTGTCGTGACAACACAGGAAGGAGTGCGAAAGGCATTCGGGGAGGATCCGCGTTTGTGTGTGCATCATGATAATGCAAGCGTCGCTGCTGGGGGATGCTTAAGGGAAGGATGTGCCAGAGCTGAAAGCGAACACCGCATGAAGCCCCTCTCTTTCGAACGCCAGGTTGGATGACAGCACCATCAAGGTTTGGGAAGCAGAGAAGAAGTTCCAAGAGCAGCAGCACCGGTGTGCCGTTCTGGAGCAGCACTTTGAAAAAATGAAGTCGGACGCGGGGAAGAACAGTGGCACACAAAGGTCCCGCTCAAAGGGCGGTGCAGGTAACATGGGCTAAAGCGTCAGGAGAGCTCTCCCCCCGCTGGCCCGGCTGGGGGCGTTTCTGCTGAACGTCCGCAGACGGAGTGAGACGCTGAGCCCGTAACAGCGTAAGGGACGCTCTCCTGAGCGCGACGGTGGCTTCCTGACTTCTCGCTGGGCAGACGTCCAAGCCGCAGGGCCCAGCTTTGCCGGCACGCACATTGCGACGGCTCCACGCACCCCTCCTGGCCCTCGTTTCCCTTCCCACGTGGCCCTGCTTCTCAAGAGAGGGGCTCCGCATGAGGGGTGGGAGCCTGGGGCTGGACGCCCCCCACCAGCAGGGCTGAGCCGATGGCTTGGTTTCCGAGGGAGTGCCCACCTCTTGCTGCAGCGTGGCTGAACACCTTGCCCTCCCGTATTCCTCCTTCCACGGCCTGAGCTGGTTCAACTGGGCCAGAGAGCAGCTGACGCACTCTCCTCTCCAGGCCTCCTGGGCCGCTCCTCTTTTCTCCCCGCTCGTCCCCATAAACCAGCCGTATTCGGCGCCTACACAGCCTCGAGCTCACGATGAGCGAAATGCGGGGCGTGTGTTTCCTGCCAGATGGGTTTTTATTGATTTCTCCGTTGGCTTGTTTGTCTATAAGGCGGGGACTGTGAGCACTCAGACCCGCGTGGGGTTGGAGTGGGGAAGCCGCCTCTGCCGGGCTCCCTTCTAACGGCCGGCCCGCATCCACAGCTCAGCCGCACGGCAGCACCCGGCTCAGCTGGACTGCAGGCAACAGGAAGGATCTCTCACCGGCGCAGCTCTCGGAGGTGCCCCTGGAGGCCCAGGTAGAAGAACTGTCCACAAGGTAAGGCCTCGTCCCGCTCATCGGGCCTTGTCCATTGAACGTCCATTCCGTTTCTCATCCTCTGAGCTTTGGAGGAAGTCCTTAAAGGCACCAGGAAATTTCTGCTCAAAGCTTTAACGCAGCCTTCTGCAGCCTGGGGCCTTCCGTGGGTTGGGTTACTACTCCTACCATAGCTGGGGTGTGCTGGGAGTTGTAGTTCTGCTCGTCAGGGCACCAGCAGGAGGGAGAAGGCTGCCTCACCACCTGAACCTCTCAGGGACTGTGTGGATGCGCATCTGCGCGGGCTGGGTGGGTGGCTGAATGGAGAACAGGTGCCAGATGGCACGGTCTGCGCCGTCATCCTGGTGATCCCGCAGCCCGCGGGTCATCCTGCCCACAGAGCCCCGTGCGTCGACACAGGGGGAAGCCTCCCTTGCGCTGCGCGCCTTCCGTGTGCTTTAGCGGTCGGTCTGTCCAGCAAGGCGTGGGAAGACCCGGCTGGGACCTCTACCCGGTGTAATGCCCACAGGCTGGGGCTGGTCGCCCTGCCCCACGCCTCTTTGCCGGCCTGTCGCTGCTGCTAAGAGAGATCGGGAGTGTGGCGGAACGAGGCACGCTTACTGGAGGAGAGGCAGGATGCAAATCCAGTGCTTTCAGGGAGAACCCATGTGCTGTTCCCTGCCCTGAGCTGGGGCGCTGTGTGGGTGGCGCCTCAGCGCTGCTCTCGCCACCCTCGGCAGCCTCCGTCGTGCTGCAGGGCTCCCGTGGCGCCCGAAGGGACTTGCGGGGCAGCCCTCGAGAGCGGGCCTGGGCAGGAGGCATCAGCAGGACGAGCAGCTACCCAGACCTGGAAGGAATGTGGGGAGGGGGCGCTCTGGCCCGGTCTGCGTCACCCCAAGAACTCAGTGAGCTGGGGCCATGGTTTTCGTAAACGGAGGCTTTCTTGAAAAGACAAACGGTTTCTCCAAAAAGCGAGTACCTCAAACAGTCTAGCAAGCAAGGGCCTTACAGTGCTCAGCACGAGCCTGCCCGCCAAGAGGCGTCGCCGGTCAGCTGCAAGGCAAAGCCCCCGAGGGAAAACGACTGCTTTCTAGACTACTCATGAGGAAGGGGTGGCTGTCGCGCAGGGGCGGGGCCCAGGTGGTGCGCAGCTGCATGTTCGCTGCACCAGCAGGCCCGGAGGAGTGCTCCGTGGAGCTTCCCCTCCTTATACTCAGCTGGACGGGCAGTTTCCCATCCCGGTTAGCTGGCCACTAGCCCCGACACCTGCCCCTTTCCATCAGTGCCGGTCAGGAATCTCGTAACATACCGTGGCATAAGCCAATTGGCTAAGCACAGGACAAAGCATTAGCTCATTAAGCTAATCATAACAGCAAGCAGGCGCTCGTTAGCTGGCCTGAGAAGGTGGGATCCCAGGCCGGGCGCAGGTACGTTTAGTCCTTTGGCCTTCTCTCCTCTGAGAAACAGCACCTAGCGAGCATTTCTGCTTAGGGGCAGCATCAAGGCCTGATACTTCCTGAGACTCGAGACCCAGGCCCCAATTCTTACGGCTCAGGCCCAGCTGAGCTGCCGTGGGGGAAAGCGCTTGCCTGCGTGCTCTGCTTGTGGGAAATTTGGAGGGCTCTGGTGGGTCACAGTGGGAAATAAAAGGTTGGGCAGATCGAGTCTGTCTGCTTGCTCTGACCCAGCAGGGTTAAGTTCTGCCGGAGCTGAATCCTCCGCACCAGGGCACTGGGTTAGTGGCATGTCAGCCAGAGGAATCTCTGCAGATCCAGACCTTTCTCTTTGCCAGTAGTGCCAGATGCTCAAATCCATCTCCATTTGTTTTGGAGATGTTGGTAGGCAATTTTTTGCCCTTCACTAGGTGCATCTCCACCCACTTCCAAAATATCCAGGCTGGAAACATCTCACATGAACTCTGGTATTTTCAGAACTCTGTAAGCCACACCGCTTCAGAGGAATACGTACCATTTTGCATATTTATACAATTGAGTATATTTTGTTTTTCCATTAAAATGGTTAGTGGAGCCTGTGTCCTGCTCTCAGCTTGTATCAGCTTTAACCCCTGAGGGTTGGATGATTGCTTGTGTTTGTGTAGGCTTGAAATCCAGATGGAGGAGAACGAAGGCTTGAAGAACGCTTTGCAGGAGGCCATGAAGAGCAAAGAGGAAGACTTCCGGGCGTACCAGGAGACGGTGGACCAGGTGAAGCAGATCTTCCTAAAAGCTCTGAGACAGCAGAAGCAGGACAAGAACTAAGTCAGGGCCATCCAGAGTGCCCTGTGGAGGGAGGGGTTTATCAGCGGGTCCCAGTGGGCCTGGGGTCTCACTGTGACACATGCCGGGTTTGCCAGCCAAACTGTATTTATTCAAACGCTCGCAGAAGGGAGTGAGAAACAGAACTGCTCTTGAAGATGGTGTTGCTGTGCGAAACTTGCCCGCCAGAGAAACACAAGCAGTCAGCGCCTCACATCCGTGATGGTGTACGTGTGACTGTGTTTGGTGGAACTCTGGGCTTGCACTCGTTTTCGAACAAAATATTTGCCTGCGTAGAAGGAGCTGGGCCAACTTTCCACACCTGCCATGCTGCTATTTTATATTTGTAAATACAAGACATTTTGGGTCACTTTCTGCAGAACCACGACAAGATAAAGGATAGCTTATTTTCTGAAGTAGCACAGCATTCTGGTATTTCTGCTCCGCTAAGTTAGAGAGGAGGCAAGGAAGCCCTGAGCTTCACAGTGCTTCAGTCTGGTGCTGCCTCTGACTAGAGACATCTGAGATAACGTCACACGTGCAGCCCCCCCACCCCCCGCAAACTGCTGTCCTGCCACATTAGCTGCTATTCTTTAAAATTGGACTTGACCCTCACTCTGCACATGCTCTCAGTGGGCTTTTCTTGGTCTCGTCTTTTCCTTATAAAATTTCTGCCCCGGCATCTTTATTCTCACCTTGAAGAGAGTACAGATGTCCCAGTGCAGCCATTCACAAGTGTCCTTTCGATGCCTTGGACTACACCCTCCAGCATCCCCAGGCCGTATGCAAAGTGTCTGAACATATGAAGCATCTTCTTCACGCTACTGGACAAGTTTTCTCTTCCCTTCCCACCGGTGCAAAGGAAAATGTGGCCACTTCCACCTGTGTTAACACAACTGTGCTAGCTCATAACCGTGAGTCAGCACCACTCCTTGGGATCAAATTGCACCCGTTCGTTTCAGCACCGGAACTTGACAAGGCAGCCTAGTTCCCAGCTTCTCCTTGATCCCAACCATTTGCACCAGCCATTTCCAAAAGGAACACGGGAAGCCGGCACCCGTGGCCACTGGGCCATACGGGGCTACTTTACCGCCTTTCCAAATCCCGGCCTTGCCCTGAGCCACCCCAGAAGGCAGCCTCCCTTTAACCTTGTCTCCACTCAAGGAGACAGAGATCCGCCTGGAGCCCTTCCTGCTGGTGGGAAACCGCCATTTCCCACCCCTAGTGGCAAGGACTCTCATCTGTGGCTGTCCTCATTCTCGGGAACCGGCAACGACAACTGTCATTGACAAACGAGGTGACGGGAAGACTCCACCTTCCTCCTCCGCAGCTGCAAAACTCCACGACATCCTGTAGCAGAATTCGGGCGGCGCATTCTGCACCTTGTGTTTCTGCGCCAACAGAGGAGAGCCAAATGGAAAACTGCAGCAAGGGTCGTCGGACTCTAAATTAAGCTACCAGAAGGCCAGGAGGCAGATAGTGTTTCTCTCGCCTTCCCCTCTTGCTATGACAGCACGGGGCACCTTCCTCATGGATCCCACATCTCTCCCAAGCATCTGCTTAGGTGAAATCCACTCCAGCATTTGGCTGATGGAAATAAACAGTGCTTAATGACCCGGGAACAAGGCTTCCAAGCTTGACGTGTCTTCCAGCTGCACCCACTAAAGAGATGACAGCGCATTAGCAGCCACAGTTCCTGTGTTTGCTGCTGAGGCTGCCATGGCACAGCAGTGGACTTTCTCCTCCTTGTTCATGCGTTGGATGTGGTTTCTTGCCACGGTGAGATTCTGGGCTCTCCATTTCACAGGTAAAAATGGATTTCCTGGTTTGTATTCCAATTCTCCCACAGATTCTCCCAAAGAACACGCTTCCAGTCCTCTTTATACTTACATCAGTGACACTTTGCTTTCTTTTTTAAAATTATACCCTGCTCTTTCAGCTTCTGTGACCTGAAATAAAGCATTTAAAATAAAGACCAGCAGAGGGAAGCAAGGGGGGAAAGCTTGCTAGAAGAGGAGCATAAAGAAAGGGCTAGAACAGACAGCCACCAAAGGCCTTAGGCCTGCTGAAACACGAGGTGGTCCCCACGCTGTTAGGGGTGACAGGAAAACAATTTCGTTGTGAGGTGTTGTGGTAGTCCTACAGAATTAAGGAAGTGGTTGAGTAACGCGTTGCCGTGTGTCCAGCAGGCACGTCGGCACGTGCAGGGCTGAAAGGGCAGCCTGAGTTCTCCATAGGGCTGTAAGGATCATGCGCGTGCATTGCGGTGTGGTTGCGCAGCCCTGCGCAGCCCCCCCCCCCCGCAAGCTGCTGTTCCTAAAGCCCACGAGGATCGGACCAGCCCAGCGTACACCTAACATCATGCTTTAAAAGGCGTCCCTGGAAAACCAGAGCAGTGGCAGAAGTTACTGGTGTCGGGAGACAGAAATTCTTCTTGGAACAAAGTTTGACAGGTGGCTGAAAACGAAACGTGCAGATTCTGGTCAATACAAAATCTTCCCCTGTATGGGCAGATCTCCGAGGTGCTGAGCTGCAAGATGATTGCGTGGCTGGCCTCCCTCGCTCCCGTCTCTCTCTCAGTTTCCCACCCATCAAAGACAGAGGGTCAGCCTGGGAGTTTGGGAGCCATGCTCGCTCCACACTGTCCATAGCACACAACATTTTTCTTCCACAAAAATGAGGCTCCTCCACATGTCTACAAAAATGCATTTAGTCACACACACAACCCTGCTAAACTTTGTGCCACATGAAAGCGTCTGAACGGGGTGAGGAGGCGTGGAAGGGCTGGTCTCGCAGGCGTCGTGTGACCCATCGAGCTGAAGCCAGGGGAGCGCATGAAAGTCACACATCGCAGCCTTCGGGGCGTTGTCAGAGGCTACCAGCTTATCAAGCGCTCGGACATTAGGGCTGGGTCACCAGCGGGGAACGTGTTCGAAGAGACGTCCAGATCAGAGAGCAATTGCTGTGAGATGCTCAGCTGACAGAGCTGATTCAAACCTCTGCTCAACCCCAAAACCCACTGACTCACGTTGGGCCAATCGCTGTTTTTCAGCCTAACCCACCTTGTGAGTTATAAAATAGGGGAGGAGCTGAGAACCATGAATTACCTGAATGTTACTGCTTTGCAGAAAGGATGGAAAAAAATGCAATCGGCAAAGGAAACTCAACTTGCAAAGAGACTTCCATCCTTTGTGTGTCTCTTTCTTGAAGATAATCTGCCTTTACCCCCAAGAGCCCAAGGCAGGGTATATGCGCTTCCTCCGCTCCATTTTTATTTTACAACAACCCTGTGAGGTAGGTTAGAAAAAGTCTGCGACCAGCCCCAAGTGAGCTTTGTGAACACGTTGGATTCGAACTTGGCTCTGCCCAGTCCTATACAAACACCGACACCACATTGGCTCTAGCTAAATTTATAGGAGCAAGAAAGGAAGAATGGATGGATGAATGAATGAGTGAACGAACCAAGATGGAAGTGTGTGTCCGGATGCCTTAAGACATTTGCAACACTGCAAAAGGGCGATTTCCTCTTTTTCAAGGTTCTGCTTTTTCTGGAGCTGAGCCCAAATTGCAATAAGACGGGGGATGGGGGCTAGACTCGGATTTAGCTATGCTCTGCCTGGGCTATTTAAACCAACGAGACTTGAGTTAGTCATGAGCAGTTTAAATCCCATTAAATGTTGTGAGTCTGCTCTAAATATGGCTAAATCTACCAGGGCCGTATGGAATGCAAGCGGGACACATGGGAAAAACGACGGCCCGAAGACTTGGATGCAGTGACAGCTGCGTATCCAGCATGAAGCCGTATCTATTTTCATCGTTCGAAAGACCAGAAGGCAGGAGGGCACGGGTGGAGCTGCAGCGGGGCAGAGGCGGCTTCCCAGCCCAGGGCCGGGCCTGTGCACACTCGTCCACCCACCCCTGAGCCTTTGAAACCGGACGCCAGCTCGGCCTGTGCTCTTTGAAGGAAAAAATGCAACACGGGGGGCGGAGGTCGGCTGCAGATGCTGCCTGGGCACCTATTTATACCCTCTCTGGGCAAGAATGGCCCAGGGCAAGAGGGGAGGGGAGGCACAGAGGGCCGGAAGCTAGAGGACAAGCGGGGGTGATCTGGCAGCACGTGTGGCCACATTCCTCCCTTTTGGGACCCCCCTCCCCCAACACACAGCTCCATTTTGTGCGTTTGTGCAAAGCGTCAGGCATGTCAAGCCGGGAAGGTCACGCTGACCTACCCTCTGGCGTTCCAGGGACCAGCCTCTGTTCTTTCCACAGTGTCCGATCTCCACAAAAGATGGGCTTCTGCAGAGCATGGTCCAAACGATGATGTTTAAGGCACACAAGGACTTGATGTGCGTGCTTTCTTCCTCCTCCTCTAGCTATGGAGGGGAATGGGCATGTTTGGGACGGCAAGGTGCGAGGACGCAGGATTAATTCTTTCCTCCTGCTTTGCAGTCCCTTGAACATCACTTTCCCAGGCCACAAAGAGGGAAACTTCTGTTGGGGCTTGCGGAAGTTTTCTGAGGGCCAACAGCCATTTGGAGGACGCACAGCACTTGGGAGAGAGACCCTCTTCGCCTAAGCCATGGTCCTGATCCGGCGTCTCCTTCCAGGGCCTACTTCAAAACAAAAAGCGTGCACATTAAATGCTTGCCTGCACAGAACCTTTGTGGGTTGCTCCTCAGGAAAACCATAAATTGGGTAAGGAGGCAAGGTCTTCTGAGGTGCAGAACCTGTGCCCGAGGGGATGAAGCAAGAGGGTGAAAGGCTGGTACCTGTTTGGCGAGGGCTGCCAAGCTCTTTGGAAAGGACGGCCCTCGGTGCAGGGCTGCAACAGCCAGGCCGCATTCTGTGGGGCTTTTTGGGGGGTTCTCCCTGTTCTACCTCCAGAAGCTGGCTGTACCCCAACACTGGGGAGAGCAACATCTTCTACCTCCCCAGAAGGCAACAGGCAAGTCTAGGGGTGCAGCAGCCCATTGTCCCCTCATGGAGGGGCGCAACCAGGGGGCTGCAGCCACTGCCCCCTTCTGGTCGCTCGGCTTCTGGCTCTCCCAACAACCACCTCGTTCTGTCTAAGGCAAGAGGCCCTCGTGCATAACCTTCCAGGCCTCTTAAGTTACAGCACAGAAATCCAGCTCCACAGGAGAGATATCCTGGATGAACTTTGCTCCAATGGAGCCATGATCTCCTGAGAATCTCTGTCCAGCGAGACAGGGATCCCACTTCTGCAACCACCGTAAGAATGCTTTCCATTGAGACAAAAGGATCCAGTTTGCCTTCGGTTTCTAGGGCAGTCCTTGTCACAGCCTGCTGTATCGCTTGATCGTCCCTCGCTGTTGTATCATCTTCCGGCTGTCTCACAAAGCGCTCCTTTGTGCTACTTGGCAGCTGGAGAACAAGGCTGGTTGGGTTACAAGTCCTCCATCCCGTTTCTCTCGCCTTTTCCAGCGCCCTGCTTAAATTTACCCACCATTCTGCTTGCAGCCTGCTACGATGCCTACCGTCAGAGACAAGCTGGTCTCAAATCCTCGGAGGAAGGAGCCTTCCAAATATTTGGAGGAAAGGGTTAACCTCCTCCAGGCCTGGCAAGAGATCCACCAGGGTCACATCCAATGTATGTGGACCTGCTAGAAACCACAAGGCTGGTCAAAACCTGACAAAACAGGGAAAACACCTGAATTTAATTTGCTGCAAGACAAGATCCGGGAGGAAAGCTTTGGAAGCAACGTCAGGGTGGCTACAGCAGAGGCAGAGGGGAGCAAAGGTGGACGGAGCCGTGCAAGGCAAAAGCTGAGAGCTGGAGGTTGAAGGTAGGTTTGAAGATGCTGAGAACTTCAAACATCCTGCAGGACCCACTAAGCTAAATGCAACACACTCAGCCTTCGCATTCTTGCACTAGTTTTTGTCCCTGGGGTCCCCATGGGGTGAGCCGGGGGTGGTTCATGGGCATGTGTGCATGCCTATGTACACACACACACACACGCACACACAAACACACGATCCTGGGTCTCTCTTGCTAATGCTCCTAGATCCAAGACTAACGGCAGGTCATGTATGGAGACATCCATGAAAGATGTTCTCCTCGAGGCACCTCAGGGACAAACCCCTGGTTCGTCAGGGAAGGAGCTTAATTCCAGGAAATGCACAGTCAGTTGTGCCCAGTTCTGAGTAAGCACTTTTCTGTCCGCGAGGACGGGACAGAAAGTTGATCGGGTAGGAAAGAGGTTCTTTCTGCTCATGTCCCTGCAGAAACTTACTTCCCAGGCTTATGAAGACACAGACCTGGGCTTAAGAAGAAGCAGCAAACATCTTACCCTAACCTGGGGTGGTTCATCAGTCTATGTACCCTGCTTGGATTTGCAGACAATTTGGTTTTCTCTTGGGTCCATTTGGTTTTCTGGTTGACCAGCTATGTAGAAGCTACATGTGTGAACTCTTTCCACTGAAGGTTTTTAATCTCCAAGGACAAACTGTTAGTTATCCTAAAATAGTCATCACTGAACAAAGGAACTGAATAAGGAGAATCTAACAGGAAACTCCTGTACAGACAATTATTTTAACAAAGTTTAATTCCGCTACTGGTAGGCTGGACCAAACGCAGGTGTGATCCCAGGTG
The DNA here is from genome assembly GCF_004798865.1 of Varanus komodoensis. Lineage (NCBI taxonomy): Eukaryota > Metazoa > Chordata > Lepidosauria > Squamata > Varanidae > Varanus > Varanus komodoensis. The sequence goes on from NW_025335440.1 coordinate 7,375,467, forward strand.
CTTTGATGCTTCTCTTATCAAAAATACTACTTTGTGAATGGTCACTGTACTATTTTATGAAGGTTTGGAGAACCAGCCTACAAACTCATCATCACGTGGGGATCAGAAAATTTGCATTCTGGGGTCGGGAACAGTGCTCGGAGCTGGGAATCCGTTTGTTCCTGCTTTCCTCCCACTGCAAGCACTGGATACTTCTCCTGGGTCAAGAAACTGACTTGGGATGGGGTTGGAGTGGGCCTTCTGGGGACAGGGAGGGAAGGAGCCAGGTTCACCTGGGTATGAACCCTGAAGGTGTTCCAGCCTCATTCCCTCCCCTGCCTCAGCTCAACCCCAGTGCACACAACTTCCCCACCAGAGAACCTGCCAGCTTAAGCAAATGCTTCACACATCTAGCTCATAGATTAAATGGAAGCATTTTACGTAATAGATTAGTTCAGAAGGAGCTGCAAGAGCCTTTGTTTTTTCAATTGTATTTGAGGTGACCTGGAAGTCGTGTCCAATGGTCCATTCACACAAACAGATGCTGTCTGGGTGTTATGGTCCTTGAGGGATAAACGTGCACTTGTGAACCAGCCATAAAAGGAGTCAAGTTCTGCACCCAGCAATGTTCAATTCTGCAGATCCATGGCTCAAACTTCAATATTTTGCCTGCTTTTCATCATGTATTCTCCCCATCTACCTACCACTGAAAAACCTTACTCTGTTCCATTTGCAACCTCTGAGATATTGCCATACACCGTTCAGATGCTGTCAAACATATCACAGCCATGAGAACTAGAAACTTGTGTCTTGTTCAGAACAGTTCGACTGAATTTCTCAGGACACTGAAATCTGCCCTTCTACCAGTTTCTGTGCATCTTGCACAGTTTCCCTCCTCCTCACAAAAGCCCTGCTGAAGGGTAGGAGGAAAGAAACATGTGCAAAGCGCCCATTAGAATGTCTCTTCCCAAAGGCAAAAAAGCAACAGGGGCTTAGAGGGGCTCTCTTTGATGAGCAGACACAATTAGAGCAGGTGCAGGAAACATTAAAAACCACAGGCTCTTACTGGAGTGACTACCAATCCAGAGTTATTTTCATTCAGCGCCCCAGTTACGCAGCAATATGTTTTGCTGTATTGTTCCCTGAGTCCTATTGTTCCTTGAGTCCTATTGTTCCTTGAGTATTGATCATGGAGGAAGCACCTAATGGCACTGTTCGATTATTATTATTATTATTATTATTATTATTATTATTATTATTATTATTATTACATTTTTATACTGCCCATAGCCAAAGCTCTCTAGGCAGTTGACAGCAATAATCATAGAATCATACACTCAAGTCACCCATCCCACTTCTGCCCAGGCCTGACCCTGCTTAGCTTCCAAGATGAGGCAGGATCAGGCACTTCAGGCGACATGATTCTTGGTGAGTGACGGAAGATCTAGACGAAAGTGGCAAGACTGGAATTTGACTCCCTGAAGGCACTTAAACCTCAAATAAGTGGAGCTGCTGACAACTTCCTAGGAAGGAGAAATACCAAAGAAATAGGCTTTGTGTCTTTAGACAGAAAAAGGCCAAGAACTTCCAGCCAGCAGCCTCACTTGCACGCATGTGAGACCGAACACATGCAATGCGCTGCATGCACCAAGGTGGCCAGCCCCTTTCTCTGCTGAAACTGGCGCAGGATTGCACGCTAAGTGCAGAGCCAGCAGAAAGACAGTGTTCGGAAGCATCCGGTTTGCACCAGAAACTCCTTTGCACGACACTTTGTGAGCAAACGGAGACCATCGGCTTCTGCATTGTTGGAAATAATCCTGCACGGTTTCCCTTTAAGTGGGAACCTTTTGCATCGGAAGCCTTGCTCGAGCACTGCATTCGCTTCCTCCTCAGCCTCTGGTTGGCAGGACATGGGCACCATCCAGCCAAGAATCCTCGGCTCCCAAGAAACCGCCCACTTTGTTCGATTCTTTGCATGGGCTCCTCTCCGTCCCCGAGCCTCTCCTTTGCCGCACTGCGGAGCCCAAGACCAGCCTGGCTCCCTTCAGGGAACACAAAGCCATGAGTGCTGGAACTTGAGGTTCAACCTGCGAGAGCTAGAACGAGTGGCGAGCAAGTAGACAGAGGACTCGAGGGTAAGTTTTTACTCTTTCCCGGATCCAAAGCTGTCGTTCATTGAAAGTGTGAAGTGAGTCCATCTTTCCTCCTGGCTGAGGTTGCCCGCTGACATAACTCTCATCTGCCAGGTGTTCCTTGTAGCCATTTCTCTACCAGGGGTGGCTCTTGAGGCTAGTAGACCCCAGCAGAGGTGTTTGGAAGACCCCAGCAAGAGGGAGTAACCACTGCAATTTATTAGTATTACATCGCATGTTTAGCCCACCTTTTTTCTTGTGAGGAACCCAAGGTGGCTTCCGTAGCTCTGTTTTATCACAACAACAATCCTGTGAGGTAGATGAGGCTCAGAGGGAGTGACTGGCCCAAAGACACCCATTGAACTCCACGGCCAAGCAGGGACGAGAACCTGGCTCTCCTGGCTCCCCAGTCTGGCACTCTTACCACTAGGCTGCACTGCCTCTCTAAACCAGTAATTTACTAGCGCTTTAATGATGTCACATGGCCCATTTGGCAGGTCCACCTGAAAAGCAGCTTCGAGTCCCATTGCAAATCAAATCAACCCATTAGCAGCATATTTATTACATTGATGTCTATGGTCTCTGGCTGCCAAAGGTGGTGCTCAAAAGCAGCTAACAGCAAAATCCAGATGACAAACAAAACCTTCATTAAAACAATAGCGATGTACAAAAATGCATCTCTGCATGGTTTAGGGTTTAACAGTGGCCTTAAACAAGGGCTTCAGCCACCCCACCTCCACCACTCATAGCCCCGCTCCCAGAAAGTCACCTGGTGAATCTCTGCCAGCAACCTCATTCCACACCAGGAAAAGCCCCGCCTGAGTCTCTGGCCACTCTCAAAGGCTGAGAGCCAGGGTCACAACCCCAGTTTGGGATCAGTTGCGGGGTCCTAGGACGGGGCTTCCACAGATGGCCAAGCCACCTTTCCCCAGTCAACCATCATTTTCATTATGGCTGTGCACAGACACCTTGCCTTTTCCCTCTTGAGAGGTGGCTTCCATAGCTATGTTTTATCCTTGCAACAACAGCCCTGTGAGGTAGGTTAGGCTGACAGGGAGAGACTGGCCCAAAGTCATCCAGGGAGGTTCACGTCTGCATGGGGACTGGAACCTGGATCTCCTGGGTCCCCTTTCTCTACCAAGACTTAGCAACTGGCAGCAGAACTTTATGCTAAAATAGGCAGGTCTTCCTGGTGTTTTGGGCCCACCCCTTTGCCTTCAGTGCTACCCCTCCTGCCTTCGGCTTCACCACAGGGCGAGGCATCCAAGAGCTTCTCTCACACGGAATTTGGCCCCCAGCATGAAGGAGTTCAACACCCCTGCTTGGGGTTGCTGGTTCTCATGGGCTTGGCCCTCCGAAGGGATGGAGCTTGGAGGCTCAGAGCCAGTGCATGACAGAGCAGGGATGGACCTCGGTGAGAGATGCTCTGTGGGTAATGAAGGTGGCACCAAGAGTATGGGAAAGGGGCAGTGGATATAGGGCAGCCCTACAAGGTTTTATCAAGCCCCCTTAATCCCAGCTCCTCCCTGTGAAATATCCCGTGGCAACCCACAGAAGGAAGCCAACAGCCCAGTCTGAACCCGAGGGCACTCACAAGCCATGGCTTGTTAACCACAGCAGCCTGTGACGAGAACCCAAGGCTTATTTTGGAACGTGAACTGTGGGCTACTTGTGGCTAACAACCCACGGTCTGTTAGCACAGCTGGGTTCAGATGATGTTCAAGGTCAATCGCGGGCATCCCTGCTCAGCCCTGGAGAGTGGGTGACCCGGCCTTGATTTACGGCTTCCAAGCCACCCTCCAGAAATCCACTGTGGCTGCTGAATGCTGCTGGCCCAGGAGCCGGGCGCTAAGCAGGTCGCAGCACCAGCACGAGGGAATTGATACCCAGGCGGTGCACCGTCAGCTTGCTGCCGTGGGGCAGCTAATTCCCCTGTCACTCTGTCCTCCCTGCCTTTGCCCTGAATTAACTCCCGCTTCTGCCGCCGCTTCTTCTGCTCTGGTCCCTCTTCAGCCCTGGCTTTGACAGGCAGCTCCTGGGCCGGCCCCCCTCCCTGCGCTTCTGCTCCAAAATAAAATTGTCTGCAGTCGTCCACCTTCCAGTCCTGGCTAAACTCACGCCGGGGCCCCACCGAGGAGGGGACACCGTGGCCGGGCCTTTCCCAGCCCCACTGGGCCAGATGCTGTGCCAGGAGGAGCAGTGACCTTTTTCCTTCTCTTTCAAGTCCAGATAAACTTGGAACTCTCCACGGGAGGCACGCGGAGGCCTTTCCACTGGACCTTGGGCTCCCCCTGTCCCCCCCCTCCAGGCCGTGTTGTGCCGGTGGAGCTGCGCCTGCCAACCGTTTCTCAAGGTCAGTGAGCAAGACTTGCCCAGGAAAGGGATGATAAGCTGCACCGGCATAAGATGCATGCAGCCGGGGATCGCTGCCCCCCACCTCTCTCCCCCCAGCAGCCTTCTTCAACCCTCAGCCTTCCGATGTGTTGGGCTGGGGATGATGGGACTTGTCGCCCAGCTCACCGGGAAGGGCCCGGATTGGAGGAAGCGACTTCAGAGCCGCCACTTCGGTGTGGGATGCGCCACTGGGGCGGCCGGCAGCGGAAGGGTTAACCCGCTCCTGCACTCACCTGGCACGGAACAAGGACTTTCTGGTGGGGGGGCCGCGGCGGGGCGGCGAGGCGGGGGGGGGCAGCCTGAGGCGTCCAGGCGCACTGCAGACTTTACGCGCGGGAGCGCAACTCCAGCGCACCGGGCGCAGGTGCGCCTGCAGCGAGAGGGGGGACAGGTGGAGGCGGCGCGCCTGGACGGGCCGCTCGCTTTGGCCAGGTTCGCGGCACCCTCTCCTGCGGGCCGGGCCGGGCCGGGGGGAACGGGATCTCCCGGCCGGGCTATCGCATTGCGCCGCAGCCAGGAGAATTAGCGAGCTAAAACGGGAAAGGACGGGCGCGTCGCGGTGGAGCCCGCTTCCCCCGGCTCGGCTCCTCCCCTGCTGCCTCGCACCAGCTTCAGCGGCCTCGGCGGCCGCGTCCTGTTTCGGCGCTTTGCCCCATTAACCGCCTGCCTGCCTGCCTGCCTGCCCGCCTCCCGCAGGCTGCGCTGAAGCCACCTGGAGACCATCCGATCCGTGCAGGATGGAACGAAGTTGCCCTGACCGCCGCAACTCCTCCAGGCCGCTTTTTACCAGGCGGGAGCGAACCGCAGAGGCCACGGCACCGTGTGCCTCTGGCACCCCCAGCGCGCTTCGTTCCCCCCCCCCCCCCCCAGCCCAGCCGTGCTTGCCCTGCAGAGGTGCCAGGGCCGCACAAGCTGGGTTGCTCGTCCCGGCTGAGGCGGCCAGGGCAGCGCCCAAAGTAGGCATCGTGGGGCAGAAGCCGAGAGCCCTTGCCCGGCAGGGGCTGACTGTGCAAAGGGCCCCTGGGCTGCCATTCCGCCTGGGCTTCACATTCACGGATGCCCTCCGTGCGCTAAAGTAGGTCAAGAATCGCGACCATTCAGCTGTGCCTAACAGAAAAGGTGACGCTGTAGGAAAGGCAACTGCTTTTACAACCACTGGTGAATTTGTGCAGCAAGAAGCTGGAAAAGTGCTTGTTAAAGACAGACAGACCGACCGACTGACCGACCGACAAGGAGCATGGTTTGCCATTTATGGCACTGTACCCTGTTTGTGCTGAAAGTGTTTGTTGGTTACACGTACAGTTTGAAAATATAAGCACTTTTTGTAGCCTTCTTCTGGCATTTCTTCGTTTTTTTAAAATATGCCAGGCAGGGAAGGTGGCCCAGCGTCTCACAGTGAGGGAGGGGCCATTTAGGGTCTCTTCCCCGAGGGCCTTCAGAAACCTGGAGGTGCTGCCAATTGGATCTCAATCCAGGCACGACACACAGCATCGCTCAACAGCAGAGTCCATTTCGGTGGGAGACCTGAGTTTCTGCTTGGTGCTGCCCCCCTACAATCTCGGAGGTGGGGGAGTAGATTTTTCAGTGCTATGTAGCGGTGAAAGGAGCAGGGGAGAAGCTGGCAGCCTTGGAAAACGACCTCTTAGAGGGCTGTAGATTGAGGCTTCTTGACTGTACGAGAACATGAGTGTTGAAGAACAGGGGTGACTCTAAGCACATTCAAGGCCTGGGGGGCTTTTTCCTGGTACTAGAACTGTGCGGAACTCACTGTCCTTTTATACAAAGCCCACTCCTGCTTACACCAAACGTTCTCTGTTTCGGCAGCCCTGATTTATAGAAAAGATGATCTATTATTGCTACTATTAAATGTTTGGGAGTTGGAAACTTGTGCCGGTCAGCTGCAAATGTGTCCCACTCTTGTTCTGCACACACCTTAAAGGTGTAAGAATTGCTGGGCCTTCTTTTGTCCCTGGCCACATCAAAACAGGGCATCAGTTCTGGATTTCCATCACCATCACCCAACAACAAATTATGGGGGTGGAACGGATGGCCTCTGAGGACCTCTCTGATTGCATCTTCCTTCCCTTGCTCTCTCTGCATTTCCCCCAAGAACTCTGTGGACCAGTGAGTAGGGCAGGCAGGCAAGATGTTCAAGAGGAGAGACCTCCCCACCAGTCTTTCCCTGCCCAGGAACTGCAGCGTTCCTGGCAAGCATCCAAACCAACAGTCTAATGCTATCGGGCTGCAGAATTAAGGCTGGTGAGAAGCGGATTCCCCATTATTCCGGTGTTGTTCATGCAGACCCTCAAAAGCCTCCCGCCACCAGTGCCCTTGAGGCTTGCGGAACTGCAACCCCAACCATCCCCGGGCAGCAGAGTCAGGGGACCACGGTTGCTGAGGTCCAACGTGTCCCAGGGGCACCAGGCTAGGGAAGCTGGCTCGCAGATCTGCTCCTGGGCCTGGGTGGCTCAGTCTCACCGCTGCCCAGGAACGCTTTTGCTCAGCTGTGGCTGGTGCAGCAACCTGGCCAGTCCCAAGAGGCGTTTGAGGGGGCCATTGGGACGCATGCCTGCAACCCCACTCTTTCTGGGGCAACCCTCCAGGGCTGTGTGGAAACTTCCCCTGACTGTTTCTGGACAGAATCCAAAGCATTGGTTATGGCCTACAATGCCAATTTAACCTGAAGGTCTTCTGCCATACACATCTGCCCAGATGTTGCTCTTCCTCGGAGAAGCCCTTCTCCCTGTTGCACCAATGTCTGATGTGCCTTTGGTGGGACCCTGAGGCAGGGCCTTCTCAGTGGTGGCACCTGCACTTTGGAACTTGCCAAACAGAGACTTGATCAGGCCCCAGATTAACGGAGCACAAAACGCACTTAGTGTAGACAGGTATTTGGCCTGCTGAGCTCCCTTGTGCTTCTCTGCTATTCTGTGTTTTGGCCGGTATTTCAACTTAATCATGACGTAATTGGCTGCTATTTTCATAGGCCCTTATTTGCATTTCAGATGATGTTATACAGTTCACTGCATTACTCTTTCACTGTTGATTTTGCTACTTTTGCCCCCCTTGGGTGTATTTTTATGGGAAGAGAGGGTACAAATCTAATGAATCAATATTCAGACCCAGTTCCTTGAAAGACCAGTAAAAGCGCAATCTGATGCACATTTTGGGAGAAAAAGGTCCTACAATTCCCAGCATTTTCCAGCCAGCATGTCCGGGAGCAAAAGGACTTTTTTCTGTCCAAATATGCACAGGATTCTGCTTTAAAGCTGCGATTCCATAAACCCTTCCTTGGGAGTAAGTCCCATTGAATACATTGGGCTTCTCTTCCAAGGAGATACGCACCAGGGCTGCATTGTGAGGCTGGGAAAATAATGATAAGAATTTATTCCACATTTGTTCATTGAGTAGAGGGATATCCAACTTTTGAATTAAGTCTCCCTAGTAGCTTGCAATATTTGCACGATGGGCCATGTGCAGAAACAGACAAGTGCTCGAACAAAGCAAAAGTGAAGAAAGAATGGTTAAGACAAGCCTGACTGGATGTGAAGTGGGGCATTCATGAGCCAGTCCCCTGTGGCTTGAAAAACAGAACCTCTTTCAAAGAAACTTGGAGGAAGAAGGTTGAGAGTTAACCCTTTCCTGTGCGGACTTCCCAGTTTATGCCTCTTCCCTGTGATTTGCTAGTCCGACACATCTGGGACACAATGGAGTGGAGGTGTTAGTCTTAAGGATCTCTGTCTCCCACCCTCTCTATGGGCCCTTCTACACAAGACCAGCAAAGCACTGTGTCTGCTGGTTTTGTCAGAGTGAGCCGCATTTCCGTTCCTGCACTTCTGTCACACGACCTCTAGGTGGCACTGTGCCACAGCAGACCAGCGCAAACGCACTAGAGAAAATCACACTTTCTTCAGCTATTCAGAATAGTCCACTTTTCCCTAAATCTCTCTCTCTCTCCCTCTCTATTTTTATTTTAAAAGTAGACAGTGTTGTTTGTAAACAAATGGAAACTATAGTGTGACAACATTGTCTAAAGATCCAGTAAACAACCTTGGATAGGGAAGGGCGATGGCGCAATAGAGGCCTTGTGTAGAAAAATTCTTGCCCAATAGGAAGCCACCGAAAGGTCCCTCTCACTACAACAGAGGCAGGACAGAGTAAAGCTGAGCGAGAGGCATCAGTGGACACACCAGCATCAACACAATCCACCATCCGTTAACACCCCCTAGTGCGCACAGCCATAGAATATTTCCTTTATCGATGCCAAGAGGGGAAACCTATAAAAGGAGGACTAGCAGCTGGAACGGTTCGTCCCTCTAACCAGCTCCCACCTGCCTGTTCATTCTGAGCTCGGCAATTTCAACAAGGTGGAGAGAGTGAATTTTAAAGGTATGGGGAGGGGTTAACCCATTCAGCCCCACTTTGGATCCCTCTCCAAGGGGCTGCTGCTGTTTAATTTCAAAGGGGAAGCAAATGAGAGTCTTTTTTCCCAGAGCTAGCTCTGGCTTGTCTTTCTGCGGCAGCCAACCCAGGACTCGCTCCCAGGGTTTGAGCCATGCAGAGCAGGGTTGGAGACATCCTTAAGAATAAAAGAATTCCCGGGAAAGCAGCTACAAAGCAAATTGTGTGGCAAAGCCCTGGAAGTTGGGGAAGGGTCTGGATGGCCCATAGCTCCATCTGGGGTACAATCTTATGCATGTTTAGATGGGAAAATGTTCCCATATTTCCCAGAAAGAAGGCCAGGAATTATGGGGACATTTTTCTGCCTAAACATGTATCTAGCAGGGATGGAACGATTTCTGGAGGAGAAAGCCATCCGCGGCTACTAGTCCTCATGGCTGTTTGCCAACTCTGCTGGCCAAGGCAACAGGCCTAGGCACACCAGTTGCTGGGGAATATGGGTTTCCCCCTCAGGTTCCTGGATGGTCACTATGTGAGCAGAATGCTGGCCTGGGAGGTCCCTAATCCACCAGGACTCCACTTCTAATGACCTTCTGCACACGTTCCACCACGAAGCTATAACTGTTCCTACAGAATACAGGCAGCCGGAAGTTGCTTCTTTCTCACGAGAAAAATCAAGAGTACGTCTGCTCTCCCAGCATGAACCTGGACTGAAAGGGCCTTTGGAGTAGCAGAAGCATCAGAACGGTGTGGCATAGCCTCTTCCCTGAGTGGCTAGCTTTCTACATGCAGGGAACTTTTGCATCATTCCGCCATGAAACCCCTCCAACCATCCCAGGTTTTCCACTTCTCTAAGAACTATGCATGGACACTTCAGGTTGATCTTCCTGTGAGACACCCCAGAAGTTTAAATAAACAAGATGGTCCCTGGTTGCACCTTGATCAGATGGCTTTGGACTCTTACAAGTTGCTAGTTCTGTGGAAATGCATCTAAAGGGAAGGACACCTGTAGGAAACTGATAGAAGCAGTAAGGAGACTCTGGCTGATAAGAGGACAGCTTGTTACTGGCAGACTGCTGCAGGAAGTGCAGGGAAAATTAACCCTTTATTATTATTAACTACGGTGGGTAGCATGTTGCCTGTTTTAGGATCGTTAGCTTCCTCCTGTTGCTTGAAAAGAAAACTTATGGTTGGACGAACCGCTCTGAGCAGCATCTGGCTTTGGGAATAACCCACAATCAGTTGGAGAAATGCTAACTGGCCTTGGCTTTCTTTCTCCCCACAGAACTGGATCCCCTTGGCGTGGGTTCCCGTGGCGGTGACCCTCCAACATGGGCATCAAAGCAGCGTTGCCTGTCTATGAGCTGGGCATGTACGCCCTGGTCGTATCCTGCGCCATCGCTTACAGCGGGATGGAGATCTTTGAAACCTCCAGAGGTGAGCTGTTCCAACCCCTCGGAAACAGCATTTCGGTCCAGAGGCAGGATTCCCCCTCCCCACCTACCCATATAGAATAATACTACTCCTAAAATGTTGCATTACGGGAATGCAAAACTTTCCCAGGGGACAATGCATGCAAGGACTGCTCTCCACGAGGCCTTTTCTGTTCTCTTGTAGTTTGCAGGTGTCTGATGCCATGTCATCTTCCCTCAGGGTGTCTTCCTAGCTTTCCAAGCATTTCCACAGCTTTTTGGGGGGTTTTAGATCAAGGAGAGTTTGGTATTTTTGGGAAATCGCAGGGAAAACAGCTGAGTTTCCTCATGACTGCTAGAACACAGGGCCACCTTGTGGTTGTTTAATGGAATGTACAGAAAGGCAGGAAAGAAAAATTCCAGGAAAAAGGAAATAGGGGTGTGCTGATTTGAATCCCACAAAGACTCTGGAAGGAGACACTTCAGGAAAGAGGCAAATTAAAAGCCTTGGTCCAAAAGGCAGCTTTCCTTGAGGCTGACTTGATGCCAAAGGACTCATCTCTCACACCAAGATTTTGGGATTGGGTTCTATTTGTGCAGGAATTGTTTCTGGGCTGGAACTGAGATTTCCTGGCATTTGGGGGATCTGGGGGCTTCCAAGATGTGCAAAGGAAAGGGTCTCAGACCTCATGACCATGCACCGTACCTGGCCCACCTGGCCCCCTCTGCCTTTCCTCTGATTGTGGATGGCCAGGTAGTTTTCAAGCTTTCGTGACCCTCAGAAACGCTCTCTGGAAGGATGTCGCCTCTCCCAAGTCTACATAACAGCAAGATCTTTGTCAGAATCCTGAAATCTCTATTTGAGAAGAGGGAATAAAACTCGGGTTCGTGGGAAAGACCAAGCGTCCAGACCATCTGAGGCTTTATTGTTTTATCCCAAGTTTCCTGCGGTACTCACGATAATGCAGGCTGCATTACCGGGCAGGCAGAGATGAACTCTGCTGCAAAGTTTCAATACCATTACAGGGCATTTATAGGTACACAGGTACAGGGCAATTGGTGACAGAATGCAGAGATTACAATAAGATTCTGAGGTCATCACAGACAGAACAGATAAAGAAATGTCAGTCAATCACACTAACAATGAATTACAATATTTATAATCATCTGCATTGACACTTGAGTAACTTGAACCCATCTCCAGGTCTGCTCAGACATGCAAATTCAAGCTACTAGAAACTATTCATGATAAGCTCAGATCCCCATCTCGACTCTAAACATTTTGCATGATCAGGGCACATGAAGCCCTCTGGGCTATCAAAAGATTATTGTAAACTGAATTCCAGCAATAACTATTTACAATGTATATTTGGGCTAAAATGGCCTTTCTGCTGTAGCCTACAGCTAAAGGTGAGAGAAAGGAGCCGGGGAATGCCATTTTAAACAGTGACAGCTTGGTTTTGAGAAGGAAGACAGGATTTGATCCCACAGTGCAAAGGCACACAGGAGTCATGCTTTTCAGACAGGATTTATCCAAATTTTCCCAACATCTTCAAGCAAAAATGTACAAGTCAAGAAAACCAGTCAGGAGCTGGTGACTGGGGGAAATGGGGCAGAGCGACTGGAAGGGGGCATGTCTGCCTGGGAAACGGGGTCCAGCTCAGGGTCCCAGGAAAGCTGGATCTGGCCTGTCGCCTGCGAATCAAGGGTCCCAATTTATACCCAGCCCTCCGAGTCCACAAGCAACACAGAGGCAGGGCCCTGCAGCTGAGGAGTGTGGGAGGCTTGTGGGTCCTGGATCCTGATGCTTCCTTTGCTCTTTCTCCCCTGTTCTGAGTGCGACTGCAGGGTCAGGTGTGTGACCATTCACAGCCCCTCCCTCCAACCCCCACTGGGGGGATCTGGCAGAATCCTCCAACTTCTTCCAGGCTCTGCCCCTGTGCTGGTTTTAGGTTTCGGAGGGCCCGCTTTTATTTCTCCTCTGCCCAGTAGCCGATGCTCTCTGGGCAGCTCAGAATAATTCACCCAGTGTGGAAGATTCAAGAAAGATCCAATAAATATACGAACAAGTGGTTTCAGTGGAGAGGCTGTTCCACAAATGAGGGGCCGCCACTGGAAAGGCCCTCTCCCTTGTTGCCTCTTGCTGGGCCTCCTTTGGAGGTGGCAGTCGGAGGAAGGCCCCAGGTGAGGATCGGAGTATCTGGGAAGATTGCTTTTGGGAGAGGTTTTCCATCAGGTACTGAGGTCCCAAGCTTAATAAATTGAAAGCACGGAGTCTGCGTTCTTGTCACCACCATTCCTGCCTTCGGCTGCTCCTTTTTCTCTTTGCCTGTGGGCACTGGTTTGCTTGTCAGGCAGAGAGCAAGAAGCCCACGGCATCTCCTCCTCCTCCTCCACTATTTATTTGTTTATTATATTTATATTATATTAACTTGCAGCGGTGTTCCCCTGATATTCCTGGGCTTTTCTGATGTGGGGCATGCTCTTTTTCAGACAGCATGAACCGGAAGGCCTTCCGAGGAAACATAAGACCAGGGTGGCATTACTTTGGCAGAAAGATGGTAAGTGAGCCAGCGGCCGCACGCTCGCCGGTTGAGGCGTGGAGGTAAAGCAGCGCTGGACTGAGGATGCACGTGAGGGCCGAGCCAACCTCTTTGAAAGGGACCCAGTAATTTGAGGAGAAACGCTTCCCTGAAAGAGCTGCTTCCCCAGTCCGATTTGCCAAATTGTTGAGCTAAGTGGGTTGCATTGAACTCATGGGTTTTACTTTGGATCGAAAGGAAAGGAAAGGAAAGGAAAGGAAAGGAAAGGAAAGGAAAGGAAAGGGTCACAGGGACTTTTAAAGCTGTTTTCAGATTATAGTAGATGGTTTTTTGCAAGGTGTTCCAGACGGAAGCATTTTCTTCCCCTTGTATTAGAGAATTAAAGATAACTTTGCATGGAATGCGATCGTGCAACTTCATGTTTGCAAAACTTTATATGCTTTCAGCTCTGCCCTTCCTTTCGAGGAGTATGGCTTAACTGCCTCACACACCTCACATAAAATCTGCAGCTGGAAACGCAAACTTCCCAACTGAATATCTCTGTGGATATTCAGCTGCTGAACCCGATAAGCGTGGTTTCCAGTGCATGATAAAGAAAGCCCCTTTCTTTATTCTGGCTGCCATTTTGAGCTCCTGAAATGCATCTCATCGGGGTGGGTGGAACTGTTGCAGACGGTTCTTGCCCATTCAGTGCAGGCCTAATTTGCACGTATTTCAAATTTGCTGAAATTCTGTACAGCTTGCAGAGATTTTGGAGAGAGGAGGCAAGAAAGCAGAAGCCCCTTTACAGATGTTCAATGCCTATTATTTTTTAATTGAGTTAGCATATATTCTGCATTTATTAGTCCAAAGAATACTCTAAGCAGATTACTGTAACAACAGAGAAATAGGGGCAACGCTGTGCGCATACAAATGACTGGATGCTGTGCAGGACGGACACATATCCGTGCAAGGTGATGCAATTTTACTGAAAGCCCTTGCTAGACAATTTTACACACAGTTCCACGTGCAGCCAGAATGAGAAGTGCTCCTTCCTGCTCAGTTCCTGCGAGACATTGAGGTTTGGACAACTCCTCCTCAAGCAACAGGACTGGGTAGAGATGGGTGGGAACTTCATTTCTGTTCAGGCTTGATAAGAATTTATTAAAATCCCCAGCATTTTTGATATCCAGGACACAACGAACTTGGGATGTTAAAAAATCAAATGTGAGGGAAAGCAAAACTGACAGTTATGTCTGTCCAGGCCCAGAGCTTTGAGGGCTTAGCTCTTAAAAGTTTTGGGTCAAATTTCTGGCTATTCAGCCACATTTGTGGTGTTGAGTCGCTACCTTTTTCTTTCTGGAAGGTTCCTTGTCTTTAATGGCTGCAGGTACATCATGGCTGGGAATCGTTATGTTCCTTGAATCTGGCCGGTGCACAGCGGAGATGATTATGTTTCAGTGTATTTGTTAAATAAGCATTTGCGCCTGCCAGATCCAAGAGGTAGAGCTGTTTGCAGAGTTCTTACCCAGGAGAGAAAGAACTTGGGGCTTTAAACAAGGGAATGCTGGAGAAAACGAACGGGCCAAGCGGCCCGTCCTTGGAGTTGGGTTCTCACAAGCTGGCTGGCTCATGTTGCAAGAGGCACAGCCATGGATTGCAAATCTGTTATTCTGCGCTCTCATGGGTTCTGTCCTTGCAGGATGCCGCTGACTTTGAATGGGCCATGTGGTTTACTTCATTCAGAAACTTCATCATCTTTGCCCTTTCGGGACACGTTCTCTTTGCCAAGATCTGCTCCATGACTGTTCCTCGGGTGAGCAAAGTCTCGATCACTCTAACGGCGACATCCCTTCAGCGTTCAGTAAAGCAGTGCCACCTGCTGACAGTTTTAAAATAGTAATAACAATAATTGCTTGCATCATAATTATTATTACTTGTATCATCGTCACCATCATTGTTATTATACAAATGGTGTAAAACGAATCCCAAATACTGCACAGAATAGTTTAACATGGACAACCTAGCCAAAGCTGAGTGTTTTATAATCTCATTGTTTTCCATGGGGAAATTACTTGTCAGCCCCAGTCTCTCCTGCTTCCAATCAATGGGGCTGAAAAGCCTTCATTGGGGATAGAACTGAGACCTAGAACTGAGACCTAGGAGATGCATGATTTATAAAACTGCATGTCTGTTTGAAAAATGTAGAAAAACATCAGGACCAGGGAAAGAAGAAGGGTTTCTGGTAAAGCCTTGTGGGCCAGAGTGAAGGAAAGATGCAGTGCAATCCTTCTGCATGTATATTAACGACAACTGAGTCAGCATGTCATTGCAGCTGTTCTATTGGCTTGCGTATCAATCGAAATATCGGCTGCTCTCGCAACAGTGATGTGGTCCAAAACACACTTCAAGGGCTGTCTAGTGAATTAACTTTGAACAGTCCAAATATACAGACAGCACCGTCCAGCGTAGCTGCTCATAGACGTCCAAACTCAGAGAACTGAGGCATCGCATGGAGGGTGGTAAGAGCACAGAGGCGAAGGTCACCTGGGAGCTTCTCCTGCCATGCAAAAGACCCCGAAAACCCATTCTGGTCCTCCAAGCCTTTGCCTGGCTCTCAGGGAGGCCCGGTCGAGGTGCCACCAGGATGTAATGTTTCGTGGTGACACCCGACTTCTCCCCGCCCTGCTCTGAGGCCGATCTCCCAGCTCCCATTTCCGAGCATGCTTCTGATGTCAGAGCTGGGACTTCAGCTTCTCCCCTGGCCAGCTAGACTCTGCCCTGTGGCCGTCGGATTGTGTCCTGAACAAACAACAAGGATAATCACAATTATATCGTGCAAACAACAGGGATGTTTCAAATCACGCTGATGACTGGGCATGAAGATCAAGATATAGTAATAGATAAGAAAGGGGGACAAAGAAACGCCTTATGTGCATAGAGAAGATGGGGTCTAAGGCAGGCTTGCCTAGTGGGAAGGCCTCTGGATGGTGCTCACTGGGGGAAGGCTGGCCCCAGAGAAGCCGTCCTCGGCTGGAGTTAGGGTGCTTTTGGTTCGGAAGTGGGCAGGACGGGTGCAAGTGCAGTGTGGTGGACCGGGTGCTGGAGGGAGACCTGGAGAGCCAGGCTGAAGTCCCCACTCAGCCGGGAAGCCCCCTGGGTGGCTTCGGGCCAGTCCCTCCCTCTCAGCCTCACCTACCTCGCAGGGTTGTTGTTCTGAGGATAACACGGGCAGGAGGAGAAACTTGGAAGCTGCCTTGCAAGGGAAGAACGGCAGGAGATAATTGCAATGCGGAGATGACGACGACGATGATTCGTCCCTCTTAAGTGGATTCCACATCTTCCGCGTGTGCTTTCTTCTTGCTTCGGAGCCCGAATCGGGTGGAGGCATTCGGACTCTTTTCCCCTGGGTGGAAATCTGTTGTGGACTGTACAGATGGAGGCAGAGAAATGCGATCCAGAAGGTGCACAGCCACCTTTGGATCCAGGTGTGGATGGAAGAGAAGCTCCTCCAGGCCCGTGGCGGAGGCGCAGCTGCGGGGCCGGCGGGCAGACCGGCAAACGGCTCCTCTGTTTCCCCACAGCACAGGTCGGAGGTGTACATGGTGTACGGGATCCTGGCCGTGCTGGGCACCATGGGGGGCTCCTACGTCATGATCATCCTCTCCCACTGCCTGCTGCTCTACACGGTCGCGCTGGCCAGGCAGAAGTGGCTGTGCCTGGTCGCAGGCCTCTGCAGCCTGGCTTCCTTCAAGCTGGAGCCGTTCAGCACCTGGCAGGTATGCGCACCTGGCTCGGCCTGCAGCCTCAGTCCCCTGGCCCTGACCCAACATGCTCCGGCAGCAGTGGGCATGCTCGCCATCCCGCTCCTGCGCATAGGGCCAAGCCACACTGATTGGACGTCCTGGCTCCCGGGGCCGGCTCTCACAATAAGCGAGGGGGCATAGCCTGCCCTGGGTGGGTTGGTTGGTGGGCCACCCACCCACATCGTCCCATGGCAGCTTGGCACAGCCTCTTTCCCTCACAGCCCCCCAGCATGCTCCCTGCTCATATCCCAGGGTCCTTTGAGGGGCACCCCATCTTGTCTCCTCACACTCAGAGCAGAAAACTTCCCTTCCACCTGTCCCGGTGCCTCCGGAGCGCCCAGAGGTGGCCAAGTCATGGGGACCCTCCCGACACACCACAGATCCTTGTGTCATGAGAACTCAGTCCTTGCTTGGGGGGAGACGAGCCTCCAGCATCAGCTGTGGGCTGAGCGTGGGTTGCTGTCTTGTCTGGACTCAGCCACGTCAACTCCCCAGCCATGAACAACCCATGATTTGTGGCTGTGCACTGCACATGGCTCACCGCGGCTTGTTGTTGCAGGTGGACTGACACAACCCCATCCCGCAATAACACACCTTCAGCAGCAACCTGCAACCGGCCCTGTCGCAACCGGCCCAGCTATCACGTTGTCCAAACCCAGCGCCTGCATAACATTTTCAGAGAGGTGGAGAGGTTGCTGTTAACAGGAAGGGGCAGGGAAATCCACTTCTGGATCCAGGGTAAACTGGATCCGGCCAATTTGGATCTAACTGCATGTGGGAGCCCATTTTGTGGGGAAAAGTGGTGCCAAGCTGCAAGCTGCCCAGGTATAGAAACATAGAAACAGAGCAAGTCGGAAGGGGTCTCCCGGACCATCTAGTCTGACCCCTGGCACCAGCCGGCTCTGCTCACGACATGCCCACCCTGGGCATGTCCAGCCTATCCTTGAACACCCGCACCGATGGGGCCTCAACGACCTCGCGTGGAAGCCCATTCCACACCCTCGGGGTCCTGACTGTCAGGAAGTGCTTCCTGGCATCCAAGTTGAACCTGGGCTCCCTGAGCTTTGCTCCTTTGGAGCGCGTCCTGCCTTCCTCTGCAGGGGAGAACTGGTCTCTACCGATCTCCGTGTGACATCCCCTCACATACCTGCATGTCGCCAACATATAATGTGATATATTTGCTCCCCAGATGAGAGTGTGTGACACACAATGGCATCTGTGGGGTCAACAAAGTCCTTTCTGTCCTCTTTCACCCAGAACGGGTTTGTAACGGGCACCTTTGATCTTCAAGATGTCCTCTTTTACGGAGGCAGTGGATTCACCATCATGCGCTGCATGAGCTTTGCCCTGGAGAACTGTGAAAGGAGAGAAGGCAATTACTCCATCTTCGCCCTGCTGAAATACAATTTCTACCTCCCTTTCTTTTTCTTCGGACCCGTCATGACCTTCGACCGATTCCATGAGCAGGTGGGGACGCATGCGGCGCAACGGCGATTGCTTTTTTCTGGGGATGCTTCGGGAATTGTCTCCCACCCCAACCTAGCCCTTAATGCCCTTTCTTTAAATTCATGGACAACTGAATTGAAAGTGTTCTAGTGCAAAGGATGCTGGTGTGGATGCCAGGCGGACCTCGCAGGGAGGGTGTCCCACACTTGTGGGGCTGCTACTGAGACGGTCCATTTCATTGTGACCATCCTCTGAACTTCCCTTCCAAAGGAGTGTGTGTTGCACCATTCACACAGCTGCTGCTGCTTTTGTGCCCTTGAAAATTTAGCCGCTTTTTAACAATTGCAAGATTCACTCAGCTGTGTGTGTGTGTGTGTGTTTTCATTTTTTTTACAAAAAGAACAGAGACAAAACCCACACTATTATTGTCAAGGTAAGAACACAGGAAAGCAACAAAAACATATTTGGTCTTCTTCTTGTTGATTCATTTTTCAAAAACCAGCAAAGGAAGGGGAAAATACATCAAGGTGAAATCAAATTATTGGCAGAGGGTTAGCTTTCCCCCACCTCCTTAACTTTACAGACAGAACGATAAGCAGAATCCACTGGGCAGCTGGAAGATTTTGTTCGGGTTCCTTCTGCGAGCGGCTCGTGAGCTGGGTTTCCGCAGAGACTGCAAGGCGGGTCCCTCTTTTACAAGTGAAGCCGTTTCCAAACATAGATGCCCTCTAGATGGAATGGGATTTTAATCCCACTGGCATCAGCTGTTACCTGCTGTTTGCACCAGTGACATTTCTGGCTGCGATTCACGCCCCTTTATTCCATAGGAATCACCTGGGTGGCCAGGAAAAGCTGCTCTGGAATCAGAGGGGCTGTGGATCGTGTGCTTTCCCGCCTGGAGACGGGGCTTCTGCGCTGTGCTGAAATCTGGGATGGCAACCGGGGTCAAAGAAAGTCAAAGGTCTTCCCTCAAAGTCATCCACAATCTGGATGCTTTTGCTCAAGCTGACGCTAAGGTAGCTTATCCCAACCTAGAGCCTTTCAAATGCTTTGGACTACCCCTCCCATCAGCTCCAGCCAGTTGGCTTGAGGATGATGAGAATTGTAGTCCCACACATTGGGACACTACGCAGCTGGGGAAGGCTGCTCTGGCATTTATAACAGACTAGGGATGATGGGATTTGTAGTGCCACACATCTGGAGAGCATCTCCCTGGGGAAAGCTCTACACCAACTCAGAAGCTTCACACAAATGCATGATTGTCCTTTCTGGACACAATCCACCAACGGTTGCCATCCCAAAAGCCTTGCTCTCGTGTAAGATCTTGCACTGTGCAGTGCCTGACTTACTAATTTTTTCTTAAGGTGCCATCCTAGACATGTTTAGACAGAAAAAAACAAGGGCATTCTGGCAGTTTTAAGCCATTTTTTCTGTCAAAAATGCATGAGATTGCTCCCTCAATTTAATTTAGTTTTACTCCTCACTTGTATGAATTTCCAGGGGAGATTAAATTTCAAATAAATGAATGCATCCATATGGAAAGCGCAAAACAGTGCATCCTCAGAGCCAGAAACTTTAAACAGCTCAGATACCTTTCAAAAAGTTTTTGCCTGGCCCCTAAACAACGATCAATTTGATACAAACATGTAAGCAAACATGTTCAGTGCTGTCTTCCTTCCACTGCATTCCTTCCGAGATCTCCATCACTAGCTCGTCGGCTGAGAAATGAATCTTTTGTGATTGGCCACACCCCCTGGCAGCCATCTTATGAAAGGGCAAACCCCTGTGCCCCCATGGCAGCCATTTTGTGAGAGTGCCCATGGCACTCGCTCAAAATACCGAATGTGCCCAAAGAGTTTGGGGAAGCATATCTGTCATTACTATTGTGAACTTGCCCAGAAATTTTGAATTGAAGAGAGGCATGGAAACATTTTCGCTCGAGAAGTGCATGAAGCCAGGGAAAGTCGAAGGCGGAAGAAGAAAAGGGAGGGCGAATAAGAGCTGGACGACTCCATCAAGGAAGTCTCAACTTTGAATTTTCAAGAACTGAGAAGGGAAGGATGGTTTGGACTCACAGGTAGCTGTCAGTCAGCGATGGCTTCTCGGCACATAACAACATAAAAACATTTAAAATGAATCCCCTGCCCTGTCCATGGGTGTGTGTGTGGGGGGGGTGTGGGCATCAACACCCGCAGTGTTACTTCCACACCTGAACTTGCAGGGTTGTGCGAAGGTGGGTAGACCACACCTGATGAATGGGATGAGGAGGTGCCTTTCACACACACGGTGCAGAGACTGGGGCAGGAGCCGGGAGACGAGGGCCTCCCTGTACATCGTTTCCAGCAGAATCAGGGATGGGACACCTGGCCAGGTGTTCCCTGCTGGCAAACACCTGGCTGGGAGGGAGACCAGTGTTGCTGCTACGCAGGACATGGAGCGTGACTGGAGAAGGGAAACGCCGGTCACCTGGCACTTCCCCGCCGTGATTCCTCAGAGGCAGAGCTTCTGAAAGCGTTTCTGCCAGATCCTTTATCACTCCAGGATGGATCCATCCGGCCTTTTACTTATTTTATACTGTTAATTTTAATTTTATATTATTGTATCTCAGTGTATTTTTTGTATTTTTGTATTTAGTGGTAATTTATTATGTTCTATTGTATTTCAATGTATCTTATTGTGTTGTAAGCCGCCCCGAGGCTTCGGCAAGGGGCAGCATAGAAATGTTATAATAATAATAATAATAATAATAATAACAACTCGTTCAGCCCATTCGGTGATCCTTGACAATTTCGGGTGACGCAGCAGGAGTGAGGGGCCACATGCTGAGCAGGGTGGTGTGCTTCCCACCACTGCTGCGGGAAGAAGGATGCAGAAGCATCATCCAAGGTGGACCTTACTGAAGAGTGGCACTGGCCGGCCTTGGAGCTGAACACAACCAAGGCGCTGAAGTTTCCGGTTCTCCCTTTGCTCCATGGTGGAGTTTCCCCGGGATGCTCTTTGGCCGCGATGCGCACCCCAGGCCCATTCATCCCGGTTCTCTCCCTTTGACGCAGGTGCATGTGAGCGAGCTCCGGCGCAAGGACGACGAGATGTGGTCCATCCGCGTCCATGCCGCCGTCCATCTCCTGGCCATCGTGGTCGTAGACGTCTTCTTCCACTTCTTCTACATCCTAACCATTCCTTCAGACCTGAAGTTTGTGAGCCGCCTCTCGGATTGGGCGCTGGGTGAGTGCCAGAAGAAGTGGGTTGGCTTTGCAGGGGTGCGTTCGATGTTCGGGATTTAATGCTTTTCAGTTTACATAACCTTCCTCCTCCTCCTCTTCATTTTATCCTCACAGCAAATCTCTCCCCAGTAGGTTGGGCTGGGCGCCAATGGCTGCTGCGATATCACCCAAGGAACAATATAGCTGAGCCGGGACTAGAACTCAGGGCTCCCCAGGCCCAGTCCGGTGCTGTAACCACTACACCGCACTGCCATAGCTGAGCCCTCATGCAAGAATCCTGTTTAATGGAAGGCGTGCTTGAGGGGCATTCTACACTTGGCAGGGTGAGGAAGGCCTGGCCTCCTCTCTCGCTCGAGATGGGCAGGTGGACGTGCAGAAGGTGTACTAGATAGATAACAGTCAAAAATCAGCAGATAAAATATTGAAGGACACACTCCTGGGCGGTGGCAGGACTGTTCTGACACTTCCCGGTGCGGAGGGCCAGCCGGGCACATGCGTGCGCAATGCGATCCATGGGAACCAGGTCGGGTTTGGATGCACAGTTACAGCCCCTTGGGGCGAAGGGGAAAGAGAAGGCGCTTTCCTGGCAATGGGATTCTTGAGCAGGTGGGATTTGGCCTCTGGGCCGCCACCCGGCTCAGACCTGCAGAACAGCAGGTTGGCCCCAATCCATATCGAAGCTGCTGCGCCCAGCCTTCCTTGCTGATCTAAGCGCAACATTCTGCTCCTCTTTCGGGCAGGGTCCAGCCTCTGAGTGCGGGGCAGGCGGAGCTGGCCTTCGGCAGAGTGAGGAGCTGCTTCAGGCGGCAGAGCCGGAGGGGCGGCAGGGGGCAGAGCGAGGCGTTGCGGGACAGGCCTGAAGCGAGCCTTCTGCCCTTCGACCAGTTTACCCCATGGGACGTCCTGCAGTCGTGTTGGACTACAACTCCCAACATTCCTGGCCATGCTGGCTGGGCCTGATGGAGTTTGAAGTCCACAGCACCTGTGGGCACCAGGTTTAGCTTAGGGTAGGCCCACTGAAATCAGTGGGACTGGAGTTACAAGTGGCTTGCCCCACTGATTTCAAGCTGGTTCTAAGACCAGTTGGGGAAGGTTGCCTTAGATGGGGTCAGGACACTGAGACAGACCTTCCAATGGATGGTCCTTGAAGGTTGGTGGGCAGCGACCACCTTGCCCTTCAGCAGGTGGGCCATGCCAGGACCCACAGCAGCCGGAGGAAACTTCCCTGGGGCCTGTCCAGTTACGGGGTCTGCCTCCCCGCTGCTTCCCTGCACGGCCTGAACTGGCTTCGATCAGGCTTTGCCCTTGTCCCTCGAAGCTTCGTCCTGAGCAGCGTGACTCTGCTGCTCTCCCCCGGGCCTAATCTTCTGCCCTCTTCCTTCCCCTGTCGACCCACAGCTGGCCTGGCTTACTCCAACCTGGTTTATGACTGGGTCAAAGCCGCTGTGATGTTTGGGGTGATCAACACCATCTCCCGGCTGGATCACCTGGACCCGCCGCAGCCGCCCAAATGTATAACCATGCTCTACGTCTTTGCCGAAACGTGAGTAGTTTGGTGGGAAGCAGTGGGGCTGGAGCAGGGGGAGACCCCCGGATTTCCCCCAAGGCCTACTTGGCACTGGGCAGGGGAGGCTCAGAAGGGCTTTGGAGCAAAGTCTGGCGTGGGTCCATGCAGCGGGATCTTCCGCGGGGAATGCAGCCTTCCCCGGCTTGGTATTCTCCAGATGGTACGGACTTAAATTTCCGGGATACCTGAGCATCGTCTGGAGATGGTGGGAACTGATGCCCACCACATCTGCGTGGAACCATGGTGGGCATTCTTGTCCATTTGATGTTTGGGTTTTAGTGTTTTACTTTTTAGAAATGTTAACTGCCCAGAGGTCTATATTGGGTGGAAGGTACGCAAGAGCTGGAAATGTAAATGATTTTTAAAAATATTAATAAATATGATGGCCCAGCAAAACTTCACGTTAATCCTGGGTTGTCATGTTTTGTGCCCAAGTTCCTATGCTATTCCATCTGGCAGGCCCGGCAGACTCCCTGGCCCCCTGAATTGGGTGTCCGTCTTTGTTATGCATTTCCCCCTCTGAGACTTTTGGTGAAACCAAAGTGCCCTCAAAAAGGACGTTCTTCACCTGGAACTGAAAAGATGGGACGAGGACAAGTGAGAATCCAGAAGTTGGATGAGACAGTCCTTCCCTGGCCTTGGGGGAAAGGTGTTGCTTCTTATTTATTTATTTATTTATTTATTAAAACATTTTTATGTCGCCCCATTCGCCGAAGCCTCGGGGCGGCATAAAAATGTTTTAATAAATAACTAAATTCTTCTGTTTGCACAGTTGCAAATGTGCCGGGAGAGTCTTCTGAGGACCATTTTTGGAAGACGGCTTGGAATTGGAGCAGGGCCTTCTCCAGGGTGGCCCTGAAGTTGTGACCCGAGTACTCTGGGATGCAGTGCCTGTGGTTATTTACCTTGTCTCAGAGCAGCTCAGGAAGTCAGTGAAGGGCACCGTTCTATGGCCGGCTGGGGAACGGTTGTCGGCCCCTTTCCTGTCTAAGCAAGCAATGGATTGTGCAGTGAATAAGCTGAAACTGAGACAGCATTGTAAGCTATTCTGAACCTGGTTTAAACAGAAAGACTGTAAAATAGAATGTACTGCACAAACAGTTAATAAAACGAAGCAATGCAACCCTGGTCGGTAAAAATAGACAGAATAGCACCAGCATGGTTCTCTTTGATGCCCTGCATGTAAGCAGTGGCAGCCCCACTGAAATATGGCTCATCCATCCTGTGGCAAGAACCCATAGAATCACCCCCTAAGTCTGGGTCTGGCTCAGCATCTTTTGCTTCAAAATAAATGTTCCAAGCCCATCTTGTCACACCAGTTTTTGGGGATTAATGTGGTTGCTTTCGCTGCATTTTCATCTTCTTGCCAACTCAAACTCTCCAGGTATTTTGTTGTTGTGTGCGTGGAAAGGGGGTGGGCAGCTTTTTTATTTTCATCGGTTTTTTATTTATTAATTTGGGAAGCCTCTTGGAGTGGTGGGGGAGGCAGCATGTAAGAGCTCCTGTGAAAGGTTTGCTGTATCCCATACCCTCCTTTTGCTCGGAGTTTCTCTATGGAAGTGATGGCGAACTTTTTTGAGACCCAGTGCCCAAACTGCAACCCAAAACCCACATATTTATCACAAAGTGCCAACACTGCAACAAAACTGAAACTGAGGTTTTAGTTTAGAAAAAACACCTCACAGCCAGTCCAAGCAACTATATCTATATCCCTGGCAGCACACTGAAGGGCCATGAGAAAGCTTGGATGAGTTGTGACTAATGAGTCGCGGTCTGTGATGTCATTGCCTGGCACGACTATTCCTTTCCGAGCAGGCGAACGGCCTCTCTGTGCGCTGTATCCGATGCAGGGTGCTGGGGCGATGCTGGGGTGACTTGACTTGCGTGGCGACAGAGAGGGCTCTGCATGCCCACTGTGGCATGCGTGCCATAGGTTTGCCACCATTGGCCTAACCCTGCCCTGGTGCACTCCCTAGCCCTAACATAGGGCAAAAGTTCCATTGAACAGAGGGCGATTCTGAAAAAGTCTTCCCTGGGTAGCTTTTTCAGCAGAGCTCATCCTTTCTGCCCCTTCTAAACACATTCCAACCATCGGAACCATGCCAGGACACCTCGTTTTCCTAACCCTAACCCTACCCTGGTGCACACCCCTACCCCTAATAAGGGGCAAAAGTTCTATTGGAAATAATGCGATTTTGAAAAAGCCTTCCTTGAGTAGGTTTTTCTGCAGAGCTCATCCTTTCTGCCCCTTCTAAACACATTCCAACCATCGGAAACATGCCAGGACACCTCGTTTCCTAACCCTAACCCTACCGTGGTGCACACCCGTAACCCTATTAAAGGGCAAAAGTTCCTTTGAAAAGAGGGCGATTCGGAAATAGTCTTCCTTGAGTAGCTTTTTGTGCACTGCTCAAAATTTCTGCCCATATTTAGCATATTCCGACCATCAAAATCATATCTCGTTTTTCTAAGCCTAACCCAGTGATGCTGAACCTTTCAGTGACAAAGTGTCCAAACCGCAACCCAAAATCCACTTATTTATCGCAAAGGGCCAGCACTGCAATAAAACCTGAAAACTGAGGTTTTCGTTTAGAAAAAGCATCTCACAGCCACTCGAAGCAAATGTATCTATATCCTTGGCAGCGCACTGACCAGCCATGCGAAAGCTTGGACGATTCGCGGCTACTGAGTTGTGCCTTGTGTCCTCACCGCCTGGCACCACTGCTCCGTTCCGAGCATGCGCACGGCCCCTGTGCGCGCTGTAATCCGATGCTCAGCTGCTGGGGCGATGCTGGGGCGACTGGGCTCGTGTGCCGGCGGAGGGCTCTCGGTGCCCGCTGCGGCACGCATTCCAGAGGTTCGCCACCACCGCTCTATGGCATTTAGTGTGCATTTGCGATTCCTCACTCACAGTAGTCGGCGGGTGCATTGCAAGGCCTGGTCACCCCTGAGGTCTTCTCCCAGGCTTTGCTGTCATTCCCGCAGCTTTTTTTGACTGGCAGTATTTGGAAAACTTGCAATGAGAAGCTTCCGTGTTTTTGCAATTCTGCTATGGTGCACCATGATTGGGTGGTGGGACTTGTGGAGAGAACACGGATCAAGGCACCCATTGTAATTCTGCAAGGAATCCAAAAACAGCTGCTTGGGAATGTGGCTGGTTAAAAGCTCCACGCAGAGGAGTGCTCAGAGCACCGGTTGTGCGTGCAGCTTGGGGTGCAGTGCAGAAAGTGAGCAGAACAGTGAATGTAGGGAGAATTGAGGAAGAAATTGCTCCTTAAAAACCTCTGATTTTTCTAACATTTGTGTTGGTCTCACAGGCACTTCGACAGAGGCATTAACGACTGGCTATGCAAGTAAGTTTCTGCCCTGGTGCTACCAGCCTCGCTTGGGGATTCCGGGAGACTCCCAGCTCTCGGAACAACCCGCTGGCAGTCGGCTGCCTGGGAGGAAGGAAGGAAAGTCCGGCCACATGCTTCGGTTTTGACTTCCAGGTATGTCTACAATTACATCGGGGAGAACCACGACAACATCCTGAGGGAGCTGGCGGCCACCGTCGCCACGTTTGCCATCACCACCCTCTGGCTGGGCCCGTGCGAGATCGTTTACATCTGGTCTGTCTGCAACTGCTTTGGACTCAATTTTGAGCTGTGGGTGCAAAAGTTCTTCCAGCTGGAGTTCTTTGCCGCAAAGGAGGTAAGAGGCCGGCTCTGCGGTGGGGAAGCCCCGGCTTCTCAGCTGGAAAAGACTCCCCACTCCTGCTTTCCACAGCTTTGTGGGGCCCACCCTCCAGGTATTCCAGACTGCAACTCCTACCAGCCCCAGCTAGCCAAGGACGGTGGGAGTTGTAGTCCAAAGCAGCACGGGAGCACCAGGTGGGTGACAGCTGCTGCATCGTATCTAACAATCTCGTTGGAACTCATCTTCAATCATTTTCGTTGAATCGCCGTCTGGGCTGATTATTCATATCTCACAGCAGGGGGTGGGCTGATGGGACCCTCTCCCAACATTTCAGACACCAGTTGCTTATCTTTGGCCACCCTGGTGGGGCCTCACGGGAGCTGAGGGCCAAAACATCTGGAGATCTTCCTTCTGCGGAGCCTCGTCCACGCCACCCGGAGCGTTTGCCACACTGAACTTGGTGTTTCCTCCAGGGAAGGCACCAAAGGGAGATACATGGATCCGTCCAGGAAGCCGTGGCCTTGCGTTTGCAAGAGCTGAGCAGGAGGCACTGCTTGGAGGCCTTATGTTCCAAGAGTTACCATGAGTTGGAGACAACTTGATGGCACATAGCAACAGGAACAGAGAACGCCTGAAGTATAAAAGAGAGACGTGCATTTCCTTTCGGCCTGAGGGGCAATTTCAATTTCAGATGAACTTTTGTGGATGCTCAGCAAAAGTAACCTGGCCAAACCCCCCCGCCCCCGGCATATTTTAGCTACAAGCTCCTCCTCAGCCCTCAGGAGATGCAGTCCAACAGTCCGGAATGCATGGAAGCTGCGGAAGCACCAGACGGGGAGAGGACCAAGGGGAGGACTGACAGCTACCTGAAGGACCATGGAGGGCCAGATTTGGACCCGGGAGGGCTGGATTTGATCCTTGAGCTCGAGGTCCTGCAATGCTGGCTTAGGACGTGTCACAGCAGGACTGGAAGACCAGGCGGATCCCTTCCAGCCCACTTACTCTGGATCTGCCAATGTTCTGAGGAGCATTGCCAGAGGTCCTTGGCTGTGGTGAGGGTGGGAAGACCCAACCTGGCTTGGAAATGTCCTGCTGCCTGGGGCTGAAGCCCTGAGGAGCCCGGTGCTCTCAGGCTGAGCAAGGTTCGAGCCGCCTCCCCTCCGTCCCTACTCAGAGCCTCATCCCGCTTGTCTTTCCTTCGGCAGGCCAATATGTCAGAAGCAATGTCCCGCCGGATCCGGGCCTTCTTTGGGGCAGCCAACTTCTGGGCCATCGTCCTCTACAACGTCCTTGCCCTCAACAGCTTGGACTTTGCCCTTCTGGTTACCCAGAGAATTCTCTGGACAGGTAAAGAGCCTGCCGTTGAGTGGCCCGGCCATTTTCGGCAGCCAGAGAGGCGTTGCCCTGTGGCCATATGGGCAGCTTCGTTGGGGTCAGCTAAAGGGAGGGCTCCTGCTTTGGGATGCATCTTTGACGTTCAACACCAGCCCCATCTCCAGCCCACTCCTCCCCCCGCCCCCCATGCGAAGTTGTTGTCCATTCCCGCAGGATGCCTTGCCCTTCCCTTCCTCCCTGGAAACCCTGCCTACCCACCAGGTCTGGCCCAACGTGCTTTCCTTCCTGGGATGAAGGACGGTGCCCCCTCCTATCCCGCATGCAAAGCCCTGCCAGGCTGGCAGCTGAATCTCACTGTAGCACCGTCGATCAGGAAATTTCCCCAGGTGCCCACTCCTCTGCTCCCACCCCCTGCCAGCAGCTGCTGCCTGAAGCGGCTGCTCCACCCTGCCTAAGGGTAGGGCCGGCCCTGCCTCCTGTCCCTCACTCAAAGGTCCTTTCCTCCTCCTCCTCCTCTGCGTTCCTTTCCCTTCAGGTCTCTGGCTTGCCTAGCTCTTTCACCTCTTTCAGGCAGCTCCTCTCTGCCCAGCTGCAACCTAACAAAGATTAGATGCATGTAATCTTCATGCCAGAAAAGCAAACCGTTGTGGCAAGTCCGTGACTTCTGAGCATATGTAGAGGGCGGCCACAGACGGAACTGGGGGAAGTGGCTGCCAGGGCAGAGCGTGTGGCTGCTAGGAAAGAGCGGAGGTCTGGCCTTTGTCATTCTTCGTTACCTTAAATACAAATGGATATTTACATAACCACAATGGAGTGGGGTAGAGAACCTGTGATCCCGCAGATATTGTTGGACTCCAGTTCCCATGAGCCCCAGCCAGCAATGCAAAAGGCCAAGGAAGAGAGGACTTGTAGTAAAACAGTATCGGGAGGGCAGCAAGCATTTAGTCAGAGCAGACCCATTGAAATCAATGAGCCTTACAGTAAATCTCTGCCATCAGTTCCCATTGATTTCAAGGGTCTCTTCCAAGTTTGGCTACAGTGGGATCCAAGCCAATATCTTAGACGGCACATACAACAACCCTGTGAGGCAGGACAGTCGTAAGGCCTGGAACATACTGACTTGCCTGAGGGAAGCATTTGAACTTGGGAACGTATTTTCAGCCACCCTACTATATCCGCTTAATTAAGATTTGTTCATTGTAAGACGAATGGAGTTAAGAAAGTCAAAACTGGCTTTAGGAGCAGCACCAGAAGTTCAGGCGGGTGCTTTGAGAACATACCAAGCCTTTGAAAAAAAATTAGTCCTGTTTAATCGTCGCGGCGCTTGACAAGAACCCTGGGAACGGTAGTCTGGCATGGACTACGGAAACGTTTCTGCGTCAAGGCTCTCCCAGGGTCCCCTGGTGTGGGGTGGGGCGGGGGCTCTTTGGTGGGTCCATCTCTCCAGGGACGTGGGCTGTAATGGGTCTACCGAGGCCGGACTGGTTGCTTCTTGCTCTCCTCTCCTTCTCAGGTTTTCCCATCAGCACGTTGTCCATCTGGTTCATCACTTACTGCGGGGTGCAGCTGATCAAGGAGAGGGAACGCATCCTGGCCATCCGCGAAGAGGAGAAAGCGGAGAAGGAAAAGGTGCACTGAAAAGAGCCAGCAAAGGGGCAGTTTTGGCTCCGTGGCCCCAGGCTGCTCAGCCAAAGCGCCAACCTCTCGCGCCCCCAGCCAGCCCAGAAGCTGCACCTTCACTGTTTTCCCTTTCAGCCCTTTTCCAGTTTAAATAAAGATTATTTTCTATAACACAGCTGGTACCAAAGTTACTGCGCTAGTTCACCCTCCGTGGGGCTTGTGTCTTCTCTTTTGGCGGTGCTGGCCTGCCCCTTCCAGATGTCCCAGCTCAAGTGCGAAAGGGGAAGATTCTGCTGCAAAAGGGGTGCAAATCCCCAAAACAGCCTTTCAGCAGCAAAGGTGCTCTTTCGCTGCATGGGGTGCATGGGGGTCCCTCCCCTTCCAGTGCTCCTCAGAGTGCGCCCTCTACCCAGGGACCTGCAAGGGTCAAGCTGCTGCTTTCAAAAGAGAGAAAGGATTAAAAGCGGCGCTCATAAAGCACTTCTTCACAGTGAGGATGGTGCTGCTGACGGCTGCGGGCAGTGGGTCCCTTGGCGAACCTTCTGCCTGACTCGATCTGGGCCGTCCCCGCCAAGGAAACTGACTCACCCAGTCCCTGACTGGAGGGCGAGTGCGGTCATCTGTCGCAGCCTGACGACCGAATTCCACGCCCTGTTCCAGGAGACCTAACTGTCCGTTCACAATGAGCCGAAATCTAAACAGGCCACCGGACCTTCTGGAATGTGACGGGGGATCTAAAATTAGGCGCCAGCCGAGTGACCGGCAGTCTGCCGGAACTGCTCAATGGGAGACCAGCCAGGCCCAGTTTCCATTGTCCGAACTTGGCGTTTCTTTGGTAAGAAAGTCAGAAAAGCTGGGGCAGCATTCTGCTCACGCAGCGGCCAGCCGGCTGCCCACGGCAACCCAGCAAGTGCCACGTCCATGCAACAGCCCACCCATGTTCCCCAGCAACTGGGGCACAGTAGCACTGCTTTTCATACCAGAGGTAGTCCAGAACCATTAGGATTTTTATTTTATTTTATTTTAATCCTTCATTTCTATGCTGCCCCCATCGCAACAAAGCCTCGGGGCGGCTCACAACAAAAACAAACAAAAGCATATAAAAATTATACAATAAAAATATTAAAACCCGGTGCATCTCAGCTTAAAATTATTTTTTTTAAAAAAACCTACATAATAAATTAACAATTAAAATAACTTTTAAATAAAAAGGTCTTAGCCTGGCGCTGAAAAACAAATAAGGACGGCGCCAGGCGGGCCTCTCTGGGGAGCGCATTCCAGAGGTGGGGCGCCACCGCAGAGAAGACCCTCCTCCGGGTGCTCACCCTCCTAATATCCTTCACGGAGGGCTCCCGGAGAAGGATTACTGGCCATAGATGGTCTTCTCCTCCACACTGGTGGCCAGTATACATAGAGAAGGTGGAGAAGATGAAGAGTTCATTCTGCTTTCCATGGGAAGAAAGGACCTTCCATGAAAGGAAGGGCTATACGTTTGGAAGGTCTTGCTCCCAGCTTGTAGGGAGCAAGACCTTCTCCCACTACACCCACTACACCCATACCTCACCCCATTGATGTTGCTGACTTTCTAAATCGTATTTTCAGGTGGCTTGAAGGGCTGCTGTGGGTGGGAGTCCCTTTTTTCCAGTGCGAGAGCTCGAGTCTAAATCTGGACCCAATGGAGAACTGACATTGGGGTTAGTCCAGGAGATAGAAGCGGGGAAGACAAAAGCATCACTTCTTAGCACTCTGCCGTCCTTCCTGCAACTAAGCTCAAAGGGGCTGCCCACCAAGTTTCAGTTCCACACAGAATTCTCCTCCACATTCTCGGCTACTGAATCTGTCAGTTCCTTCTCGCAGCCTGCACTGGAAATGGAGAGTGAGCTAAGCAGTGTTGTTGTGGCTTGGCTGGGGAACCGGCCACCACAAGCCAGATGAGGCCCACCAGGCTTCCTCACCCGGTCTGTGAGAGCCTGAGAGAGGCCAGCAGTCATGGGAGAACAACTCCAGGTGGCGCTTCAGTCCGGAGGAATATTCCTGCACCAGCAGGGGGTTGGACTGGATGGCCTTCATGACCCCTTCCAACTCTACTATTCTATGATTCTGTGATTCCTTGAAGCTGCATCTCAGGTGGCTTTGCTCCTTGTTTACCTTCCTGAACAGGTTAGCAGGTACTGGGAAGACAGTGCCAGCTTCCATCTGGGTTGGTACCTCCAGGAGTATTCCTTGATGTATTGACTCACTTTCCCTGCCTGGAGAAACACCAGGTCTACTCTGTGTGTGTGTGTTTCTGTGTGAGACACACCAGGTCTACTCTGTGTGTGTGTGTTTCTGTGTGAGAGAAAGGAAGGGTTGATGGTTCCTTGTATGTTTGGTTGCACTTGTGAATGGGTTCATGCACATCAAACATGAATGGGGCGTGTGAATGTGAATTAACTCAGTGGAAGGGAAGATATGCAGGTCAGAGCCCTGTGATGGCAGGGGTGATGGTCTTCCCATTTGGGGCTCCAGCCAACGCTGGCAAGTGGCCCCTGATGCCCTTGCCCAGAGCCAACGTGGCCTTTGGATTGAACTATCAAACCCATCCAGCACAAGGCGAGTGCTTTCTCCTCAGCTTCGCATCCTCTGTCTGTCCTGAGCCCAGCAGCTTCTGCTCTTCCTTTGAATATAGAAATTCAGCTTTATGGCTGAGTGTAGACAAACCGTGGTTTGTCTTAGCTAGGATTTACTGAAACAAGCCAACTTCAAACTGTGGTTTATTAAACCAGCTTGTTTCAATAAATAAGCTTTGTTAAGCTTAACCACGGTTTAGGGTGTGGATGTAAGATGAAGCTGTGGTTAACTGAAATGGGCTGCAAAGATTCCCATTTCCTCCCGGTGGCTGTTCAAGGGAGGAAAACAGGGCACTTGTGGGTCTCCCTCTTGAGCGGGTGGGGTGCCAGCCCGGTGCATAGGTCAAGGTGGCTCGATGCGGCCCTTGCACATGAATCTTGCTCATGGTTTGCCTTTCTAGCAGACCACAGAATGCCTGAGCCTTGTGTGGAAGATTAAAGAGACAGTGGCATGTTAATTCCTCCAGGAGAGGGACAAATTAATACGGATGGGAAAATATAATCCACAGAAGGAGTGGGGATTAAGAACATGGGCTCAGAGGCAGGCGAGTGCGCTGCTCTGGAAAGCTTCCCTAACCCTTTCGGTTGCTGCAAAAGGCAGACCGAGTCCAAACAGGATTACACCTGTACCTTGGGCTCACCCAAGATCAGCACCCTGCGGAGGTGCAGTGGGCTTTGACAAGAAAACCCCAATCCACCCTAATAAAACCTTAAACAATTACATAATCTGAGAAGAAAAAAAATAGGCAGATCCTTCTTGTCTTGCAAAGACCAAGCACTGTACACTCATGTGTTCCCGCTTCCTCTTCCTCTTCCTCTCCTGAAACAGGGTTTTGATAATTCCTACCAAGGACACACCAGCTTTCAATACTGAATCGGCATCTTGTCACCACCCCATTCACTGGCCTCCCCCAACCTGGGGCCATCCTGAAGTGTGGGACAATGCCACCCATCATGCCCGGTCAGCACGGGCATACTTGGAGTTGCTGGCTGGGGATGATGTGGTTTGTGGTCTGACAGCCAGAGGGTGACAAGCTGGAGTTTCTTAAAAGACTGTGTGAACAGCTAGCAAAAGGATTCGCTTTAACTCCCTGCTTAAAAAGTGAAGCCTGTCCTTTGTCACTATGAGGGGAAGGATATTATCTGGGATTTTAAATGTTGGCGTGCTTTTGTGTGAGTGCGTTTTGTGTGAGGGTTTGTGTGAGTGCATGTTTGACATTTATTCCTATGGATTTCCTGTCCCACCCTTCCTTCCAGAAGCTCAAGAAAGCGCATGAGACGGAGCTCTCTGGTCCTTTCGGGCCGGTGGGCACAGGAACTGCTCTGGGGTCCACCTGAGAATGGTCCCTTTGAATGAATGGGAATGAGAGACCCTGTGGGCCTGAGGCTGAGAAGAAAGTGCAAAGCAAAGTGCCAGAGGAGAGGGAGAAAGCGTCAGGCTGGAGGGCAGGAAAGGAGAGAGACCCTGAAGTTTGCCGGTATTGTTTCCTGGGAGGTCCCTGAGGAGCCGTTCACCCTTCCGATGGTCTTCACAACAACCCTGCAAGGTAGGTTAGGTTAAGAGACAGTGCCTGGCCAGGGTCACCCAGTAAACTTCATTGCTCAGTGGGGATTTCAGTAAGAGAGAGGCTCCCTCTAAGAAGAGGACCAGCAGGCATAGTGGTTAGAGTGCTGGAATGGGACTCAGGAAAGCCACCTGGCCAGGAAGCACAGCGGGTGACTTTGGGCCAGTCCCTGACTCTTAGCCTTGCCTACCTCACAGGGTTGGCGGGGCAGCTGGTGTAGCAGAGGGGGTTAGCATTTTGGACTGGGGACATGAGAGACCTCGGTTTTAGACCCTCCTCAGCCAGAAGGCTCGCTGGGTGACTTTGGGGCAGTCCTCAGCCCTCTGCCTCGCCTACCTTGCAGGGCTGTTGTGAGGATAACCTGGGGAGGAAGATGATTATATAAGCCTCCTTGGGTTCTTTGCAGGACTACAGAGAAGAATCATCATCATTTTGATAAAATGAGAAAAGCTGAACCAAGTCGACCCTGACTTGGCTGAATGCAGCCTTCCTCTGCCTGGGGCCCTGCAGAGGTGTTGGACTACAGCACCCATCTTCCCCAGCCATGGCTCACTGCAAAGATGAGGAGGAGGAGCCATCCCAGCTTGGCAGCAGAAGCTCTTGAGATACATGGTACTTGCAGGACAGATGCCGCTCAGCGACCGGGACTGCTTGTTCCCCATCAGCTCAGCCCTTGTGTTTGTAGAGAGGTGAACGTAGCTTTCAAAACATGCCTTCCCCTTCAAGCCCCTGAACCTATTCATGGCTGCCCCTGGACAACTTGATTCTGGAAAAAAAGGGGAGTGCAGAGCTATAGACTGAATCAGCTAAACTGTCTTGGGGAAACTGAGGCCTAGATTTCTTTCCGTTGCCGCAAATGTCAGAAGTATTTCTTTGCTGTTGATTCAAACTCTGACTTTGCAGTATATTTTTAGCATGTTAAGCTTTGCTCTGGATTTAGAAGAGGAGAGTGAGGCTGTGGCATCTGCCTGTGTTGGGGGTGGTGTGTGTGTGTGTGTGTGTGTGTGTGTGTGTGTGTGTGTGTGTGTGTGTCAAAATAGTCCTCATATCTCCTGAGGCTGATTTGGGAGGATTTTGTTGGTTTGATTCAGTCCGAAACATAATCTGTTTCACACACGCCGTTACTAAGGCAGAACGGTCGCAAGTCACTCTGCTCCAAGTCCTTCAGGAAAAGATCTCTTGGAAATGAATCATAGCATCTTCTCCATGGATCTAGAATTACACGGACAGCTGTCCCACAGAAGCCTCATCATTCGCAGCCCCCTGCCCACCCCCCAACGCACCAGTCATCCCTCCCTGGCAGGCCGGTTTGTCATATTAAATGGTGATCGGCTTACACACACCCTCGAGTGGATTCCCTAAGCTTCGCAGCGCTGCAGCTATATATAAAAACTCTCCTTGCTGTGGAAACCAAACCCTACAGCCAACTGCACGGGGCAGCGAGGAGCTCCTATTCTCAGCGCTTCTTCTAGGAGTAGAAGGAGCCGCCGGCATAAGCGGCACTAAAAGAGCTGGGCGTCCCGCTCGGAGAAGAAGAGAGAGCGACTCCAGCCATGGCCGTACCCCTCGAGCAGGCCGAAGAGTTGCGCCTCTACCAGCAAACTCTCCTGCAGGATGGCCTGAAGGACATGCTGGACCACAAGAAGTTCCTCGACTGTGTCTTGAAGGTGAAAGGGAAGGAGTTCCCGTGCCACCGCCTGGTCCTCGCAGCCTGCAGTCCCTACTTCAGGGCCATGTTCCTCTCAGAGATGGAAGAAAGCAAGAAAAGGGAAATTGACTTGGAGGATGTCGATCCAGAAGTCATGGGAAAGATTCTCCATTACATCTACACCTCGGAGCTGGAGATCACGGAGCAGAACGTCCAGGACATCTTCTCTGTGGCCAACATGTTCCAGATCCCATCCATCTTCACGGTCTGTGTATCCTTCCTTCAGAAGAGACTTTGTCTCAGCAACTGCCTGGCCATTTTCAGGCTGGGTTTGATGTTGGACTGTGCCCGCTTGGCGGTGGCCGCCAGAGACTTCATCTGTGACCGCTTTGCCCTGGTCTCCCGAGACGAGGAGTTCTGCCAGCTGTCCCCAGATGAGCTCATCGCCATCATCTCCAGTGACTCTCTGAACGTCGAGAAGGAGGAGTTGGTCTTTGAGGCTGTGATGAAATGGGCCACAGCGAAGGATCGGGACAGCCGGGTGAAGGCCCTGCCTGTGGTCTTTGAGAGCATCCGTTTCCGCCTCATGGACAAGGGTTACTTCAAGGACCATGTGGAGAAGCATGCTATAATCAAGTCCAGCCCGGAGCTCCTCAAGAAGATCCAGATGGTGAAGGACGCCCATGAAGGGAAATTCACTGTGGTGAAAAAGGCTTCTGGGAAGAAAAAAGGGGCAAAGGAATCTGGGGACAGTGTGATAAACGGAGGGGTGGAAGAAGAGGAAGGGGAAGAGGATCAAGATGTCCTCCCGGGGATCCTAAATGACACCATGCGCTTTGGAATGTTCCTTCATGACCTCATTTTCATGATCAGTGACTCGGGGGCAGTGGCTTATGACCCGAGTGCCAACGAGTGCTACTTCGCCTCGCTCTCTGCCCAGATTCCAAAGAATCATGTCAGTTTGGTCACCCGTGAGAATCAGGTCTTCATAGCAGGTGGACTTTACTACAATGAGGAGAATAAAGAGGACCCCATGAATTCCTACTTCTTGCAGGTAATGGGCTTCCTTATTCTTTGGCTTGGAAATGGTAATCAGCATACAGCTGCTAAACTACAAGGCATACGAGTCTCCATTTGGAGTGTGGCGTTAATCCAGTTCTTGCTTTGGTCCAGGCGCAGCTCAGTCCTCGTTCAAACTGGTTTGATTCCCCAGGTCGAGTGTGCAACATAAGGGGTGGTGATGTGCCTTGAACAGTTAAGGGGATGGCCATCTTCTTGCCCTTTCTCCTCAGCATTCAGGTTGATCTGCCTTGGTTGATATCACGAGATTAAGGAATACAAGTTAGGAAGGCCTGACAGAGCTAGGCGCAAACTTAGGAGGAGCCACTGGGCCCAGCACAGCAAACATCCTGGTTCTCATGGCTGCCCGGCTGTGGTTGGCTCTCCTCCATTGGATGCATGGAAACAGAGGGAGGATGCTGCTTCATCAAGGCGGGTGTGGGGCTAGATCAGCATTCCCCCATCTGGGATCCCCCAGAAGTGCCAGACCAGACCTCCTGTCAGTCCCAGGCAAAGCAGCCAATAGTGAGAGATGGTAGGAGTCGTACTCCAAAACATCTGGAGGACATCAAGGTGGGAAAGGTTTAACCAGAGGATTTGCAAGTTCCCTTCCAGTTCTGATTTTAAGCTTCCAGGTGGCTCCCAATTAGCCATATCTTTCTCTTTACATCTCACCAGTGGCCATCAGAAGTCAGAATCATCAGCTTAATGGATCCATTGCTTTGACCTAGCATGGTGATCCTCCAGATGTTCTTCTTGTTGATCATTGAGCTAACACTTATAAGATTAATAATAACAATTATTCAGGGGTTCAGAAGCTCAGGCACAGCAGCCAACAGTGGCCCATGGGAGTTCCCAAGAAAGCCACATCTCCCCCTCCGGGCCCAACCCCCTTTTTGTGAGTGACCGCCAACGCTCCTTCAGGCTTTCGTGGATGCTTTGCCATTTTGAAAGGCTGACATGCCACTTCCAAGGCTGAGTTGCTGCATTAAGCTTTGAGTTAAATTCAGGGGCGTTTTGGCCCCTCCTGCCTGGGGTGAAGCCCCTGGGAACTTCCGGGAACCTCAGCTTGGCCCTTGGGCTGAAAGAGGCTCCGCACTCCCGTGACAGGTGGTCCGGGGTGTGTTTCAGCAAGTCTTGCCACTCGATTCTTGTAAGGGGAGCCTTTAGGGTCGCACTATTGGGGGCTGGGAAGGGCTGCCCTGTGTGACGCCAACTGGCAAGTTTCCCCGTGAGTAGAGAAGCTTTTGACGGGCACCTGGGAAGATGGGAAGCGGTGCAGCTGAACCCAAATGGGTTCAGCACTGTGGATACACCCCTCCTGCAGCGGACACCGAACCCCGTGGACGTGGCGCCAGCAGCCACTGCTCGTGAGAAGCTGCCCGCTGCCACCCACCCGTGGGCTCATGCAACCCAGTGTTGCTGACACGGGTTGGCAGAGGAGGCCAGATTTTCCAGCCCCACCAGGAGAGGCCGGGAATCCAACCCGGAAGTTGCTGCTCAGAGCATCCACGCTCGCAGGCAAAGCCGGTGGTCAACCGAGCTTCCTAGCTCACTCAGGGAACATGCCGCCTGGGGATGATGGGAGTTGCAGTCTGACACATCAGGCTGGAGAAGCCTTTACTGTGCTGCCGCACACACTGCTTTTCCGTTTGCAGTCACTCGCCAGTTTATATGTAGTTTATATGACTCTGCCGTGCCTGCCAGCTTGGATAAGGGGAACTGCTATCTGACCCTAACGCCAGATCCCTCCATCTGCAACTTTTATGGGGAGAGAACTGGGGAATATTCAGGATGTGGGCTGAAGAGGGCTTTGGCGAGAGAGCTGCTCTTAGCTCCCACCGCCAGGAGCAGCTTCCTCAACGTGTGGCCTACAGCTCCCATCTTCCCCACATGCTGGTCAGGGCTGGGGCTGTTGTGGCCTCAGCAAGCCCAGAGGGCTCCCCCCGAGTCCTTGTCCTAGGCACCGTATCCGTGTCTTTCCCAGCTTGGGAGGGATCGGCTGCTTCAGGGAAGCTCAGGCTTGAACCCAGAAGCGCTGGGCAGGGCTGCCAAGGCCCGGAGGCCCCGGAGGGCTTTCGCCAGGGCCGACCCGACGGCATGGCCGCCCCTGACCCCCTGCCTGGCGTGCTTGCGTTTCCCTGCAGTACGACCACCTGGACTCCGACTGGCTCGGGATGCCTCCGCTGCCCTCCCCGCGCTGCCTCTTTGGACTCGGCGAGGCTGAAAACTGCATCTTCGTGGTCGGGGGGAAGGAGCTGAAGGAGGGGGAGAAGACGCTGGACTCGGTCATGTGCTACGATCGCCTGTAAGCGCCACAGGGATTTTGGGTGGGAGGGCTCCTCCGGCTTGTGCCGCTCCAAGGAAGCAGGACTTGTGTCCGGCGAGCCTTCTAGATGTGTGGGACCGCAATCCCATCCCCACTCAGCACGTCCAAGGGCTGCGCTGACCAGAGGATGATGGAGGCTGCAGTCCAGAACATCTGAAGGGTCCCATGTGCAGGGAAGGCTGGCATCAGTTGGACCTGGCCAAATCTGGTGATCTTTTCGTGGTCCGGGTTGATCCTGGGAACTGGCTCTTGATTCTGAGCACATCCAGACCGTCCAAACCAGGGCACTTTGCACAAGACAACCAAACCAATAAGCAGTGAAACAGTGGCATGGTGGCCTAGTGGTTGGAGTGTTGAGCTGGGACTCCTCCAGAGGCCTGGGTTCTAATTCCCATTTAGCCATGAAGCAAGCTGGGAGACTTTGGGCCGGTCCCTGACCCTTAGCCTGGCCTACCTCTCAGGGTTGTTGTGAGGATAAAATGGAGAGGGAAAGGACCATGTGAGCCTTCTTGGTAGCGGGGGAAAAAGGGGGGGGTATCAGGGCGATAATATAATGCAGAGCAGCCCCATTGCAATCAATGGGGCAACTTAACCAGGACCAATGATTCCCACTGAGTTCAGTGGTTCTAATCTAGGAATGACTAAAATGGAGTTCCCACCCATTCTGTTAATCATGTTTGGAAAAAGGAAGAAAGGTACTTAATGCCACCATGTTTGTTTTGAAGGAAAAGGGGCTGCAGGGCCCCGATCCGGGGTGAACTTGCGAGCACCACTTCTGGTGCATCCAAATCGGAAGTGTGGGTTTGGGTGGGTACCTGCAGCTGCTTTTCCTTCCAAATAAGACCATGAGTGTTGGGTTATGCTTGTGTTTGTTTATTTTTAAAGTGTGATTAATTTAATGTGCAATTCAGCCATATGTTCCTCTTTGGTGTGACCACTGGATGAAGAAAAATTTTATTGGCTTTAAAAAGAAAGCTTTTTGGATTATTAGCTTCCTCGAATGTCACTTTCTTGGTGGAAAGGCAAGCTATGAATCAAATAAGTGTATATGGGAGGGAGTGAAGAGCAGAGAATTGGAGGAACGGTGGAAAGACGGATTTGTGCCAGGGCAAGAAAGCGGCTCAGCTCCTGCACTTTTAGCCCTGCTCTGGCAGCCTGGAGTTCAACAGGCGCATCTTTTCCTAATATGGAGATGAGGTGATGGGAAACTCTCCTGTTGGATGCTTGCCTGTCTGGATGCTGCAAAAACCATAAAAGAAAGATGTCATGGGCATGGGCAGAGATGCTGGGATGCAGGACAGGAGACCGGATGGCTGAGTCCCCAACAGAGAGGGGTGCCGTATCCAAACTCGAGCTATGGGAATCTCCTGACTTTCCTCTCCTCAGGAACTTCAAATGGGGTGAGGCGGACCCCCTCCCTTACGCAGTCTATGGGCACGCCGTGGTGTCCCACAAGGACCTCATCTACGTCATAGGAGGAAAAGGAAGCCACAAGTGAGTACAGAGAACCAGGGAGCGTGTAGTGCACCTTCCATTTTTAACATCTTCCCCCGCAGCAGACGCTCCCCAAGAAAATCGTGTATTTTGCCTTCTAAAATGAGTGTTCCCAAATGGCGTCATGGGTTCCTCCTGAGTAAATGCTATTGTGCAGCAGTGCAGCAGTTGAGAAGACACAGTGTGGCCAGGGAAAAGTCAAGATTGCCCCCCAAAAAGGGGGTGGGGAATGCCAGACAGGAGACTATGCCAGCCTGCCTTTCTGGTCCCAGAGCCTCTGCCTGTCCCACCGCTGGGAGGTGGTTCCCCAGCCAGGGCCTGGGCGCCATCAAGTGGCATCAGGTGCCATCAATAGGTGCCATCAAGTCATCCCCACCTTATGGTGGCCCCACAAATGGGCCCATGACCGCTCTGCTTGGCTCTTCCAACCTCAAGACTGTGGCTTCCACTATGGGGTGGAACATCTCCAGTTGGCCTTCCTTGTCTTCAGTTCTCCTGAGCATTCCTGCAGGGACATGATCACCCACACTCTAAATCTAGTGACCCGGAAGGGGTCCCTATGTTCACATGACTCCAGTCCTCCGTCAGCTTCACTGGCTCCCCAATGAAGTCCGGGCCCAATTCAAGGTGTTGGTGATGACCTATAAAGCCCTAAATGGCTTGGGTCCTGGTTACCTGAAGGAGCGCTTATGGCCCACCTGCCCCTTGAGATCAGCGGGAGAGGCCCTTCTCCGGGAACCCTCCGTGAAAGAAATCAGGAGGGTGGGTACTCGGAGGAGGACTTTCTCTGCGGTGGCACCTAAGCTATGGAATGTGCTCCCCAGAGAGGTCCGCCTGGCGCCGTCGTTATATGTTTTTCGGTGCCAGGCAAAGACCTTTTTATTCAAACGTCAATGTAATTGCTAATATTATTTATTTATTTTATGTCTTTGGCCAGGTCGTCTCAAATTATATTGTTATTATATTGTGATTATTCATTTATGGTTGTGAGCCGCCCCGAGGCTTTGGCGAATGGGGCGGCATAGAAGCTTCCTAAATAAATAAATAAATGAGGGCTCCTTCTTGAGTGCATGCTAGGCAGAAGCTGGGCAGAAGCAGAGCATGTAACCTTCCAGATGTTTCAGACTATAACTCCCATTAAGCTTCGCTGGGGTAGGAATCATAGCATTTCTAGACCTCAACATCTGGGGGGACACATGTTGCTTACCCCTGGCCTTGAGGAATGCTAGACAGTTGACCCATGAGTGGTCCATGC
Organism: Varanus komodoensis; assembly: GCF_004798865.1. NCBI lineage: Eukaryota > Metazoa > Chordata > Lepidosauria > Squamata > Varanidae > Varanus > Varanus komodoensis. The sequence goes on from NW_025335440.1 coordinate 7,416,942, forward strand.
ACAGTTCTTAGCACATCACTGGCTGAATTGTTCTCATCTTTTTCCTACTGCAGGAAGTGCCTCAACAACATGTCAGTGTATGATCCAAAGAAGTTTGAGTGGAAAGAGCTGGCTCCCCTGAAATTGGCCCGTTCGCTTTTTGGGGCAACCGTTCACAACAACAAAATTTATGTAGCAGCTGGAGTGACCGACTCTGGTTTGACCAACTCGGTGGAAGTTTACGACATCGCAAAGAACAAGTACGTGCGCCACTCGGAAAGATCTCCTCCTTTCATTTGTGTACTCTGTATCGAGTCATTATTATTTCATTTCCATGCCACCTTGTAGGTGAAGCTTTCTGGGTGGTTTACAGCTCAGGACTCCTCCATCCATGACTTTTCTCCCCCTCCCCGAATTTAGAGCTACCAAATTTTGTGAGATGGGTTTGGCTGAAAGAGTGGCCAAGGTCACTCCTGGTGCTTCTGGTTGAGTGAGAATATGAACCAGGGACTTCCCTCAATCCTAGTCCAAGACTTGGCCTTCTCCACCCTTATTGCCCTGCAAGATTTAAGAAAGATGCAGGAAAACTTGAAAGGGTCTAGAGGAGGGCAGCAAAAATGATCCAGGGGTTGGAGACACTGCCCCGTGAGGAGAGACTGGGAGAACTGGGCATGTTCAGCCTTGAGAAGACTAAGAGGGGACATGAGCTCCCTCTAGAAGGACCTCAAAGGCTGTCACAAAGAGGAGGGCCAAGATCTCTTCCTGCTGATGCCAGAGTGCAGGACACGGAATAATCAAGTCAAGTTGCGACAACCCAGATTCAAGCTGGACACCAGGAAAAGTTTCCTCATAGTCACAGCAATACGACAGTGGACCAGCTGCCTGGAGGGGTGGTGGCTGGGTCATTCAGACATTCAGAAAGAAACTGGGCAGCCCTCTGAGTGGGATGGTGCAACGTGGTGTCCTGCAACAGCAGGGGGTGGACTTGATGGCCTTCATAGCCCCTTCCAACTGTGATTCCATGATCAAAGCCCGGCCATCACACAGAGCAGTGCCAGGAACTCTGCATCCTTCACCGAGTCTTTATTGGTGCATCATCACAGAATAAGCGCCACCCCAGCCTTCTGTAGGGCCCCTCTGGGTACTGAGAGAGGTCTGCGCTGGGGTCTGTTCTGCCCCCAAACACTGCCGGTCTTCTGAACCTTTGCAGATGGGAAGCCTTCACCGAATTCCCCCAGGAGCGCAGCTCTGCTAGCCTGATCAGCTTGGCCGGCACCCTCTACCTGATCGGAGGCTTTGCCACTGTGGAGACAGAGTCAGGGGAGCTGGTCCCCACGGAGCTCAACGACGTCTGGAGGTAAGGCGACCATCGGCCCCTCCGTCGGGCTTGGACGGGAGCCAAGGCAGCCGAGCGGGTGGGTTTCTGTGCGTTCTTTTCACGCACCAGGAGCCACCTCGCGTAGGCCACACCCAGCCAGATAGATGGCTGAGCTTGGATCACAAGAACACAAGGAGGACCACAAGAGCACAAACATGTCATCTCATGTTTGTCTCTGTCGATGGATTTTGCCTCATTTGGTCTTCAGCACAAGGATCACAGAATGTGCCGTCTTGCAAGACCTCCAGAGTCTCTCTCTACCTTCTCAAGAGTCTGGACCATCCAGGCATCCAGACAATGGCACCCAGTTGGTCTTCTTCCCATCCTCCTTTTTGTAATATCGCATTCAGTGAAACCCTGGCAAGTTCAAAAGATTGTACATTTTTGTGACCCTTGAGTTGGTCTAATCAAGCTGGATTTTGGGATTTTTCTTACGGCCAAGACAGCGGCCACATTTCCTGCGGGTTCTTTAAATCAATTTAGTTCCCTTTGGGGGCATTTTTTGAGTTGGGAGCAATGACGTGTACCTGCACTGACCTGCAGTAGTTTTGCCTGGCAAGGGTCTTTTTGGAATTCTTGATCCATTCACCTGAATAATTTGCTGTCATCTGCAAATGAGACCATCTGACTCCTAACCCAGGTCACAAAAGAACCAATGAAAAGGCACCCGTCCCAAAATTTAATGCTTATTTAAAATTATTTGTTGCCTGTCATTAATGGTAGAAGTGTCCCAAAAGGCTGAGTAAAGGATGAAGGAAATGAGTTGTACAAATTTCTTGATGCATTAAATCAAATTTCCCCATCCTGGTGTTGGGTGACAACTCCCAGAATCCAAGCTTGGCTGGCTCGGGAATTCTTGGAGTTGCAATCCAACAGGCACAGAGCTGGACAAGGCTGTACTAACATCTCAAGTTTTCGCATCTGTGAATGGGATCACAGGAAGTTCATCCCGAACTCATCCGACTTTGTGGGGGCTTTTCCAGGTACGATGAAGAAGGGAAGAAATGGGAAGGGATCCTTCGAGAGATCCAGTACGCATCCGGTGCCACTTTTCTGCCAGTGCAGCTCAACGTCTTGCGGCTGACCAAGATGTAATCGGGACGAGGCGTCGCTGCTTCTCTCCGCTTTCTTTTGTACCTCTGCATTTGAAGATTTGAAGATGCTGTGCTACTTCTCTGTTTTGTTAGATAAAACGGAAAAAGATGCGACATTTTGTGGTTCTCTGACTAAGAAAAATCATGTGTGGGTGGGGCAGCATTCAGGAAAGGAATACTTTCTGACTGAAAAGGGAGGGAGGGAGGACGGATGGACGGACGGACGGCAGGAAGGCAGGCAGTGGTGATGGCCAGCCCTTTTGGCAGGTGGAGTGCTGGTCCAGTTCATTACAAGCTGAGCCCATTATGGTATTCTGGAGTCCTGGTGAGTCTTGGGCTCTGGGTCCTGGCATAGGGTTCCCATTAACCCAGCTCTGGAGATCGCAGCAGCCCCACATGGGCGAGACACACAGGTTCCCGTCTCCTGGGCTAGGTATTCCACGAGCGACCCTTCCCACAGTGCTCGAGCCACATGGGGCAAACAACTGGAATTCCATGGAAGGCTCAGATGGGTTCCCAGCGGCCACGGCTCTGAGCTGGAGATTCAGAAGGCAGAGCCCTGGGTGCAAGAGGAGGGGTCTTGGCAGGGCAGGGCTGTGCTGGCTGGCTGAAGCTCCATGCAACAAAGAATTAACAAGCCAGGCAGAAAACTGGCCTTCTTAGCGCATCGCCTCCTCCAAAGATCTCGCTCCTTTCCCACAGAAACCCCCAGACTTTGGATTTGCTGCTGTGATCCAGACAATGCTGACTGGAGACAAAATCTTTTCCCTGCTAAGCATGGAGAAAATGAGCCTCATTTGGCATTTGGAGTGACCGACTGGACAAAAGGGCTTTTCCCCTACTGGGAGAGGAGCACGGCTTGAAAGTTGGTGGTGGGAGGGCTGGGGATCCCCCTGCCCCGCTCCGCTCCGTATCTGCACGGCAGAAGCTCCTCGCACTTGCGCTGGAATTGCTCATCCCAGTCCTGAATGTTTCTGACTCTCCAAGAGCTAGATTCGGGGTCCCTTCGGAACAGGCAAGACACTGCGCTCCTGGATCCAGAAAGCTCTGTTTAATTTAAGTGTGTGACTTATAGCTTTCCATTCGTGGAAAAAATATCCCTAACAAAACAGAAGATGCAGGCGAGTGTTAAGCTGGAGTGCAACATGCTTTGCCGTGGAACATTTTGCCTCTCCTGATGTAGGATGGATCACAGCTACGAAAAGAATTAAGATGGGGAAGATGGTCAAGGTCCTTTGCCTGCAAATAGCCTGTGATTATCAAACCTTGGACAGACAGCCATCCACTGGAACGTGCCCATATTTGCTTGGCAACGTATGGCTTCCCAGAGAAACATCAACAGAATTTCAGAAAACTTGCAGTGATGGGAGACCCCTGAACCACAGGCCAAAAGTGGTCCACAGGTAGCTTTTCCCTAGCACCGGAATGGAAATGGAAACCCCACTGCCATGGGCTAGGAAGAGCTGTGTTTTCATGCCAAGACGGCAGGCACACGTGCTCTCAGCTCCTCCCTGCCTGTGGACACAGACCCCTGGGATGGGAGGGGCAGGGCTCTGGAACGGAGCCGTTCCTGGATGCGATCTGCTCCCTCAGCCCTGCCTCTTGGGAACCGAGCTGAATAGTAAAAACCTTCCTCTGAAAAGGGAAGCTGCCCTAAACGGGTTGGCCCAAGGAAACAGCATTTGAAAAGATGCACGCACTGCAAATACCCCCCGAGGCACCTGCTCCTCCTCGATGCAGAAGGGAAGAACCTCTGTGCCTTATACAGAAATGCAAATAAATTCATGCAATGATTTCTGTCCATAAGCCCTCCCTGCATTCATGCCGATGCGTGTAGATGAATATACAGTATTTATGCATCGCTATTCAAGGAGTCTCATTTCAGCGTTGCTGCCTTCATTCTCCTTTCAACATCTTGGAGAACAGACACTCGGCCACAGCCGCCATTTCTTGTGAAGGAAATCCAACCCAGGTGTGTTGGTGTTTGTGTCACACCGCCATCAATGCCACGTTCCACGTGGGTCGCTTGGGTTTGCCATAAACTGCACTGGAGGTTGGCCAAGAGAGCCGATTCACACTTGACTGGACACTCCAGCTTTTTGTAATCCTTACAAACAACCCTGCAAGGTAGGCCAGTATTATCACCGCCCCATTGCACAGAGCAGGGAGTTTGCAGATGAAGCCAAAAGACGCTGACACAACAAACTACTAATTTCAAGGCAAAGGTGAGATACCACCACTCTACACGACTCTGGTGCGCCCGCAACTGGAGTGTTGTGTTCAGTTTTGGGCCCCTCGTTACAGGAAGGATACAGCCAGGTTGGAGTCAGTGCAGCGCAGGGCCACAAGGTTGGTGGCCGGTTTGCAGGGGAAGCCGTATGAAGCGAGACTGAGGGAACTGGGTCTCTTCAGCCTGGAGAAGAGGAGACTCAGAGGGGATCCGTTGGCGACACACAGGCATGCGAGGGGGCGTCACACGGAGGTGGGTAGAGACCTGTTCTCCCCTGCAGAGGAAGGCAGGACGCGCTCCAAGGGAGCAAAGCTCAGGGAACCTAGGTTCAGTTTGGATGCCACGAAGCACTTCCTGATGGTTAGGACCCCGAGGGTGTGGAATGGGCTTCCCCAGGAGGTGGTTGAGGCCCCATCGGTGCAGGTGTTCAAGGATAGGCTGGACGTCCACATGGCGGGCATGTCGTGAGCAGAGCCAGCTGGTGCCAGAGGTCAGACTAGATGGCCCGGGAGGTCCCTTCTGACTCGCTCTGTTTTCTCTGTTTCTATTTAAACTGCCAACATGGATAGCTGCAAGGGTCTCCCAGCTCCTGGAAAATCTCGGTCCAGGGCAGCAGACAGCAGCTCCTCTTATCTCCTACGTGCAACCAGAGACGACAAGACTGGTGGTTCGTGCAAGACACCTTTCTGAAGTGTGTCCACCATCACTTTTGCAGAATATTATTGCTAGTGCAAAAGTCTCTGTGTGCGCCTCTGTAAGTTCTTCTAGTGGAGAGAGGTCCCACGTGACCCTCAATGGGTCGCCATGGGTCAGTGCAAACACAACAGACATCAAGGAGTCGAATGAGTTGGAAGTTATTTAAACCAATTTTATTTATTTCTTTTTTAAAAGCAAAGTGTCACCACTTCTGAGAAGGGTCAACCTTTTTTGGAGTAACGGGGCTACAGGCCTAGGAGGAGAAGGGGAGCTGGATGAGAGGGGCTCGGAGCATCTCCGAGGGACCCGAGCTCAGGCAGGGAACACCTGTTCCCGGTGTCTCTCTGCTGGCTGGACAACGCTTTCCAGAAACTTCTGGAGCTTTGCTGGTTAATGCTAATAAGCAGGTGGGACCAAAGGCAAGGGGAACATCAGGCAGGGTGCGGGAGATTTTAAACCCTTACCTGATATGCCCCCAAATCCACATGCTGCCTCCGCTTTTCCTCCTAGCAGCTCCCCAGTTGGTTTTAGTGGCGTCTCAGACCCCAGCCGGAGAGGTCAGAAAAGCGGAGAGGGCTAGAAGGAAGTTTCTGGGGGGTGCCAGTGGGTCCCCAGCATCACCCAGCCTGCTGAGGGCTGGGTGGGAGATGCGACCCTCTCACTCCAGATCAGTCCCCCACTCCGGCGGTAGTGTTACTCGGCAAAAAGGGGAAGAAAAGCGGTGACCCCAGTGAAGGGAAGCACCCTTGGTACCAGGGTACCTCCCTGCGGGCGTCCTGAAGGTGATGCTGGAGAAATACAAGAGAAGCCAGAATGAGTTCTGGTGGAGTACCGCTTCCCCCACAGGTTAGAAATAAAAACATATGCAGGTTATATGTGTGATTGTTAAAACGAAAAAATGCAATATATTTTCTAGAACATTCCTTAAGATGCCTCTTGAGCAACAAAAAAGGTCTCAGAACTCAGCTCCACCTTCCCGCCCATCTCAGTCCTTCAAGATCCATACAGAATAAAGTGCTTCGTTGTGATTTTTTTTTCACACTAGAAGAGAGCCACCAATACACAATTCCCACCCCACCCCCCTTCTTGGCATATCTGGGCAACTGAGAACGAATGCCAGAAATCTGCTACCCCTCCAAGTATCAGGCATTCAGAAAATTAGCTTGAGGCATGTGAAATAATTGTTTGCTTGTTTCTTTGTCATTCTTTTGGGCTGATACATGCTACTGACGTTTTGAGATAGAAAATGCACTCTTCTTCTCCCAGTGTTAACCCCCGCTCTATAGTCTCTTGAAGAGGTCTATCCAAGGAGGATCATACTGGGCAGCCTGCTTTCAGGCTAGCCGAAGGCAAGAGAAGTCAACGCTTCTTCCCCGAAGAGTTCAATCCCGTGCTGTCTGTCTGTCCCAACACCCTGCCACGAGACTTCATTGCACCATCTCGACCTTCCTGCTCCAGCCACAACGTCTTCGCTTCGTCCTTCCTTGTCCGTGCACGTGTTATGGCTGTTATTCCAGGGACCAGCCCTGCTCGAGTTCACAGAAACACAACAAAACATACGTAAAGAGGCAAAGAGGTCTGGATGTCTGAGAGGGAAAGGATTCCCAGGTTCGGGGGGCGGGGGAAAGAGGAACAACACCAGCCCTCTGCCCCCAAAGCAGATTTCCAATGGAACTCCTACAAGGTCCATGCGCACGGACAAATTCCGCGCACTGTTTCTGCAAGCTGACGGGACAACGCCACCCTCGTGCTGCTGGGGCTCAAGCTCCGCCCACCCCCGCCGGGTCGGAAGGGGCACACGCCACAGAAGTGAATGGAGCTGGCTCAACAGCGGCGCTCCGGGGAACTGGCCCCGAGCCGATGTTCCGCCAGCTGCCACAGAGCCTAGAATAACTTACGAGCATCCTATTGAGGAAGGGTTATTATGATGGATTAATAAAGTGCAAAGAAGGTTAAAATAATAGATTCATAACTTTTTTTAAAAAATTAAAAGGCCAGGCGTCTTTCCCCCAAGCTGGATCAAGCAAGTCCATCGGAGGAAACCTAGGCGTGGGATGTGTCCAGAGGCGCTTTCGTATGTTAAGGCCCGGCAAGGACAAGATCCCTCTGCTGGAATCCAGGAAGGATGTAGACCAAGTGCTGGAAGCGGATCCCTGAGCCCAGGTCTGTTTCTCTTTACTCTAAACCTTTTCTCAACGCTGAATCGGACGCTGCTGAATGTGCCATTCAGTCGTCTCTTACGGCAACCCTATGAGCAAGAGCCCTTCAAAATGCCTTATCCGTGACAGCCCCACTCAGCTCGCCTCAACTCCAGGCTGAGGCTTCTTCTCTAGAGCCAGAGCATCCGGGACGCCTTGCTCGAACCTACGCAGGCAGGCAACGGCTTGGGCGCACGGACCAAAACGGAGACGACCGAGGTGGGGCGGAGACCAAAGCCTCTGTCCTTTTTGCTGCACAGGCGGTTCAAAAAGGGAGTAGTTTTTTGCCGGCACCCGTTCCGTCAGTGCGCAGCAAATACGGCAGCTGAGGAACGGCAGGGCGTGCTGAACAGCCGGTGATCCGCTGCGCCGCGTGGGAACGGAGGCCTGTTTCGGGGGCAAGCAAACGTTTGGGGTCGTGGGCACGGCTGCCATGCTGCTGAGATGCTGCCCCGGCTACCAACTCAGGAGGGCTGTCACTGGGAGCACAGCAAAAGAGACGGAACTTGTCCCAGTTCAAAGCTCTGACTTTATATGGTGAAGGGAGGTTTCGAAGCCCAGCCAGTGAAATAGCTCCTTTAAGGAGACTTCTTTGGGCCCCAACTGAATCTGGCCCTACCTCTGAAAAACCTGCAGTCTTTACTGTCATTTAGTGCCCAGCACATGGGGTCAGATGGACATGTGGTCCAACGTGCTGTAGGGTCACCTCCTACATCAACCGGGTTAATTAAAAATAGTATTAGGAAGGGGTAAGATGCCGAGAAAGGAGCCTGGGAATTTTCTGCCACCTGTGGGCATCCATTCGCCACTGCTCGCCTGTCAAGTGCCCATGGGAAGTCATTTGCAACCAGGTGCTCCTGCTTGCATGCCCCAGCATACTGCCTCCGAGAGGGGAGGGCGCATGGAGCCTTCACAATCAGCCACTGGTGCCATGAGGAGCAGCCTTTCTCTGCCACGAATTTGTCTAATAAAAAGCGATGGAGAGAAAGGGACAAATGAAAGGCTGGTCTTGAGAAGACGCGAGGACCAAATCGGAAACCTCCGTGGCCGCCTCATGACCTTCACTCTTCTCTTCCACTTTTTGTGCTTCCCTTAAACAGAAAACATGGAACTACGTGGCTTCCCTGCTAAGCTTTTTCGCTCAAACCAAGGATCCGTGGCCACAAGCTCCAGAGGAAACACACATGCTCTTTCTATGCCCCCCAACACACACACCTGGCGGGACAGGTGAGGAAGAGAACGGCTTGCCAAACAGCCTCAGCCCTTCCCCAATTCGCCAGCACCAGCACTTGGTCTACATGCTTGCAAGATGCGGCCTTCCGGCCTTGAGCAGCAAAGACGGCTCCTATTCCGGGCTGAGCGGCTCACGCCCTTCAAGCTGAAGACGGAAGATCACACCTGGCCAGAACACAAACGAGACCAAATAAAGAAAACCCGATCCAAGCTCTTCCCCCGGGTGTCAGTGGTATTTGTGCCGGAGACGCCGGACAGGCCCTTCCGGAACGGCAGACCAGTTTTATGCACGCTCTCGGGGGGGCCTAGTTGTTCAAGTTCACGCGGCTACCGGAGAAGAGAGGTGGCGGCGGCGGTAAGAGAGGCGGCGGAGGGACGCTCTGTGCATGCACAGGCATGTGCGGCAGGGGGAGGGCATGGGCATGTGGCGCTGCGGAGTGGAAGGGGACCCCGGCCGGCAGCTGGGGCGAGAGAGCGCTCTGGGCCGCGGGGAGCCCCAGGGAGCCGGTGTCGCTGTTGGTGCCGGGCTCCGCGGGCCCGGAGCTGCTGACCCGGAAGCACTTCTCCTTGTGGGCCTTGAGCATGTTGGAGAACCGGAAGCGCTGGCCGCAGGTGTCGCATGGGTACGGCTTCTCCCCCGTGTGCGTCCGGCGGTGGCGCTTCATGTTGGGGCGGCTGGTAAAGCTCTTCCCGCAGATCTCACAGATGTACGGCTTTTCGCCTGCGGGAGGGAGAAAAGGGTTGGCGGCGCTGCCTCAGGTCTCCCACACACGCCCTGCGATTCTGACCCCGCGACCACTATGAGGCCGAGCGCAGACAAAATATTACTGCAACCGTGTTTTCAAATATGTCAAATGGATGTTGGAAATGCAAACATAAACCGGGTACCTTCTATCGTATGTGGTGGACTTGTGATAAGGCAAAAAAAACTGGGCGAACATTCATAAATGGCTTGAGGAAATGTTACAAAAATCTTTAATATTTAAACCTGACATCTTTTTACTAGGTATTGTACCTGATGATGTTGATAAACAAGCTATGCATTTGGATTTTGGTAAATATGGTGGCAAGGATTGCATTTGCCCAACATTGGAGGAGTGAAGGACCACCCACTGATGAACTGATTTTAAAAAAGATTCTGGACTGCGCTGAAATGGACAGTCTGACTTTGTCTCTGAAGGAGAAAGAGGATACAGACTTCTATCAAACTTGGAACTCTTTTTATCATTGGCTAGAGAAACGGGACTATGCATAGATCTGAATATATTTATGGATTGCTATAAAAAAAATAATAATGGGGGGCTGACCCAGCAGGTCTGATGGTTCTGATGATTTTTTTTAATTTCTTTTAGTTTGTAGAAAATAATAATAAAATTTATTCAAAAAAAATTAATGCAACCGCTGGGGGCAAGTCTTCTCCCACAGTGTGTGCATGGGGCACAGAAACCTCCCCTTAGTTTAGGAGATGCTTTCGATGCCCGCACCCCCAGGACTTGTGGGGTGGCATCTCAGGGGCACGACAGAGAGAATTTCTGCACTGCGATTCACCAGCGTCGGCCAATGGCGATGTTTTTTGCAAAAATGTTTCCCAATAGTCAAATGATTCGTTATTATTTGGTTTGCATTTTGTTTCATATTTTAACATCGGCTGCTGTGCGACTGTGACGCTTATTTCTATTTTATTTTATTTTATTTTATTGATCTGTTGTAAACCCTCCCGAGACGTCTGTGTTGGGAGGGTATAGGAAAGTTTTAAATAAAATAAAATAGATTCAATTGCCATTCCTCAATCAGGCAAAATCTAGGAATGACCGGAATCCACAGGCAGAGTTGCAGGTCACAATCAGCAAGAAAGTTCCACATTTGGACAAAATTGTGAATGCGAAACAGGTAGAAAAGTGTCATTGAATTTTCTGTTCAAAACTGGGATTGACATTACATTTTTTTTAAAGGCTCGATTTATATTTTAATTTAATGCACTGGGTTAAAAGTTTGAGGTTAGCTTATTCATCTGCAGTACTGTATGCAGTTCCATTTGTGGTTCAAAAATTAGAAATTGGATGTGATATTACTTTTGTAGGGGCTGTGAACATAAATCAAATTTTTTTAGGGGTGCGGGGCATGGAAAAGGTTGCGAACCACTGCTTTAAGGAACTTATCTGCCTTTTCTCTAAATATTTGCTTGCTGCGATTTTTACAAAAAATTCCATTTTAAAGAGAAGAGTTGTGAAACTGCACCACAGATGGGATACAACACAAGGGGCGGTTCACAGGGTCCCTGACACCAGCTGGTCGTTATTGTGCAGAGCTAATGCCCACTCTAAACTCTCAGAAACCGTTTCTCTTGTGCTCAAATTCATGAGAGGTCCAGAAAATGTGGAGCGTGACCGTCCGCGGCACCAGACGCTCGACTCTGAATGCACGAAGCTTCCAGTTGTGGGGAAACGGCCTGGACAAGCCAGAAATGCCCCCCACACAGAGTAAAATTACTCCACAGCTCTCCTGGCTTCCAAGAAATCACGGAAATGCGTTTGTAAGAACCTCCACCTGCTGGCAGTGAGCTTGTTAAAGCCCCCGTCCAAAGTTTTCAGTAAGAAAATAAAGTTTACTCACCAACGCAGTTTACATGGTGGGGTGTGGTCGGGGGCGTTGGATTGGGACCCCGGAAACCCAGGTCCTAGTCCCCACCCAGCCATGAAGCTTCTGGGTGACTTTGGGCCTGGCCTTGACTTTTGTCCTAACCTACCTCACAGGGTTGCAGTGAGGATAAAATGGGGAGGAAGAGGAAGAGCAGGATTATCTAAGCCACCTTGCTTTCTTCGCACAGGGAAAAAAGCAGGGTATAAATAACACGGAAAATATAACATCCTATCCCATTGCAGCGATTTGAAGCATAACAACAAACCCAGCCAGTCAAAAGCCGACTGCTTTTGTAAATAAACATGTCTTTAAACATGTGTTTTAGAAGAGACACAGCAATTGCTGCTCTCCTTGACGGCGGCTGCATACAGGGGCAGAGGCTACCACCGAGAATGCACCGCCTCATGTCCAATTCCTCCTCTTGCTTTGGCAGTGTTGGAAGGGAAACAGGCAGGGCATCCTCTTCAGATCTCAGAACTGCCTCATGGAGGCGCTACGCTGGCAGGAATTTCAGATTTTTCTTTGCGTTCGAGCAGCTACCTTCTTTTTGTTTAAACTTGTTATACAGAGACCGTGTGGTGGGGTAGCGAGAGTGCTGGACTGGGGAGATCCGGGTTCTAGTCCGCACTTGACCATGAAGGTCGCTGGGTGGCTTAGGGGAGTCACAGGCTCTCAGCCCAACCTACCTTACAGGGTTGTTGTGAGGATAACATGGAGCTATGGAAGCCACCGCCGATCTCACAGGAGGGAAAAAGGCAAGGGACACATGGCATATTAAAAGGAGGAGGAGGAGGAGAGGCACACACCAAATTATTATATTGCTATGATAATAAGAAAGGGCTTGCCAGGGTCCCTCTGACGTTCGGGCTGGGGGAACGGGGCAAACCGCAGTGTGCAGCTGATGCGAACAACCCACAAATTTTGCACACACGTTGCAACGGCGACCGTGGGAAAGCGGGTTGGGCTGGTGGGAGGAGTGCGCACCTGTGTGCGTTTTCATGTGCTCGTCGAAGTACTGCTTCATGTTGAAGTCCTTCCCGCACCACTGGCACATGAACTGCTTGTGGCCGATGTGGATGCTCATGTGTGAACGCAGCTGGTACTTGTACTGGAATCGCTCGTTGCAGTTCTGGAAAGAGAAGGGACGGTGCGGCAGGATTCAAACGGGAGAGACGCTTGCAGGGAGAGCGCGCGGCGCGCACGAGTGTGGGCCCTCCTTGCTGGAATGCAGCCCCTGCAACTCACATGCGCATATCGTGCCGTGTTTCGATTGGGTTCCTGCCTCTTGGCATGTCTGCCTGTCTTCCCACCTCCCCGCTGCACCCACACAACAGTCCTGCAAGGTAGGTTAGGTTGAGAGAGTGGCTAGCCCAAGTTCACTGAGGTGACCTTCCACCTGGGACTCCGGTCAAGCCCGAGAGCAGAGCCGCCACAACACGCAGGCCCTGCTTCTAAAACCAGCGGGTGAAAACACACCGCTCCCGTCTGGGTTTCAGGAGGAACCTGGGGCAAGTGTTTCACCACACCTCGCTGGACATCTTGGCAGGGCCACTGGGAACCGGAAACATTGGCTTTCTGGCCCAGGGTGGCAGCCCACAGACCGCCAATGGGGCAGCCCCACGGTGCCGGGATGGCAACTGCTTCCTCTGCGAGAGTTTCTTTAAACAGAAAGGGTGGATTCACACACAGGAAGGAGACACCATGCAAGGCTGTCCCTCCGGCTGCGGCAGCGGCCGCCATTTTGAATATTCGCGCTGAGGAGGGGAAAAGGGGACGGCTTGTCAGTACATGTGAGCCCAGCAAGGGTAGGTGACTGCGGGGCTGGACAAGTTATCCATGGCCCTAAAGCAGCCGAGGGGACCCCGGTGCCTGGAAAGTCACAGAAGAAGCAGTGTTGCTGCGGCCGGACAGGGTTCGCACTGGAGTCTCCTTGGGACCGCTTCCTGAATGTTCCTCACGACCTTTTCAGACGGTTGCCCGTGATTTGCTAGGAGCATTTGTAGTATATGAGTACAAACGTACGAACAACTAAACCGGGGTAAACACCAAACCTTTGAGCCCAAAACCAGCGGGCACCTCAACCCCGTACCTGCCAAAGGCCAGTGGGCGGGGGAGGTGGCAACGGGCAGTGTGTCCTTGTACCCCAGTTGCTGCGCTCGCGCCCTGCCCTGTGGTCTGGCTGAGCGGGGCTCTTCGGCTCTTCAGCTCTTGGTGTGGGCATCGTGCTGAGATGGAACAGCCAGCGGCCGAAAACCACGCAGTGGCAGCACAAACAGAGTGGACCGCCAGCAATCGGGGGCAGAAGAGACACCTGATGGGGCTCAGGGCCAACCGAGGGCAAGTGCATTGCGTATGGTTAGCAGTTCCATGAAACAAGGACCGGAGTCACGGTTGGGATGTTAGAAGGGGCAGCCATTTAGCAGTCCTGTCTGGAACTGCTTTTTCTCCTCTGCCCTCCCCACCTGCTTTTCCTTGTGTGTCATGCCTGCTGGGAAGGGACTGTTTTGTCTTTTCTAGCCTTTGTGGCCCAGGAGCAGGCTAGAAATGCTTTCAACAACTGATAAAGCCATTTGCTGAAGAACAAGCCAGGAAATCTGAGATCAGACATACATTTTAGAGCTGAATGGCAGGCGTGGGGGTCCCAGTCCCGATCTGGAGTGCAGATGGGAGTAAAGACTTATTCTCACTCCCCTTCTTCTATTATGGGTCACGGTCCCAGCAACTAATCTTTCTAAAAAGCCACGAGTGCAACTGCGAATTGCTAAGTGTTTTGGCCTGGGGGTGGGTCCTTAAAAACAGATATTTATTCTCACCTCACACTTAAACGGCTTCTCTCCCGAGTGCTGGAGGGAATGTACCTTCAGGGACATGCTTCGTTTGAACGACTTCCCACAGGTTTCGCAGGTGAAGGGCATGTCCTTGGTATGGGCTAGAAAAGCAAGGGGAGGAGCCGCCATTACTTTCGGAAAGCCAGAAAAGAACAGACCACGTGAGCACGAGATCCATGTGCCTCAGCTCTTGCTAAAACAAGCAACTTCTGGGCACGGTTACAAGGGAGCACAGATCTGACAGACTATGTGACAGCTTTAATCCCTGACACACTAGCTTTCTCGGTGCGGGGAGAGCTGCTTTTAAAAACCACAGGCAAACTCTTGAGGATGGGATTTCTTCTCCCCATCTTGCTCGATTTCACCATTTGGGGCTGCCAGGGAACCCCCAGGCGATTCTAAGCACATCACTCAGCTCAAAAGGGATTCAGGCCACCGGGAGAGGATCCAGAGGTCTCCATTTTCCCCAGAGCAGGAGGTTCCCAAGCAGTCATGCACCAAGGCCTAAAAACTGGTCTAGATTCACCAAAGGAGCCATGGAAGGTGGGATTTAGACAGAAAGAAAAGCGTGCAGGGCAAAGGAAAAGGACCCAAAATAACCCAAATTATCCCCAAGGTCAGTGGGGCCGTTTAGCTACTCTGGTTTTCAGGCTGACTATTCAAGGACTCATCCATGAAGCTGAGCAAACTCGCCAAATAGGTTCAGCACTACGGTAGCTCCTTTGAAGTCCAAACTGGAGCCCAGAGTGGATAAACCGTCCCACTGGCCTCCACTGCCTACAGTCCAATTTTCAGAAGGCCATAAAGCTCTTGGCCCCAATTACGTTTCTCCAAATTTTCTCCTCGACTCTGCTGGTTAACCAAATCCATCTTCAGTCATCGCCCAGTGTCAGCATCCTTTCGTTTTATCGTCTGTAGCCAACGGCCATTACAACATAAAGACTTACATCAAAGGCACAAATCATAAAAGAAGTAATTCCATTAATACATTCATTAAGGCTTCCTCTTAATTTTTATCACTGATATTATTCCAACTGGCTGTTCTTACCTTCACAGCGACTGGCGCAAGCAAGGTTACTTCATGGGTGGCAAATCTGTTTGAGCCCCTTAGCTTCCGGGGCCTTCCTTCAGCTTAGAGGTGGCAAATGGGGGAGGGCCTTTTCCGTGGTGGCCCCCATCTTTGGAACAGCCTCCATGCTGCAGACCACCTGGTGCCAAATTTGCCATCTTTCTGGCGCCAGGTTAAGACCGACCTCTTTGTGGAGGCCTTGAATGGCCCTTTCATGTTCTCTTACGCTATTTTAAATCCATGTTTAATTCTTGGGGCGAGTTGTTCACTCTCAGTCTAACCCACCTCACAGGGTTGTTGTGAGGATAAATGGAGAGGAGGACTCTACAAGCTGCCTTGAGTTCCTTGGAAGGGGAAGGACGGACGGACGGAAGGAGGGACATAAATCTAAGTCAGAATATTAAGATGAATTCTAATGTGGTTTGGAAAAGGGAAGTAAAGTGAAAGATACAATGAGCAATATAAAATCTATTGCTCCAGGTCTTCCATTTGGCCCTTCACCGGCATCTTGAGGGATCTGACAGCCAATTATCCGGTGGGCATTGGTGGAAACCGGAGCTGACTGAAAGCACACGTTACAGGCAAGAAAGTTAATTCTCGCAAATAACCAGCTCCTTCATGAGCTCATTTAATTTTAGTGGAACTGCCGTTTATAGATTCTCTTTTTGCATCTTCAGCAAAAATTATGCCCCGGTTCTTCCAAGCAGGCGCATCATGTATGATCGCTGCTGGAGAGATGAGTAACTCAACAGCAAACCCCTACATGTGTGTGGCGTCTCCTGCTCTGTAGGTCCGGAAAACACAAGGGCTGCTCTTCATTTCTGCAAAAAGAACCCCAAACTGCTGCACTATCTAGCAGAACTGGTACAGTCTGAGCCACTAAGACAGTCAGCGATGGTTCAACTCGATGGGACACAGCGGCTTCTTTTGGGGGTTCATGGAAGAGTCAAGTTGGAAGGGGCCAAAGGAGGTCGGTCTCCTTGTGTATCAGGTGGCCCAGGCCCAGTTCTGGCCCCACAGCTCATGCAGGTGTGCACAGAAACATAGAAGCAGAGCGAGTCAGAAGGGGTCCCCCGGGCCATCTAGTCTGACCCCCGGCTCTGCTCATGCCATGCCCACCATGTGCGTGTCCAGCCTGTCCTTGAACACCCTCACTGATGGGGCTGCCACCACCTCCCGTGAAAGCCCATTCCATGCCCTGGGGGTCCTGATTGGCAGGAAGTGCTTCCTGGCCTACAAACTGAACCTGGGTTTCCTGAGCTTGGCTCCGCTGGAGCGCGCCCTGCCTTCCTCCGCAGGGGAGAACAGGCATCAGCAGTGTGGCGGGAGGGGAAGCAAAAGCCCCCTCTTTAGCCATGTGATTTGTATTACGATTACATATTATTAGGAACATAGAAACAGAGCGAGTCAGAAGGGACCTCCCGGGCCGTCTAGTCTGACCTCTGGCACAAGCTGGCTTCGCTCACAACATGCCCACCATGTGGACGTCCAGCCTATCCTTGAACACCCGCACCGATGGGGCCTCAACGACCTCCCGGGGAAGCCCATTCCATGCCCTCGGGGTCCCGACTGTCAGGAAGTGCTTCCTGGCATCTAAATGGGACCTGGGTTCCCTGAGCTTGGCTCCGTTGGAGCGCGCCCTGCCTTCCTCTGCAGGGGAGAACAGGCACCAGCAGTGTGGTGAGAGGGGGAGCAAAAGCCCCCTCTTTAGCCATGTGATTTGTATTATGATTACATATTATTAGAAACATAGAAACAGAGTGAGTCAGAAGGGGTCTCCTGGGCCATCTAGTCTGACCCCCGGCTCCAGCCAGCTCCGCTCACAACATGCCCACCATGTGCATGTCCAGCCTATCTTTGAACACCCTCACGGATGGGGCCTGAACAACCTCCCGGGGAAGCCCATTCCACACCCTCGGGGTCCCGACTGTTAGGAAGTGCTTCCTGGCATCTAAATGGGACCTGGGTTCCCTGAGCTTGGCTCCGTTGAAGCGCACCCTGCCTTCCTCCGCAGGGGAGAACAGGCACCAGCAGTGTGAGGCGGAGATCAGGTTGGACTGCTCTGCCACGGCGAGCTGAAGGGCTGCACCTGAGCAGCACGGGGTGGACACCGCCCTGGAAGCTGGCTGGAGCAACGCCTCTTCCGCATGCACCCCACTCCCGTCACCACAGCAGACCTGCGACCGGATCGAGCGGGAAGCCGCAGCCAGCACCGCGGCGGCTCCCGCCTCCCCAGGCCCCACTCACCAACCATATGTTTCCGTACGTGCGCCATGGTGTAGAACTTCTTCTCGCAGATCTCGCAGGAGAACTTCTTCTCCGCGTAACCGTGGACGATTTTGTTGTGCTCGTGGAGGGACCAGAGCTTCTTAAAAGCTTTCCCGCAAGTCACGCACTGCAAGGAAGCAGGGCCCCAAAATGGTTAAGCAGGCCTAACACAGGGGCCTCTCCCGGATCTCATAACATGATCTTGACCCATGCAGACATCTAGGAACCATGGATCCAAAAGAAAAACAAAATATAAAGGGGTCAAGATTAGCTTGCAAAAAGTAGACGTTGACCCTTTGGACACTCAATGGTGCTACGGATGCAATTTTTATCATTAAGGAAACCCTTACTCTAAGCCTAAGCCTAAGCACCTTCCCGTCCCTTAAGATCTGGGTCGGGGGTCCTTCTTCGGGAGCTCTCCCTGAAGGAGCTTAGGAGGGTGGCTACCCGGAGGAGGGCCTTCTCGGTGCTGGCACCCCGGTTCTGGAATACGCTCCCCAGAGAGGCTCCTCTGGCCCCGGGCTTGTTCTGATTTACCTAATATTTTAAAAGCTGGTTAGGTTTTTAATGTATGGTTGTATTACTGGAGGCTACGCTTCATTTTCATCCTGCTTTTACTGAACGACCGTCCCAAGACAGCAGTAGTCGGACGGTGCACAGCAGCCTTAAGTAAATAAATCCACAAGCCTAAGCCAATTTCCGTGCAGCAGAGGAGGCCGGGGAGAGGGGGAGCGCACAGCCCGCAGGCTCACCTGGATGTTCTTCTCGCAGTCCGTCTGGTGGTGCAGCAGCAGCTCGCTCTCCAGCAGGAAGCGCTTGCCGCACTTGTCGCAGATCTGCATGCGGCTGTGCGTGACGTTCATGTGCTTCTCCAGGTACCAGCGGTTGTTGAAGACGCGCGGACACTTCTTGCAGGGGTAGTGCTGCTTCTCCTCCAGCTTGACCTTCTGGCCCAGGCCGTCGGGCTCCTTCTTCCGCTTCCTGCCTCGCTGCTCCTCGCCTTCCTCCTCGCCTTCCTCCTCGCCAGCGTCCTCCTCCGTGGCCACGGCTACGGTGGCCGTCTCCTGGGACCTGGTGGACATGGTTTTGGCGGCCTTGGGAGCCCGGCTGGGCCGATGGGGTAGCCCGGGCTGCGCCTCCGTCTTAATCTCTGCCACCACCTCCTCCCCATCCTCCTCCTCGTCTTCCTCCTCCTCCTCGTCAGTGGTCTCTTCCACATCCTCCTCTTCCGTGTGCTCCTCCTCCTCCTCCTCCTCCTCCCCCACGTCTGCGTCGTCGTCCTCCTCCTCCCCGTCCCCATTCTCCTCCTCTCGGCCCTCCTTGGGGGGGCAGCCCTCCCCTTCCGACTGCCCAATCACTGCGGTGAGGGCAGCTGCCGGGGGCGTCCCGGGAGGCTTCCCTTCCGTCCCCTTGGAGACGTTGAGGGTCTGGTTGTTGAGGTTGACCTCCACAATGATCTGCTCGCCACGGTTGTAAGAGCCCCGCTCGCCCAGCTCCACCTCCTCGCCCTCCACTTTGCAGGCAGGTGGGCCGCCATCTTTCTCCTCCTTGTAATACTTCTTGCCAGCTACGGGAGGCAGGCTCTGGTTGCCCCCGCAGGCCGCCCCATCCTCCACCCGCACGGAGTACGGCTCGGTCCCCTCCCGGGCGTAGATCTTGGGGTGCGGGGAATCCACCTCCTGCTTGATGTCGCAGTAGCACTGGGACCGGACGCTTTTGCCGCAGCCGTCCAGCGTCAGGGCCACGTTGCTCGCCATGGCCAAGCTGAGGGACCGGGTCTGGATGAGCTCCTGGCAGGACGTCGCGATGTGGGTCATCTGCAGGACGGCCGCCGCGTTCAGGACGTCCTGCACGGTGCCGGCGTTGACCAAGAGCTTGGAGGTGTAGATGAAGTTCAGGATCTGCTGCAGGCCTCGCGAGGTCAGCGCCTCCAGGGAGAGCTCTACCCTCTGCAGCTGCTTGTTCCGGGTGAAGAGGGAATGGAAGAACTGGCTGTAGGCCGCGAGGACCCCCTTGTGGGCCGGGAAGACCCTCTTCTGCTGCACCAGGACAATGTCGACGTCACACAGGTGTGGCTGAAACAGGCGCTGCTCGTTCAGTCTGTCCATCAAACGCGTGAAGTGGAGGGCTACATCCTCCACCAGAGAGTATTCGGCTGTCGGGTAGTCAGTTGTCTTTTCAACTATCAGCTGCCAGGAGGAAAGAAAGAAAAGAAGAAGAAATATTAAGAAATGCTGCCCAACGGCCGAACATTTCTCCTTCCCCTCCACACAGGCAGAGTTCAGCAAAACCCAGGAGAACACTTCCATGCGCCACGGCCTTTCGGCGCTACCAGGAATGCCCTTCGGTATTCCATCTCTACTCCAAATCCAGCCTACAGAGGGAATGCAAAGTAGTCCTTTTAGCAAGCCCACCGGAAGTATAGAGCAGAGATTCCTCCACAACCTCAGTCGCAATGGCTTTGAGAAGCCACAGGAGGTGCTCTCAATTCAAAATGGCAGCCAGGAATGGTTGGGTAGAAAGGGGGTGTTGAGCCCTCCTGGAGCTGCGCTGAGTCAAAAAGTCCAAAGGCAATTACCTCTCAGCTCCTTTTCTGCTGAAGAGAGGGGGAAATGTCCGTATACAGATGAATACCCTCTCCACAGAAACTATCTTGTTACTTCAACTGGTCCCCAGCGTTTCTCGGAGGAAAGGCAAAACACAGGCAAACTCACACTGACCTTCACACCTGAATTCTAGGAGCCATCACTCAAAGGAACCTCGCACACCTTCTCCAAGGTAATTACAACCCATTAAAAAATGGACTAATTTGCTCAGTTAGGAGAGCTCATTAGGATGAGTTAAAGCAGCCACTCCGGTGCTTGCGGCTCTTCTTTAATTACCAGGGCAAAGGATCACCTGCGAAACTTTGGAGTCACATTGAAGGAGCGCTTTCTTGCATGGCAAGAGGGAAAGGCAAGCGGGCAGTCCTCATGAGAGAGAGGGGGACGTTCCTGGATGAAGGGCAGCGAGTCCTCAGGAAAAGACCCGCGTTTGGAGAGGGTTTAAAAAGTGCGGGCAGGTGAGGGCAAAGTGGCGACACATCGAAAGCAATGTCAGGGGCTACTCTGCGGCCTGCTAGAGGGTGTTGTGGTGGTGGCGACACCAGCGATTAACCTGCCCTGACTGCCACAGAGGAAGGAGGAAAAGCTGGGGGGCTTCTAGCCCTTTTTAACCCATCAGTTTGGTGAGGCGTCAGCGCCTGGATCCTTTGCAGAATCAAGACTGGCTCCTTTATATCTATTTTTACCCCAGGGTTTTCTTTCTCTGCCTTGCCGTGTGTTCCACTGCACAACCACAAGATGGCACTGCAATACTGTGGAAATACACCACTATTTTTCAGCATTCTGCAGTGTCCTGACCCTTCACTAGCTCATTGCCCTTATTTATTTGTTTGTTTCTATCCCCTTTTCTCCCATTATGGAAAGCAAGATGGCTGCCTACAGTTCTTAGGTGGTCTCCCCTCCAAGCTCGGGCCAGACCTTGACCTCAATAGAACAGACGGTTGCAGAAATGCCCAGCAGTGCCCCAACATCCTGGAAAGCACCCTGAAACTGCCATCAAGGAAGAATTGTGAAAGAAGAGAAGCTTAGAGGGTTGCCAGTTGCCACCAGGTCAAAAGTGCGTATAGTCAAGGCGATGGTTTTCCCAGTGGCAATGTATGGCTGTGAAAGCTGGACCTTAAGGAAGGCTGAGCGCAAAAGGATTGAGGCCTTTGGACTGTGGTGCTGGAGGAGACTCTGCGAGTCCCTTGGACCGCAAGGCGACCAAACCGGTCAGTCCTAGAGGAGATCAACCCCGACTGCTCTTTAGAAGGCCAGATACTGAAGATGAAGCTCAGATACTTTGGCCTCCTGATGAGCAGGAAGGACTCCCTGGAGAAGAGCCTGATGCTGGGAACAATTGACAGCAAAGGAAGACGGGGATGGCAGAGGATGAGGGGGCTGGATGGAGTCACTGAAGCAGTTGGCGTGAGCTTAAGTGGACTCCGGGGGATGGTGGAGGACAGGGGGGCCTGGAGGAGTGTTGTCCGTGGGGTCTCGATGGGTCGGACACGACTTCGCGACTGGCAACAACAACAACCAGGTTGATTGTTCCCGTCGTAGAGCTGAGAAGAGCAGGTGGGGAATGGAGGGGAAGGCATGGGAAAGGAAGACGTGTGGGTCAAAGATGGCAGAGGTCTGAAGGAACAGCTGAAAAGGGGTGGGGGGTTGCACAAGGGAAAAAGGGGTCCACCGTGTTGATGCTGCGGCAGAATGCTGGCGTGCTTGAGACCAGCTTGGAAGGACATGGCACCTAAATCACTCTTCTTCCTCGGAAGAGAGCTCTTAGCTCAGAGCCAGAGGGCCTGTGGGGGGGGGGGGCACAGAGCTACTCTCTGACACCCGCAGTTCAAATGACACCTGCAGTTCTGTGAGCCGCCCCAAGGCTTTGTTGCGATGGGGGCGGCATAGGAATGTCCAAAATAAATAAATAAATAAAAATAAATAAAATGAACTCACGAGCATAGATGCATGAACACTGACTTTCCTTTCATAAGACTTCCCATCTGTTGACCCATCCACAACCCAAATGCAAGCCAGAGCACGTTTTTAACAAGGTGAGCCAAAAAGTTCATACCAAAACCTGCTCTCATAGAAGAAAAATGATTTTAAAGTGCATTGTTAACCATGTATATAAAAAGGTATTTTTGCATTTTAGTCCACAGGGTGAAAAAATGTGCACAGAAATTTGCACTTTTCCTAATTGAAATGCACACTTTTCTGATTGGAACAAATGGAAAATCGAGCTGTAAACAAAGATGACAGAAGGCCGCACTGAGCTTCAAAGTGAAACTTGGAGAATTTTATCAAGATCAAACACACCCTATTCTCCCATTCTTAGCAGGCTGCAGGTGATGGGAAATACCTTTTCATGTCAGGGACCCAGGAGATCAGCCACCTGTCCAGGTGGACAATACTTCGCTTCCTGGTGATGTTAGCTACTATCGGGTTAGACTATCGGACACCCTCTGCTACCACGGTACAGAACACGAATAACAGCAAAACTATTGTAACTATTGCATAGACCAGCTTTCCTAGAGCAAGCGGCCAGACTAACTGCCTTCTCTGTCTGTCTGTCTGTCTATCTATTGTATTTGTATGCCACCCCATAGGTCTCTCTGGGAAGCCCACAAAAAACAGAAACAACAACATGACAGAGCTGTAGTAAAATAAAACAACATCATCTCAACCCACATAAAGTCCAACTAATACAAAGCGCGAAACAGGAGGATAATATAAACAACAGTAAAAACAGCAATAAAACCAGCAGCGGAAAACAAACCTGTAGTTCTAAAAGCAAGACCCAAATAAATCCCAGAAGCTAGGCAGAGCTAACGGCATGTTGCTT
Organism: Varanus komodoensis; assembly: GCF_004798865.1. Lineage (NCBI taxonomy): Eukaryota > Metazoa > Chordata > Lepidosauria > Squamata > Varanidae > Varanus > Varanus komodoensis. The sequence goes on from NW_025335440.1 coordinate 7,439,985, forward strand.
TGCTCAAGAAAATGTCCCAAGACTGGAATATACAGATGAGAGTTTGCATTCAACTCCAGGAACAGATCTGAAGCCAGAACCTCAGGGATACAGGAGGCACGAGTATTCCTGCAAAACCCAGATGGAAAAGCAGTTCTGGCAATTAAGGTGCTGTTCCCAGAGTAGACTCTTTGGTCTTTGTACTGGCTTTAAATGCAGACTGGCTCGCTTCTGATGATCCAGACCTCTGGTCCATGATGGGTTAGGCCTGGTGTCCCAGGAAGCCAGCTTGCAGCTTCAGTGGACACGCAACAAAAGGTGTGAGAACCGGATGGACTGACAGGGCAGCCTTCTCAATACACTAGGACGGAAGGGGGAATTTCCCGCAGAATTCCACACCAAGAGAATGCAAACTTTCAGGGCCTATTAAAATAAACAAGCCACTAAACAAAATAGGCATCTTCTTACCTGAACGTATTTTGTGCTGCTTGTTCTAGAAACTGGGATGGATGCCAAAGACTCAAACCCGGCTCCAGAAACCAGCTTTGCCCCAGACCTTTTGGATTTCTCCAGCTAAGACCTGCTGCACTTGGCAAGCTCATTTGTCTCCACCCCCGTAAGGGCCAGAAACTTGTTTTTTTAAAAAGCGCAGGGATTGTTTAGGAAGTTCAGTTCAGCATGCTAGTCGCATTCCTTGTTTCTGAACTGCCTTTGTGCTGTGTGGCCCTGAAAAAGCCAAGGAGGCCCCTAAAAGCTCAACCCAGCTTTCCTCCTGAACGAATGATAGCACTTGCATCTTAATTACTGAGATAAGCCCTAAAATGTGCTTTGAGGCTTCCTACTCAACAGAGGAAGAGCAAAAGAACAAACAAAAACCAGAGCGGGTGGGTTTTGGCATCCTTCCTTGGCAGCGCTGCCTGAAAAAAAAATTGCATAATCCAGCCTGATCCAAGCTTGCTCTCTCCCCTCTCCGGGCTCTTTGCATCTGGCAAGCCCTGCTCCTTCCTCCCATCTCTCCTCACTCTCTCCCGCCTCGCACTTCGCTCTACAGCTGACGCTGGGTTGTCGAGTTGTGTTGGCACAAGACCTTGGGAGACTTTAAGAACACAGTCTAGTGTCGGGAAAGCAGATTTATGCTTCCTTTGCGCTGGGGAGCAGAGGGTGCAGGCTGGGAAGAAAGAAAGAGTGTGATTTGAGGGAGGGGGAGTTCCTAAAGCCATCTGTACATGCCCAGGGGCTTCCTAGGACGCATTACAAAATCAGCTGTGTTCACGCCAGGGAGACCACCGTGCAGAAAAAATGTCAGCCGCCAAGCTGAAATGAAAGACCTTGGAAGAAAAATCGGGCTGGGAAGCCAGGGTGCTGATCTGATAGCTGAGCTGCCCACACTGGATGGAAATCTAGAGGCGGCGCCAAAAAACGGATCCAAAACATGGATCCAGAGCCCTGCTGGTCCAGCTCGTGCAGTCTTCGATTTGCAACGCAGCCAACTGGCCGCCACTGGAAAACCCTTTCCTTCTGGACTCTGTTCTAGATTTCTGCCTGGGAACTTTAACCTGTTCCAGGATTTATCTTTTTTTTTTTTAACTTTTAGGCTGCTGAATCATCGAAGTTCTCCGGGCAGCCAGACGCTGTCTCAATTTTTTAAAAAGCACACACAATCACCACAAAAGGATCCTAAAAGCAGCACAGGATAAACGATCCCAAAGTCAAATCGGCAGCAGCAAAGGGTGAAAACAGGGCCGCCAGGGATGATAGGAGCTGTAGTCCAACACCTCTGCAGGGTGTGAAGATGGAGGAAGGCTGAGCTAAGTGAGACGAGCGGTTCAGAACCGGACGGGCCGAGACAAGAGGAATAAACCCATTCCCACCCCAGCTAGTCAAAGCACATCCTTCGGGGAGGCCCACAAGCCACAGCCCCACGGCACCCCGCGAGGAAAAGCTGCCACGGCAGCGGGAAGCCCGGCCCTAGCGGGGTCCTGGCAGTGCCGCCTTGCGCCATTCCCGGAGGCATTCAAGGTCACCCGGATCTCTGAGCCTGCCTCATTCCCAGAGAAGGCCTTTGTCACAGCCGAGCAGCTGTCTGGAGTGACACAGAGCGAGAGCAACCCCCCCCCCACTGCTGTTGTGGCCACAAGTCCAGCGGGGGGGGGGGGGGACTCGGTGTGTATACACCAGCGAGGGCTGGCTGCAGGCCCCCGCAAGGGTATTTTTATATATTGCTTTATATATAGCCATGCAATATACTGCACTGCTATTTTCTGATCAGAATTCTCACTTGTAGCAGGTTCCACTGACAGTCCCTAGCAGGACTAGGGAAGGTCAGGTTTGGAGGCCACATCAAGCAGCCAGCCCCCTCCCCATGAAAGTCACACCCCCTCCCCTTCCTCCGACCAGCAAACGTTTGGTGGTTTACCACTTATTGCAACGATTCACTATATTTCTAGGAACTCAAGGTGGCTCACGTCATTCTCCTCTTCCTTTCCATCTGATCCCCACGACAGCCCTGTGAGGTAGGCTGGGCTGAGAACGAGTGACTGGATCAAAGTTGGCTCCATGGCTGAGTCAAGAGTAGAACCCAGATCTCCAGAGTCCCAGTTTGGCGCACTTAACCACTACCCCACACTGCCTCACATCACTCCTGCCTTTTGTGCAGTTTTCCATTCTAGAAGGTTGCAATGCTTCTTCTGCAGCCATCAAAACCGTGGAAGGGAAAACTGGAAATTTAGACCAATTAAGAGGCAGTTCCAGTCCAAACAGAGTTTCTTTAAAACGTTTTTATGTGCACCGTAGGAAGAGCTTTAAGTAAAAAGATGCTGGTCTTTGGGGCATTTTGGCACAGATCCGTTTGCTTTCAGTCCTGCCCATCAGTTTCTCTGAAATAGAATTTGGCCCTTCAGCCAAAAAGGATTCTGCACCTCGCTGTAGAATAAGCCAGTAGAAAGCTCCATTTTCCCCTTTTCGCCCTCCCTCTGTTCTGACATTTTAGCTGCCTCTCTCCATCCCTTTGATTACTGTTGGTTTAAATTCCGTTGCTGTTATGATACTCATTCCTCTCAGAAGCTATTCCGGGGATTTTTATGAACAGAGCATAAAAAGAACCAAATCCTATTCATTTCGTTCCATGCCTGGAGTTCATACCTGAGCACATTCTGCCTTCTCACATTGGCAAGGTGTGTGCGCGCGCGTGTGACCCCACTCTGCAAGAATTGTTTCTATTTATTCATTCATTCATTTAATGCCATTTTCTGCTCTTCAACCCTCACACTGCACAGTAGCTTCCTTCAGTTTAAGAAGAGAAAAGCACATTCTCTCTTGCCGGGTTGCTAGCAAGGATGCGAACAGGCTTCAAAACCCAAATTGCAGGAGCGGGTCTCCGGTTCAGATGGAGACGGCAGTGGGGAGAGGGGAAGAGTTTAAGTTTTCTTACTCCCCACATGTGGGTCCCATCCAGAATTGGCCCACAGCCCGCATTCTACCTTTCCAAAGAGCCATCAACACGGGTTGAAGTGTTTCACTGACACCAGGACCTGTCAGCTTTCAAAAAGTGACTGCTGCACACACGAAATGACACGGTCCGTCCATTCCAGCAGCCTCTTCACACGGCGGCCGACCAGCTGCCCAAGGAAAACTCACAAGCAGCCCATGTGCCCCAACACTGCATGGCCGCACTGCCTCCGGAACTGGAGTAGCCAAGAGCCACCAGGGCTAGTAGACACGGAGATCCCACTCCTCCATTAATCTGTCCAAACTGGTACAGGGCACAGCAATGGGATGCAGGAGATCCGGGTTCTAGTCCCTGCTTAGCCATGGAGCACCCTGGGTGTCTTTGGGCCAGCCTGACCTACCTCACAGGGTTGTTGTCGTGGGGAGAAGACTGAGAGGAGGAGATTTCTGTAAACCGCCTTGAGATCCTTGGCAGGAAAAAAGGTGCGGTATAAGTATAATAAATAAAATAATCCCCAATCGACAGAACAGGCAGAGCTATTGTACACTTTACCCCATTCAGAAGTTTGGAGGCAGTTAGTCTGTACTTTCTCCCATTCAATAACATCGGCTGCAAGCACAGCGGTTCACGCTCATTTGAGGGGAGGAGGAGATCTCTGCTGTCTGAAATGTGTTGCTTTATTCTGATGTATTCCCTGCACACACGGACTTGATGCTGAGCAATTAAATCCTGAATATTTGCCACATCTCCAGGAATAAGGCTGTGCGATTTACTCACGCAGAACAAAGCAGCGCTGCCATTTCCCAGCTACAGAGAGTGGATTTATACCTGCACTTCAGTAACGACGTAAATAAGGACGCAGTGACAAGGGAAGCTAAATTCAAGAACAAGAAAAGCTGACTTGCAATCTGTATACATGACACAAATCAAGCACATCTGCTTAAAACTGACCCACTTACATCCTTCTGCCAGATGCAGAATGGGACACCACGCTATGAAGAACAGTTACATTTCACCCCCGGGCTGCTCCCCGCACCCCATAGCTAAGATTTCTTGAGGATATGCCAACTGGCTTGAGAGGCTGTGTGGTGTAGTGGTTAAGAGCGTGGGACTGGGACTCAGGCGATCTGGGTTCCAGTCCCCACTCAGTCATGGAACCAACTGGATGACTTTGGGCCACTCATGGACTCTCAGCCTGGCCTACCTTGCAGGGTTGTTGTTGTGGGGAAAAGACAGAGCAGCAAGAGGGGAACGACATAAGCTGTCTTGAGTTCTTTTAAAAACTGCTTCGAGTTCTTAAAAGGCAGGATATGTATCTATTAAATAAATAAGTCATCCCTTGAGGACCACGTAAGGGAGGTCTTCCTTTTCCTTAAATCTGAGCTGCTCACAAAGTGGAATTCAGCACTGGCTAATCAATGCAATCTCAAAATAAGTGGCCCGTTTCCTAGTCCTTTGGGGCGTGAAAACAGAGCTTTCCAACTGCACCAGGGAGCTTTTCCTGCCAGTGTTCTTGTACCATCCTACTTCTGCACCTTACAAAAGATGCTGTCACTTTTTGCTCGGATAACACACCCTTGCACACATGGGCACAGAACCCGGCCTCCTTCAGCTGCACTGGGACTGGGACTCCCAAAATCCCCAGCCAGCGGCAGCAAGAAACTGGGCCACCGGCAGCCATCAGAACTACCAAATTCCTGCAAGGATCAGCTTCCGTCAGAAGGCGGCACGGGCACAAGAGCTCTGCTGCAGATGGAGAAGCCGGGGCATGTTGCCATTCTGCCTCACCACTGGCTGATGGGGGTTGTAGTCCAATAACACCTGGCCGCCAGGGGGTTAGTCTCACATGGTGGGGGACCCAGGGGGCTCGGCTAAAGCAACCTGTTTGCACAAGCGAAGCCTTGCTTTGGTCTAGCAGGGATCTTCCTACGTTCCTAAAACATGACTTGGTCGCTGGCCAGGAAGAAGGGCTGGTCTTCCGAGCAGACAAGGCCACAGAGCCTTCCAAGGGCCTGGAAAGATCTCCAGCTGCAGCCACAACTTTGCAGAAGTCAGGCTCGGGAGAGGCATCATTCGGCACTCTCCACATGCCCCTCGACCTTCCGCCAAGGCCCGCGAGGGGGCCCGCCACGGAGCAGCCTCCGCGACGGTCGGCGTGGGGCAGCTCCTGAGAAAGACAGGCAGGCCGCCCAGGTGCCCAGCCCCTTCCCCCTCCTTTGCAACAAGAAGCGTTTTGACAAAAGGGTTGTGTTCATCACACAGAGAAAGAGGAACCGGAGAAGCACTATTTTCTCAAGCTTGGGGGTGGGGGATAGACAAATCCATGAACCAGGCCCGAGGAAGAGTGCAGGTGAGCTACCTGAAGTGCAGTGGGAAGGAAGGCCAGCTCTAAAACCTGTTCTGATTCTGCAAAAGTATTGCACCTGTAAGGACATCTGTGCAGTGCGTGTCATTCGGGCCCATCTTTCTTCTTAAAGGGGGCAAGCTTCTAGTCCTCAAGACTGCAAAGCAAACTTGAAAGGAGTCTCGGTCCCCACATTAGCATCCTGCAGGAACTCTTCCACATGACAGTGCTTCGTGCAGAAGACACAATATCTAGAGAGACCCTCGTTGCATGCATTGTCGATGGTACATTGCATACACCCTGTGGTCTGAAGACAGGCTGCGAGAGAGCGAGGGTTGAGAATGGGTTCTTTTTAACTGTGGGCTGTGGCTGAAACATGGGTTACTCTGTTGTCTGAACCCAGTTGTAGCAGGAACATGGTTGGTGCATTTACACAACCAGAAACCCCGAGGGTGTGGAATGGGCTTCCACGGGAGGTGGGTGAGGCCCCACCGGTGAGGATGTTCAAAGATAGGCTGGAGGTCCACATGGTGGGCATGTCGTGAGCAGAGCCGGCTGGAGCCGGGGGTCAGACTAGATGGCCCAGGAGGCCCCTTCTGACTCGCTGTTTTCTATTTTCTATGAAACATTGGACTGATGCAATACAAGGGCTGGGAGCCTGGTATGGGATCATGTGAAAGGATGAAGGAGTAGCAGCAGTTGGTGTTAAGCATTTTAATCTGCCCCTCACCAAGAAGGCCCTCAGAGTTGGTCTACAAAGTTTAGAATCTCTCCCTGCAATTTAAGAAGCACAGCACAAAAGGAAAAGGGACTGGGGAGGAGGAGGAAAAACGCCAATTCAAGCACTAGATTTTGGGTTTCATGTGTGTAGAATGTATTCATTTTGCTTTCTTTCCATCTCCCACTAATCAGTTTGGAAGAAGATATTTCGGAAATGTGTGACTGACACGGTTTTTCAGATGATGAGAGAGAGATCCTTTTATTTATTCAAATCTTTGACTCTGCAGGGGCTCCTTTGTGTAAAGCGAAGCTACACAGCTGAGCAGACCCGGAGTGACGCGCCGAAGGCGGCCACACAAGCTCAGGGACTTAATGGGAATCCAATTTCTACTTTTGCTGGTCCAGGTCCAGACCTTTCCTCATGACAGAATAATGGCTCTCACTTTTAAGCCCAGCTGCTTTCCCTTCCCTATTGGGGGAGCTGCTCTTTTAAGCATTGTCTAGAAGTAGAAGAGGATATATCTACCATCAAGAGGAGAAAACACAACACACCCGTTTGTTTTCCCTTGTTTTCCCGTGTAGACATACAAACAGGAGGATGACGGCACCTTCATCATCCGGAGCCATGTGGAGAAATCGCAGCGACGCGTTTCACGCAAAAATGCTCGGAGGACGTCTCATGTTTTGACACATTGAGTTCACAGTCAAAGTAAGTTTCACCTTGCGTCTTTATTTAGATCTATGGTAAACGGGGCCTGAACAGAATTTTATTAACTCGGTGGCTGCATTGCAAAACTTGGCAAAACTCCCAGTTTCAGTGCGTGAGCAAAATGATTTGCGCTACCAAAGTCGACATTTGAAGTTGCCAACTTTGGTTGTCAGGTGGTCCATCACTGCCGGCAGAAGGTTGTTCCTCAGCTTTAGTTTTGTAATGCTCTGAATATTATAATTTGACTTATGCAAAGAACACTTCCCTTGAGGGATAGTGGGGTGCACTGGTTAGAGCACTGGAAGGGACTGGAGCAATGGAAGTTCAAATCCACCCTCGGCCATGGAGCTTACTGGGCAAACTGGGGCCAGTCACTACCCCTCAGCCTCATGGAGCTGCTGCAAGAATAAACAAACAGGACAGCATCCACCAGTGGGAAAAACCGGCTTTCTTTCTGTATTTTATTCATTAATTATATTTATTTCCCATCTTTTTTTTCTTTTCAAGGAACCCAGGGAGGTTTACAGAATTGTCCTCCTTCATCTCATGCTCACAACAACCCTGTGAGGTAGGCTGAGCTGAAAGTCTGTGACTGGCCCAAAGTCACCCAGTTGGCTCCATGGCCGAGTGGGGACTCGAACCCGGACCTCCTGAGTCCCAGTCCACTCTCTTAACCGCTACACCACACTGGTTCTCAGTGGTTTGTCTCAGTTTATTCTGTATAAAAATGGGAATACTGCAGGCGAGAGTCAAGTCTGATGGTCTTGCATATGTTGTGAGCTGCCCGGAGAGCCTTTTGGCTAATGGGGTAGCATAAAAATCAGTCAATCCATCCATCTACATTTCCACACCAACGCTAAGCCATGATTAATGTTAACTATGGTTTGTTGCCTTCGTCATGAATTGTTGCGTGCAGAAGCAGTCAAATGGTGGCTTGTTTCCCCTATTCCTGCTTTGTTCCCTGACCATTTGGCCAGCCCGACATAAGGTTCCGGGTGCAAGGATCACGACCAACCATGGTTTAAACAACCTTCATCAGCCAACAACAACCCACGGCTTCTATCTGTGGTTACAGTGGGCTGACAAACCATGGTTTGCTCACAGCGGTGGGTTTGGATGCAGCGAGAAGCCCGATTTCAACCAGCCAAGTTAGAACGGATTCTTTAAAATGTGCAGCGGGTGACAGCAATGGAGAAGAGAGGAACGGCTGTGCTTTGCAACTGCCATTGCACGTCTGATACGAAACAGATACAACTTTTCGCAAACCTTGCTTTTTGTTAAAGAGAATGTTGTGTCAACAGCGTAGCTGTGCCGGAGCTCACAGGGACGATATGCTTGCCGTTATTTATTGTATGTGTTACCTCCTTTTTCCCTTTCAAAGAACTCAGGGTGGCTTCCCTCATTCTCTTCCTCCTATTCTCAATCGTATTCCCACAACAACCCTGTGAGGTAGGCCAGGCTGGGAGTTTGTGACTGGCCCAAAGTCACCCAGTGGGCTCCATGGCTGAGTGGGGACTCGAACCCAGGTCTCCCAAGTCCCAGTTCCACACTCTTAACCATTATGCCACACTGGCTCCTGGGATCCTCTGCCATCCCCCATGATTCCCCTGTTCCCTGTGGACTCAGAGGCAATTCACAGAAAGCTGGGAGAGAATAAATCACGCGTACTGCTCCCTATGGCAGCACAAATCCTTTTAGGGCATCTTGGTCCTGAATGGCAAGCAAGACCCATTTACTTTAGGAAAGACCCAGAAAAGGGATCTTTTTTGGAGGCAGTGTTGCCTAGTGGTTAGAGGTATGGACTGGCACTCGGGAGATGGAGTTCTAGCCCCCACTCAGCCTAGGAGGTCACTGGGTGATTTTGGCCCAGTTGCTGATTCTCAGCTAACACAGGCTTGTTGTGAAGACAAACTGGAGAGGACGGGGAGGATAACTTAAGCAGCCTGGCCCAAAAAAGGCAGGATGGACCTATAAGAAGTCAATGAATATCCAATATATTCAGCAGATTCTTTAAAATGTGCAGTGGACGGGACCCACACGTCTCCCTGTATTTTTGGACTCTGCTTGGCAGTGTGATGACGCAGACTGTGACAAACGGCAGCTGTGCTTTGGGCATGTGCAGATTCCAATAATTTCATATATTTAACTTATCAATTATCTATCAATCATTAATCAATCAATACATAAATAAAAGGGGCAACATGCCCAGTTGACCGCAGTATCTGAAAGGAGCAAAGGAAACGGCAGCCTGCCAGCCTTCGGTCTGTGCCAGCTGCCATTTGGGGGGGGGGGGGGGGTCACTGGGCACGCCCTGGGCAGTGGGGCCCCGGACCTTCACCCCATGGCCCAGGTCCAGCAGTCCCCACTTCTCCACAGAACTCCTCAGCCATGGGAGCCCCTTCGGCTCCGTCTCGGCTGCCCGCGGAGCAAGCCCCAAGCTGAAAGCCACGCGTTTCCCTCCTCCAGAACCTGGCACTGGATCCCCATTTTCCAGAATTGCTCCGGTCATTAGCCGCCTTCCGAAAGGCACAAGGCCATGCACGGACCTGGCAGTCGCCCGGTGGCATCGCGTTATAAAAAAGGCGAAACCGGGAGCAGGCTGGCGCCGTCACCGGCTCCGTGGACCGGCGTTCCCGTGCAGAGCAGCTTTCCCCGAATCCACTTCCAAAAACCAACACGCCGCGTTTTATGTAACGGGCGTTCGCTCACACGCCGGCGGCCGAAAACCTGCATTCTGCAAGTGCCACGGATCCCACAGCCCGCCCTGAAAAGCACGCTGCCCTCCTGGCCTTCTCCGGCGGGCCAACGCCAAAACTCCCACCGGCTGGGCAGACGGAGCCAGTGCTATGCCTGGAATGCAGGCCGGGCTGGGAGCCCGACGGAGACGCGGCATAAGGGGCCAGCCCAGAGGGAGCCTGCCAGCTCCGCTTGCTCCCCGTCGGAAAAAGCCGCACTCCAGGCGCCCCCTGCTCCGGGACAAGGGACCGGCTGCAACCGCTTTGCTGGCCGCGGGCAACCTGCTGGGCTCCCGGCATGCCACCCGGTCATGCAAGCGGCAGAGAAACCCAACCCCGGGGAGCCTTCAGGGCAGCCCCTAACCCTTAGCCTCACCCACCTCGCAGGGTTGTTGTGACAGACAATGGAGAGGAGAATAATGCAAGCTCCTTGCAGGAAAAAAGAAGGGATAGAAATATATTTAGGGTAGGGTAGGGTAGGGTAGGGTAGGGTAGGGTAGGG